>NC_092874.1:279319518-279619518 GCF_028372415.1 Notamacropus eugenii
TTCATATTCTAAAACCCCATATTCATTTTATCTGTGTTCTAGTGTATTTTATTTATTTTGTTAAATATTTCAGTTACATTTTAATCTGTTAATTTTAATCCCTTGAGAGTGTTGTTTGACAGGTTTGGCCTAAACAATCAACAAACAAATCAAGGCTTGGATTGTAGCGTTTGCCATTTTCTGAAGTTTAAATGCTCTTGCACAGCTCTGCTTTAAACCCAGGTAACTGCATGGCAGGCCATGGTGATACAGCATAATAGGGTGAACACTAATCTATCAGAGCCCAGGGTCACGAGGGTGGGGAACCTCGGTTCTAACAAGGTTTGGAGATGCCTTGGAAGAGTATCCATATGTGATAGATTTCCACATCAGTGTTCCCCAATTCCCTATACCAATTCCTCATCAGTCAAAGGTTTCTTAGTGCCTTTTCTTAAAATTTGTCCTCCTCAAATCCTCTCCTACATCCTTGGTTATTTTCATAATCCTCCATTTCATCATATTCTTGACCTTATTTTTGTCTGGATTCTCGATTTGCCAAGAGCTCTCATTTTCATTCCTTAAAAAACACTTGTCAGTCCACAAAGTTTCTTAGTCTCTTTCTTCATTCCCTTTCCCAAGGCTCCCTTGCTTTGAAAAGATTACCTGAGTTGTTTTTTTTTTTTAAAAAGATGGTTTCATCTCGTATGATTAGCCAGAAAAGAGGAACAGTGGCCTTCATAAAGAAGATTGCTGAGATCTGAGCTTATTTGCACTTCATAAGAATCAAAAGATTTTACAAGTTTTTAAAATTAACTTAAAAAAACCTCCCAAAGTAAGTTTTCTTGTTGAATATTGCTGAAACAGTTACTGGTGGTGCAGAGAAAGAGTATTGGTTTGGGAAGAAAAAACACCCAATCTATTCAACTGAAGTGGCTGATAATGACTTGGTGGTATACTTCCTGTCCAATAAGCCTATGTTTTCCTTTTAGAACTCCATCAAGCAAACAGGCTAGTGTCTGTGCCCCTGAATGTGAAAGAAGCTTTGAGGTACTTTAGAGAAACTTTGAGGAAATCTAAGTACCACAACAGGTCACTGAGATACAGCAGAAAGTTGCTCACCTTGTTCCTGGCCAACACACAAGGTAAGGTATCCATTAGAGGAATCAGTGATCCTTACTGAATCATTCACGGAGTGTGACTAACACCTTGATGGTTCCACTGGCCAACAATCCTCCCCTGTCTGTCCCCTTCTTGTTTCCCCCCATTTCCCTCTCCCTGACCATCACCTTCTTTATATCTCTGTCATCTCCCTATCTTCTCTATCTACCTTCTTTCCTTTTTCCCTCCTTCTTTCTTTCTCTCTCTCCCTCCTCCTCTCTCTCCTCACTCTTTCTCTCTTTCCTGTCTCCTTCTCTCTGTCTCTCTGTGTATCCTCCCTCTCCCTCCTTCCTTCCTTCCTTCCTTCCTTCCTTCCTTCCTTCCTTCCTTCCTTCCTTCCTTCCTTCCTTCCTTCTTTCTCTCCCTCTGTCTCTCTCCCTCTCTCTGCCCCTCTCATTCCCTTCTTCCCCTTTTTCCATCCCTACCCACCTCCTGCTGTCTCTCTGACCACTGTTCTGCTTCCTTCTTACCATACTCTATTTTCACCATCCATTCATTTGTCTTGTCATTCCGTGCTTGTTTTGTTCCCCAAACCCTGCCCTTTCTCTCCTACAGCACATAGCCAAGTGCCTCGCTTAGAGCAGGGCCTCAATCAGTATTTGTTGATTGATTAATTTACTGGTTGATTCTGCCTGCCTTGTCACCCTCAGAGCAAGCAATTGAAAATGAAGTTGCCATTGGTGAACTGATAATACTGAATCAATTACGTCCTTCATTTTTAGCTTCCTGAGCAGTTCAGAGGCAGGAAAGTGGTTGTGCTTTAAAGTACACGTTTTTTAAGCTTTCCTACAAGATTTGAAACAATGTTTTGGTGATTTCTTTTTCCCCACAACAAGGGCTTTGCCCTCAATGGTTATCTTGGATTCAATATTTCTTTCTTTCTGTAATTGCATAGAATATCTCCAGGCATAAGAAATTAATGGATGAATGAAAAAAATATTCATTTATTATTTGTTCCATGCCAAACAGCTGGGATACAAATAGAAAAACAATCTATTTCTTGCTATCAGGGAACTTATATTTTAATAGGAGAGATACTGCATATAGGAGACTTTAGCTGTGTATCATATGGAAAGGTTCCTATGGTCTTTAGACTGCAGCAGAAAAGCAGATGGTAACATGTCTTCTTCATTTCCATTGATCAAAACAAGATTATTTCTGATGCTGAAGCATTCTACAATGCCAAGGACTCTGGTGGTGAAAGCTTTTATTTTTTTTTTCAGTTCTTCAATGAGGGTGTAGTGGATAGATAGATTATCAGGAAGCTGTTGTTGAGTTGTGTCCAACGCTTCATGACCCCATGGACCATAGCACACCAGGCCCTTCTGTCCTCCATTATCTCTCAAAATATGTCCAAGTTCATGTGCATTGCTTCCATGACACTATCTATCCATCTCATCCTCCATCTTCCCATTTTCCTTTTGCCTTCAATTTCTCCCAATGTCTTTCCCAGTGGGTCATGTCTCCTCGTTATGTGGCCACAGTATTTAACTTTCAGCTTCAGTATTTGACCTTTCAGTGAATAACTTGAATTAATTTCCTTAAGTATTGATGGATTTAATGTCCCTGCTGTCCAAGGGACTTCCAAAAGTCTTCTCCAACACCCAAATTCAGAAGTATTGAATCTATTACAATAGCTTTCCTCATAGTCCAATTTTTACATTGCCACTGGGAAAAAGCCATTTGACTATACAAATCTTCTTCAGCAAGGTGACATCTCTAGTTTTTAGTCTGCTGCCCGGATTTGCCATAGCCTTCCTTCCAAGGAGCAAGTGTCTTTTAATTTCATGGCTACAGTCACCATCTGCAGTGATCTTTGAGCCCAAGAATATAAAATCTGACACTGCTTCCATTTCTTCTCCCTCTGTTCACCAAGAAGTGATGGACCCAGTTGCCAAGATCTTAGTTTTCTTGATGTTAAGCTTTGTCAACTTTTACTCTCTCCTCTTTCACCCTTATCAAGAGGCTTCTTAAATCTTCCTCACTTTCTGCCATCAGAGTGGTACTGTCTGAATATCTGAGACTGTTGATAAGGCAGGAGTCAGGAAGACCTGAGTTCAAATCCATATTTAGATGTTTACTAGCTCTGTGATCTTGGGCAAGTCATTGAATCTCTGTTTGCTTCAATTTCCTCATCTGTAAAATGGGCATAATGCTAATAGCACCTACCTCCCAAGTTGTTGTGAGGACATGGTGGGTGATGTCTGTGACTTCACACTATAGATACATTTGTTCATATAAAATTGACCTCTACATTTTTTTCCAGCAAAAAGTGCCTGTGACTTGCAGGAAAATCTCAGCTATCAATAAACCACCAATACAATTTCCTATGTCATGGCCATTGTCACAAAGTCAATGTCCCCTTTGCCTCCCTGTTGGACACAATAAAAATCATTTGTTTTACCTTGTCCTGGACGTAACACCAAGGCAGAAGTTTGAGGCAGTTTTCCAGGTTTTCTGGCCAAAAACTCAAGAGAATTGTCGAGTTGATCCAGGAGGAGTTTGGAGTTACTTGGTCAGTTGTCACTGATTGTCTCTAGAAAAAATGTGGCCTGTTTTTGTAGGTGGCATGGTATAGAAATTGGAACTGGTTGGTTGCAATTTTGTATGTTGGCACAAAGCTAACAGTTACTTCATGAGCCATGTTGCTTATCACTTTCACCCTCTCTGGCCAAAGATTTATTTGGCCTGGGGAATTCCTATACCAATTTAGATCAGCTCCTTCTCTGCAACTTGTAAGCTCAAGACAGTGGCTTAGTGTCCTGAGTGGTGACTTATCCACTATTTGTTGGAGACAGAATTTGAACCCAGGTCTTCCTGATGCTAAGGTTGGTTCTCTGCCCACAAACCTTCCCTGCCTCTCACAGTAGCACTTACAGGGCTGTCATTACCAGAATTTCATTCTATTCCCCACAATATCAGAAGGGTGCCATCAGATAGACATAGAGAAGACTGTCCCTGATATTTAAGATGGTGGGTCTTCATTCCAAGCATAAACTGCAGGTTTGTAACCACTGATTTTCATACCTTTTAATATAAAAAAACTTATCATTGCAAGCAAATTCAAATCACCTTCAGTTCAACTACAAATTAAAAATCATACTTCTTTAGAGTACTTTTTGAGAAAAAAATATATATAGGTAGGTATGTAACTTTCTTCATTATTATTTTTTGTCTTTTGAGGAGCTAACTTGTGCTCTGAATGGTGGTACCAAAACCCCTCCAGTAATTTATCCTCAAATTTCAGGCTTGGGACTTTCTCAGGAACCCATGGTATGAGAACCTGAGCACTGTATCTAGAGTTAGGAGATCAGGGCTGGAATCCAAAGTCTTCTGGTTAGCTGCCTCTGTGACCTTGGGCAGATCATTTGCCCTTCAACCTCAGTTTCTTTGACTCTCAAGTCAGGGTGGGGAGATAGTCATGGTGATCCCTTTTAGCTTTCAGTTCTAAATCCTGTGACCACTTTATGAACTTCCATTAACTATCTTTTGCTTATTTCTCTTAAAGAACTTTTTTTTCTCTGCTTGCCCCGTTTTGTTTCCAAGAGCTAAATCTCTCCACCTCTTTTTCCAATCCCTATCGCCACCTCATTCTATCTTTCTTTTATCCCGAGAGCTTTTGCAAGGTATTTCTTGCTCTTTTTTTCTCTCCACATGTCAAGTCAACAAGCTTTGATTTAAGCATTTACTGTGTGTATAGCACTGTGCTAATAAGCCCTCGGGATTCAATGAAAGGCAAAAACAAAAGGTCGTATTCGCTAAGGAGCTCATAGTCTAATGAGGAAGACAACATGCAAACAGCTATAAACATATAGAATAAATACAGGGTAAATTGAAGATAATCTTAGAGGGAAGATGGAAAGGACTGCCTTAATCTAAAATGCTTGTTAATCATTTAGAGCATTGGTTTCCTATCAATTGACTTGAATGAGTGAATGAATGAATGAATGAAAAAATATTTAAGTATCTCTATGTGCTAAGGTGGTGCAGTGGATAGATCACTGAGCTTGGAATCAGAAAGACTTACCTTACTGAGTTCAAATCTGGCCTCAGACACTTACTATCTGTGTGACTCTGTGCAAGTCACTTTACCCTGTCTGCTGCCTCAGTTTCCTCATTTGCAAAATGGGCTAGAGAAAGAAATAACAAACAACTCCAGTATCTTTGTCAAGAAAAGCCCAGATGGAGTCCCCAAGAGTTGAATTCTACTAGAATAATAACAGAAGTGAGCTGATGTGCAACCTAAGGATAAAAGCAGAAAACTTAGTTCTGTGGGAGTTACCAGAATGCTTTAGAAGCTTGTTGTCAGGAGCTGGTATTGAATGAAAATGTTTGTAGAACTCTGCTGTTGAGCGTTTGGTCTCCTTTCAGACCAACTAAGAGAAAGGATTTAGCATATCTAACCAGAAAGCATCAGATTAATACCAACGTATTATCTTTTCCCCCTTCCCCACCATTTAGAAAACAGCAGCGGAATAAACAATCCCAAGTTTTTGTATGGAAAAGTGGAATTTAGCGTTGGAGTCGAAGAGATGTATGTACCAACACCCCCTGATCTTTTCAGTGAAAAATTCACTGTTGCTACTTCAGTGGAGAGCAAGAAACTTTCTCCTTCCCACTTTCGACTTGTTATAGCTTCTTATGAGAAAACTATTGGTAAGACCACTAAAACATATCGTTGTTTGTTTTTTTCAGTTGTGTTTGAGTCTTTGAGACACCATTTGAGGTTTTCTTGGCGAAGCTCCTGGAGTGATCTGACATTTCCTTCTGCAGCTTATTCTACAGATGAGAAAACTGAGGCAAACAGGGTTAAGTGACTTTCCCAGGGTCACCCAGCTAGTAAGTGTCTGAGACTGGATTTGAACTCAGGTTCAAATTTGGATTTGACGCCAGGGATGGCACTGTATCTACTGTTTCACCTAACTGCCCCCAAGACACATTTACTGATGATCAAATTTCGCCTCACCTTGAACTCTTAGCTTTTGAAGAAGGACAGTTCATATATCGTGAAATGCCAGTCAATCAAAGCAGTTTGGAAGCCTCATGGGCATGGGGAACTGGTTCTTGAATTCGTCTATTGGGAAAATAAATATAATTCCCCATGGTTTTGAAATCTTTGTCTAAGCAGTCAGCTGGTGCTTTGGATGGAGCACTGAACCCAGAGTCAAGAACACCTGAATTTAAATGTGACCTCAGACGCTTAATAGCCGTATGACCCTGGGCAAGTCTTTTGACTCCTGCCTGCCTCACTTTTTTTATCTTTAAAAGGGGAATAATAATAGCTCCTACCTCCCAAGGTTGTTGTGGGATAAAATGAGATACTATCTATAAAGCACTTTGAAAACCTTAAAATGCTATGTGTACGTATGTGTATATATGTATACACACATATACATATATAAATATATATATGAAATATACATATATGTGTATACATACACATATACACACACAAGCTATTACTATTAACTCTTACTGGAAGCCTGGTTTACCTCTGTTCTGAAGGATTCCTATTGATCATAAGTCTCTTAAGAAGAGACTTATGGAAGTAAATGCGTGTACCTTAACCTACCCTGCTTTTCCAGTGTGGGTTTATGGGAGTGGTAGTAGAATGATCCTCTTATATTCCCCTCTCCACATCCCCCATCCTAGATTTAAGGCTTCTAGTAGATGCCGTTTCATGGGCATACACCCTTCAGTGAAGAAACATTTGAGGAATGTAGACAGCAGCCACATATGACTGGTTAGTGGCCTAATGGTTGGTCCCTCGATTCCCACTCTGTCCTGAGGAGCAGCATCTTTATGTTTGCTGTTATTAAGATGTACTTTGTTCTATAGCTCCAGGGGCCCCTGACCACAGTCAAATGCTTTTCTCTCAGTCAAGCTACAAGCTTACATCAGAGGAGTAGAGAAGCTGGGAGATGAGTAGAAAGAAAATTTGGTTTTGTTTTGGTTAGCTATGAATAACCTCCCCCAGATCAAGAGAGATGGGCCTAAATATCTCTCAGAGTCACTTGTTTGGCAATAAAGGGATGATGAATCTTCCAATTGTCATAATAAGTAAAGGAATTTTAAAGACTTTTCAAAATACCCTTGTATAACAGTTTGAAGTCACAGTTATTTTTTCAGGGACTGATATCTGTCTTTTGTTTTGGTAAAAAAAATCCCAGATACCCTTGAAATCAACAATCAAACAGACCTCAAGATACAAGCACTACATGAGCTTGGAAATCTTCACATCTACGCAGAAAACAGAAGGTGAATTTTGGGGAAGGAGAAGAGTTGCTTTTTTTTTTTTTAAACCAATTTGCAAGTTATTTTCATTAATGTGGACATTTCTGCTGTTGATGCATTTCTATGGTCTTTGCCGCTATGTTATTGCATTTGGTGAGTGGCTTCCTTCGGAAACACTCTCTCCTAGCACTGGTATTGGGATGTGGAAGGCACTTGAGAAATGTGACTGTTCATCTGAATTTTCCTTTTTTTAAATGGGAGTGAATTCATCCTTTTATCCAAATACTTCTTAAGATACTGGTTATATTGTATAAACATAAATGATATTTGTAAATATATAAACTATAAATATTAATAAAATGTCATGTGAATCAGCCCAAACATGTATTTCCTTTCTTAATTAAAAGTAGATTTGTGATAACAGAAACAATTCCAGTTCTCTATTTACAGGAAAGTGATATATTTCTGGTTTGTTTTTTTTTTAACATTGCAGGGCAGCTTATAAATGCTGGAGCCAGGCCCTTGATGCCATTCTCAAAAAACCAGATGTTCTCCATACATGGAAAGAGCTGGCCAGCCCCAAGACACCTCTTGACATTGTCACGGATACAAACTCCATCGATTACAGTGAGGAATTTCTGTCAATAGCTGGTCTTTGGGGATGCTTGCAGGGAGGAGTCATAGCCTCAAAGATGGCACAGTAAGTTGGAAGAGTAACTACCCTTTTTCATTTTCCGTTAAAAAATCAACTAACCAACAGCTTAATTCCTTATTGTTTCTGTGAATATAAATATCTTTGACACTAGAATTATTTTCTTGTTTCTTCTCAAGGCATCAAGTTTACTCTTTCATATAAGCATTCAGTCTGCGTAGATATATGGATAACCATTTATTTTCATAATCATTTGAGAGAAAGGGAACGTGACCAGAAACCTGAACTCTAGCCATCAGTGAACTTTACTCTCTTTTCTACTTTAGTTGTGAAGATGTTTGGCTCAGTGGATAGAGCACTGAACCTGCAATTAGGAAGGCCTGAGTTCAAATGTGACCTCAGATACTTACTAGTTGGCTGATGCTGGGCAAATCTGTCTCATCTTCCCCATTTGTAATGTGGGGATAATAAGAGCCCTTAATTACCAGGGTTGTTGTGTGGATGAAATGAAATAGTATTTCTAAAGTACTTTGCAAAACTTAAAGCATTCCATAAATGTTATCTGTTGTCTAGATCATTATTATTTCAAGTATCCACCTGCAGAAAACAATCTATCAGCACTTGGGATGGATAAAAAGAAGATAGTTATAAGCTAAGAATATTATGATCATCATTCTTATAAACTGGATAAATCTCACTTGCTGAAGGCATGGGATGGTAGCAGGTACTTCAGCAACAGGTGGATCACTCACTTGGTTAGCAGTTTTGGCGATGACTCAAACAGACAGGTCAGGGGACTTGAGATGGAGAGATTTGGCCTACTTGTCCTTTATCCAAAAATGGTTGATTCAACTTGTTGGTGATTGTGGTGTAGCTACCGATGCTTAAAACAGTGAATGTTTCATATATATTGACTTTAATTTAGTTGTTTAAGAAAAATACCCCAAAGCTGAAAAGTTGTTTGAGTAAAAATGGGACCTGAGCTTCAATCTCGATCCACCCCCATTTGAAAATTTATCTAAGGGATAAATTTATCCCTGATCTTCCCTTTTTCAAATGGGAATTTTGATTACAGGGAAGTTGCATCCTCTGTGCCTCAGTTTCCTCATCTATAAAGTGAAAGAGTTGGAATCTGTGGTCCCTTCCAGCTCAAAATCAATGAACCTATATGGATAGAGAGTGTGCTGGCCTCTGCTGTCCTATGTCCTGAGTTCAAATTCTGGCTTTGCCACTTCTACCCATGCGTCCTTAGATATAGAGCTTCTCTGAGACCCTTTTCAGCTCTAATTCTGTGTGTCGTGATAGCAGCCTCTGCCCAGAATTTTCCGTTGTCTTTTTATATGACTTTAGCTTCTTAGAGGAACAGAAGAGGAAAGAAGGCTGCCTCCCTGACCAAAGGATGAAGTGATAAACATCTGTGATGTCGTGAGCCCAGGGAGAAATTCAAAAGAAGATTTATGGAAGTGCAAATCAGGCTTCTCCCTTGGTCTTCTGTCATTCACATAGTCAGTTTACTCGTATGTAATAAGGGGCACTTTAATGTATTCAGAAGATTCATGAATTATTGCTTGTAAAAGAATCAGATTAAAAATGCAATGTAGTTTGCTGAATTCTTATTTATTGGCAGTTTGATTTGGGTTATTTATTTATTTATTTATTCATGTTTGTTCTTTAATAAAAGGGCTTTTATGAGCTATGTGGGAGAGTCAGAGAGTAGGTGGACATTCCTCCATAGGTACATGTGCTGGGGTGTAGACTTTGACTACAGCACACACAAATTGGCTTCGTGGCCCCAAGTAGGCCTGCTTGGATGCGGGCAAAAGAAAGGGGCCAGAAGGCAGATGGGGCTATTGGTCAGCTATGGCACTAAGCCAGCTTCCTCAGCCTGTTGATCTTAGGGGTGTAGAAAAGTCCTGTTTTGGTCATATTCTTGAAAATCTGGTTCTAACAGTATGTGTCTGTGGCCCATACTCTAACTGCAATATCATCTACTGTTTCCTCAGCCCCTGCAATGTGATTTATTCACCACCAGGCTCCTAATACCTGTACCTCCAAGGTCACCAGTGGCATGCCATTCCCCACAACCAACAGCTCTGTCCTGGCCCTCTTCCTGCTTCATCTCAGAGCAGCTGACGTGCCCTTTCTGTTGAATACTCTCTTTCCCTTTAGCTTCAGACATATCACACACTCTTGGCTCTACTTCTGCCTATGCACTTGCTCCATCTCTGTAAGTGCTCAATAAAGGTTTTATTTCCCTCCTTTCCTCCCTCCCTTCCTTCCTTCCCTCCTTCCTTCTCTCCTTCCTTCCCTCCTTCCTTCCTTTCCTCCCTGCTCTCTTCCTTCCTTTTTCCCTGGTTCCTCATTCTCTTTCCTAATCTTTACGATGGATTTTTCTACTGTTGCACCTTTGGCCATCCCCTCTCTTATCTCTTTGTACTCCATGCCTAGGAAGTAGTTTTACTCCTATGGCTTTTACTCTTCTCTGCAACTGACTCTCACATCTCCAGTCCTGACCTGTATTCAGAGCTCTGAAAGATCATTTTCCACCTCCAGCTCTCCATCCCTGTTGGGATGTCTCACTAGTACCTTAAACACAGAATGTACAAAACGCAGCTTTCCCCCCAAATCTGCCTTCTTCCCATCAAGACTTCTGCCAGTGACTATCTCCCTCTCCCTCTTATTCTCTCTATCTCTGTCCATATTCTTGGTCTCTCTCTTTGTCTATCCCTCTCTGTCTCTCTGTGTCCCTCTGTCTGTCTCTCTTTCTCTCTGCCTCTGTCTGTCTCTCTGTCTGTGTCTGTCTTTGTCAGTCTGTCTCTCTCTCTCTTTGTCTCCTCCCTCCCTCCATCCCATCCTGTCTCTCTGTATCTCTCTATCACTACCTCTGTCTGTCTCTGTTTGTCTGTCTCAGTCTCTCTTTGTCTCCCTCTCTGTCTCTTTCTGCCTCTATCTCTTTGTCTCTTATGTCTGTCTGTCTCTGTCTTTGTCTGTCTATCTCTCTCTCTGCCTCTGTCTATCTCTTTGTCTCTCTCTCTCTCTCCCCTTTCTCATATCAGAACAGTTGCAGAGTCCTCTTTTCTATTCTCACTAGTCCTACTTTAGGGCAGGACCTCCCCCTACCTGCCTCAGCTATCCTGCCCCACCCCCTCCTACCCTTGCTAATCCTGACTTCATTCCAAGGGCAGAAAAATCCTCCTATGCATACATCTGCTCCTGTTACTCCTTTGCTCAAAATTCTTCATTGGCTGCCTATTGCCTCCTAAGTAGTCAACACTT
Source organism: Notamacropus eugenii (assembly GCF_028372415.1). Taxonomy (NCBI): domain Eukaryota; kingdom Metazoa; phylum Chordata; class Mammalia; order Diprotodontia; family Macropodidae; genus Notamacropus; species Notamacropus eugenii. The sequence continues at coordinate 279,330,818 of NC_092874.1, forward strand.
CCATCAGACACAACCAAAACCACAGCAGTAACAACAGCCAACCCCCCTGGGTTGTTGTGAGAATCAAGTGAGATACTACTTGTAAAATAAGCAGAGTACTTAGCACAGTGCCAGGCACATGGGGGGTGCTTCATTTCCTCTCACCTGCATCAAAGCAGGTAAAGGAAGAAAATTCTCTTTCATAGAGGAAGATCAAACAAGCCCACCTTTTGAGTTCTTTGGGAATAAACAGAGTGAAGTAATTCAATTCAATAAAACCAATTCATTTCATCTGTCAGAGACCTGGCAAAGTGCTTAGTGTATTTGAAGACTGCTGTAACTGCATTTGCTGTTGCTGAGTTGGTTCAGTTGTGTTCAACCTTTCATGACTCAATTTTGAGATCAATTTCTTGGCAGAGATACTAGAGTGATTTGCCATTTCCTTCTCCAGACAAGGAAATGGCATTTTATAGACTGGAAACTGAGGCAAACAGGGCTAAGTGGCTTGCTCAGGGTCACACAGTTAGTGTCTAAAACTGGATTTGAACTCAGGAAGATCAGTTTTCCTGATTCCAAGTCAAGTATTGTATTCACCGTGCTGCCTAGCTGTCCTCTGCAATTACATAGTCTTTGAAAAGTTGCTTGCCAATCCAATAATTTCTCTGTTGTCATTTTTTTCAGATACATTTTGACATCAAATGTAAGTGAGCGAACCGAATGCTGCATTTTCTCTTCCTATTTTTTTAAGGTAACTTTATAATTTTACATAATAACATGGCTGATTAAGTGCTCAGCAAATTCAGTTGCCTACAAATTGTGGGTAAGAGGAAGATGTGATTAGAAAGCCAGTTATCCCTCCCACATTGCAAGGTTAGGGGTGCGGCACTCCCACTCTCTGGAAAATCCATGTAAAACTCTTTGGCTTCATAACAGAGAGGAAACCTGATTTTTTTTTTTTACAAGGTGTTTACAATACCTTCTTGTAAAATGTGGGTTAATGATTTGGTCACAGGCTTTGTGTCATCTGTTGTTGTCTGTTTGTCATCTGTGGGTTCACAAAACTCCCCCCAAATTTTCATTTAATTTCTATGCTGACCCTTGATATATTGAAACTATGATGGGAAAAGTCACGGTGTGGAAGGGATTAACTATAAGGAGTTTGTGTTCACTGTGCTGGCCGACCCTTCTGTTCAGCTTCTTTTGGACTGGCTCTCTGCGCTTCCATCAATACTAAGAAGCCTGAGAAAGTTAAAGGGCAACAATTGTGACTCCTAAGAAGGGATGCAGTAATAGGGCAAATGATTCTTTTGTTATTACAGATGAAGAAACTGAGGCAAACAGGGTGAAGTGACTTGTTCAAGGTCATGCAGCTAGTGTCTCAGCTCATATCTGAATTCAGATCTTGCTGACTCCAGGTCCCACACTTTATCATCTAAGCCCTCTAGCTGCCCCTTAAGAACACACAGAAAATTAGTATAAAGAAATTAGTATAAAGAGAGGCCTCCACAAATGTCTTGTTCAGGACTCTCATCCTGGCATGGAGGTGATGCTGGGTTCCTGAAGGCTTTGCCAGCTAAGTGAGCACACAGGCTAATTCCACCAATTTGGAAAGTCTTTTGGAGTGGGCCTAGGGACAAGTAGTAGGCCTGGTATCCAGGAGCCAGCCTGGCTAAGTGTGAAAAGGTTTATTATTAGAAAGTTGGCTACTAAGCGATGACCTTTATGGCCTTGCTGGCCTAGGAAACAGACTAGTACTACTCTGGTGCAGAACTGGTGTAGACAGACAGAAAGAGACAGACAGACAGACAAAGACACTAACAGACAGAGAGAGAGGTAAGAGAGAGACAAATATGGCCTTTAGTCCTGGTCAAACTTGTGCACTCTTACTATGTGCCTACCACATAGCACACAGCGAGCACTTAATAAATGCTTGTTGACCGTTAGTAATGCAAAGCAGAAAGTTAAGTTCTGTGGCAAATGTGTTTGCTGAAAGATTTTTCTGATGATGAACCACCATTATAAATGGTATAATGGTATGCTGGGAATGGGAGGGTGAGATAGTCATGTAGTTAGAAACTCATCACTGCCTGGGTACCCCAGCGTGAGCCTGACACGGGTCCATCGTGTGGAACACAGTTGAGTACCTCCATCATTGGTCCTCTCTGTAGGATCCATGGAAAAGGTATGAATGGGGATTACACAGGAGGAAAAGACACAGAGGGATCATAATCTGTGTCAGAACAGCAAGTAACTGCATTGTTGCCATCACCACTCCATAAAGGTATCAAAAGAAAAATTGAAAGAGGTGTGGATGAAATGAAAGAGGCCTGGACAGGGCCTTTGAAGACCTGAGCTCTGTTCTCATGGACTCTTCTATGTTCTCGCAGAGCCTTGACTTTCTCCTTTACAAAATGGGAGGTTTAGATTTAGATAACCTCCCTATGACTCTTCCAGCCCCAAAATCCATGTTGAGATGCTAATGAATCTTTTCGAACTTTGGCTGGTACTCAGTGGAGAACAGTGTCTGTTGCTAGACCTGAAGAGGTTTCAGAGTGGCCCTCCACTGGCAAGTTCAGGGCCAGATCCCTGCCTGTCAAAGTGAGATATTGGATGTCCTTATCTTAATGGCAGGTGTGTTTCAGTGAGTTCAAGATTTTTTTATAATGTACAGAAGAAAACAAAGAAATAAACAGGAAACTTAATAAATATAGCAGTTTGATTACTTATACACACACACACACACACACACAATTTTTTGAATTTTTTTTACCAGTTATATGTAAACACAATTTTTAACATTTATATTTTGAAAATTTAAGTTCCAGATTCTCTCTATCCATCTTTTGCCTCCCTCTTCCCTGAGATAATAAGCAATTTGATTTAGATTATACACACACATCCATACTTAAAAATAAACTCAATAGAATGGAAGATCAAATTTATTCTACAGTCTTTTGAATAATTATTTGTTTATTGAAATGTTAGAGTTGATCATTTTTAAGTTCATAATAAAAAAGAAAATTATTTTTTTTTAAAAATAGGAAAATTTTGTTCTCTTTCCTCTTGAAAAATTAGAACTAGGGTTGCACTGATTTAATTCCCCCTCAAAAGTATAAAATGATAGGAAACAGGTTGTTACTTTAAATTACTGTAAATTGAATTGGGATGTTGGATTTGAAAGAACTGATTGAAACTCTTTGAAAATCAATTGGGGCGGGGAGGGGAGGCTGTCACAAAAGTCTTAGTGCAACTAAAAACTTAAGATTTTTGGGAAACCCTGCATAAGAAGCATGGGGTGATTGATCTGCCTATTTAGGGAAGTGGAATTTGTTCAGGGAACCCTGGGAACTATATACTGGATGTTAGAGCTCTTTGATAGAATTTTAGTGTCAGAAGGGGTTTCAGAAGACTCCCTTAGGCACTCACATTGGTCTCTTAAGACAGTAACCCTTTCCTTTTTTCTGGTCCTACTCAGTGTTATTTGTGTTCACGTAGTCAAAATGTCATTCTTGACTGCACCTTATAGTTAGTTCTTGGGCTAATTGCTTCTGTAGCCATGTGATCTGGGCAACTTCATCTCCAAGAAAAGTTGAACGGTCTAAGTGATGTGGGTTACCTCATGTAAGGAAAAGAAGATACCATTTGGACTGTCCATATGTGGAATTCTTTGCCCTTTTTAGGTTTTTGATTCCTTGATTTTGCTGATTTTATCTGAATTAGGAAAAAAAGTTGGCTTTTCTGTTTGTTTGTTTTTGTTGTTGTTGTTTTGGTTTTTTACCTAGAGATGTAACCATGGGAATTTGCTTTATTTACTTTGAAGGATAAATCTATTTGCTTGATGTATCAGAAAAAGCTGGTTCCATGAAGCCTTGATGACAAGGCCCTCTGTGGGAAACATTTCTGAATACAGGACCAGCCTGTTCAGCCTCCAGTGGGTCATATCCTTCCTCTGAATGCTTTAGAGGAAGAGGAGGAGAGATGGAGGCTGCTTTGGGAATGAGAAGTTTCCCGGGACTCCTCACGTTCTTGAGATGCTCTTCTCATACTTTTTTCTCTTTCATCTCCCATGTCTCTTGAGCATAGAGTGTTTGGTCTTGGATATGGAATTACTCCTTTTAGAAAAGCAATAAAATTTGATGTCTGACTTTTGATAAAATATTAATATAAAAGTATTGATGCAGTTGGGTGGTGTAGTGGATAGAACACAGAGCTTGGAATCAGACAGACCTGTCTTCCTGAATTCAAATCCATCCTTAGACACTTACTGGCTGTGTGACACTGAACAAGTCACTTCAACCTTCTTGCCTTGGTTTCCTCATCTGTAAAATGAGCTGGAAAAGGGAATGGCAAACCACTCCAGAAGCTTTGCCAAGAGAACCCCAAATGGGGTCAGGAAGAGTCAGACATGACTGAAACAACTCAGCAACAACAAAATCAATCCATTTGTGAAGAGTGCTAACTAAAATCATGAGTGATTATTGGGGCATTTTAAAAAATTGGCTAGTTCCCCTTAGGATTTTAAAGATGTACTAATGAAATAAAATTTTGAAGTAGCATCTTGTTACAGAATGGAACACAAGCTTGTAGTTATCTGATTGGTCATTGAAACACATTTAGACCTCTCTGCTGAAGCACCTGTTAAAAGAATTGTGTGATGTATTCACAGCAGGAAGAACATAGGCATATATATGTATATATACATATATATACATATACACACATAACATACACACATATTATATAGATTGCTCTTCAATTGATTTTAGTTGTGTCTGACCCTTTGTGACCCCATTTGGGGTTTTCTTGGCAAAGATACTAGAGTGCTTTGCCATTTCCTTCTCCAGCTCATTTCACAGATGAGGAAACTGAGGCAAACAGGGTGAAATGACTTGCCCAAGGTCACACAGTAGTAAGTGTCTGAGACCAGATCTGAACTCAAGGAGATGAGTCTTCTTGACTCCAAGTCCCAGCATTCTAGCCATTGCGTCACTGTAACAGTAAGCTCCCTAACATACACAGGGGGGCTGCTATCACAGGTTCTTAGATCTGCATTCATAAAAGGGAAGGCAACTTTTGAGGGGTTAACATTCACTTTAATCAAGCACATGTATCATTCCTTTAACCTAGTATGTATATCATTCACTTAGTTCAGGGGAGTCAGCACCCTGAACTTCAAAGAAAATACAGAGAAATCAAAGATGAACAGACATGGCTTCCTCTGCCTGACCGTAATCAATACATATATCACAGATCAACAGACAGATTCAACTGTCTGACCATAGTTGTCAGAGAGGAAAGCACCAACATCTGGGTTTTCAAAAGCCTGTGGCTGCTTAGCCCAGAGTCTTCATCAGGTCAAACAAACATTTCCAATTAGTAAGCCCCAAAATAAAACCGCACCTCAGAGTCTTGATACACTTCTTAGAGTCCGAGGGCGTCAGATCCCTTGAGAACCAGTGCCTCATTAGCTCATTAACATAAAAGGCATGGACCTTTCTACAAATCTTCCCAGGTCTGACCATGGTTGGGAAAGAACCTCCTTAATCCCATTATTCAGAGGTACTTTTAGTAAAACAAAAAGAGCAAAAGATTCTCCTTCGCTTGGCTTTACAGCCACCTAGTTGCCCCCCCCCAACACATTTATACACAAACACACACAACTGCATGTGGACCTACACACTTACCTATACAAACATATAAACAGACTTACACTTTCATAATAACACTATTAATAGTTACTAACAGCTAAAATTCATGCAACACTCTAAAGCTTACAACGTAGCACTCTAAAGACTTACTTAGTTACCTAAGTTGATTCTCTCAATGACCTTGTGAAGGAGACGGTATTATCCCCATTTTATAGATAGGGAAACAGGCTGAGAGATAATGAAGTGACTTTCCCAGAGTCATAAGGCTGGTAAGGGCCTGAGGCTGGATCTGAACTTGGGCCTTCTTGACTTTAAGGTCAAAGAGTGTGTCCCCTGTACTACCCTGACTTTAAAAAAAAAAATTAAAACTTTTTTAAAATGTCAGGGAGTTCTCTAAATGTGTGAAGTATTTGTCAGAAGACTTTCATAGCAATGGCTTTCTTCTTTCTGCCCAAGAAGGCAGGGAGCATGTTGATCAGAATGTTTTTTGGTAACATTCATAGCTTTCTGGCCAGGTTGGTGGTGATACTTCCTACCATCAATGATGCCTTAGAACCTCAGGATTGCATGGCCCCTAGTGAGGGTGCAGAAACACTGGGTGCTTTCATCAGGAAATCGTCACTATCCATGTTTTATATACATACATACATATATACATACATATTTTACTCCGGATTTAGTGAGGGACTTTGATAACTGCTTAACTTTCTCCTTTCTTTTTTTTTAATTCTTTCCAGACCCTGTTTAGAACCTCTCTAATATATCCCAAGCATGACCGTGAGTATGCCCAGTATGAAATTGCCCAGCTCACTCCAGGCCTAGATCTCTTCTGCGACCGACACAGAGTGGATGTGACCGCTGTCCTCAGCAGCCTAATTTACCTCTGTTATGAGCTCCATTCTGTTAACCACAATCTTATCGTAAGTCAAGTGTAAAATTTTAAAACAACATGTTACAGCAATTTTACCACTCTTACTCATTTATCCATCTCTAATATAACCTTACTGGACTCTTTTGACCAGTTTCTTTTGCGTGATGTTTGGGAATTATGAAATGGATATCCCCATGTGCCCTTTTAAATTAGTTTATATTTAAAGGTATTAATATTCTTGCACCAGTTATATTCTTACTGAACGCAGTGTAAGTCTTTGCCAGCCTGCTTCTATCTGGTTTTCCCTGCTGTCCTAATGTTCATTCTTCTGTAATTAAGGCAACATCACAGAGCTCAGGCATAGAGATTGATGCACACAAAGCTCATGCAAGGGGGAGGCCCCCCATTTTATTCTTTTCACATCAATGGCCCATCCAGCCTTACAAGTACTTGGTGGGGGAGCTGAGCCCCACAGTTTCATCATTTGCATCACTTGGCTGTTCCACCACCTAATGAGCACCCAAGTGGGCTAGAGATTGCTGACTGTGAAACATAATGAGAAGATTTATTTGTGTTCCAGAGAGGCTTCTGGAAAGTCACTTCATTATCTCTCAGCCTGTTTCTCTATCTATAAAATGGGGATAATACCTTCTCCTTCACAAGGTCATTGCGAGAATCAACTTAGGTAACTAAGTAAGTCTTTAGAGTGCTATGTTGTAAGCTTTAGAGAGTTGCATGAATTTTAGCTGTTAGTAACTATTAGTAGTGTTATTATGAAAGTGTATGTCTGATAAATATGTTTATATAGGTAAGTGTGTAGGTGCACACGCAGTTGTGTGTGTGTTTGTGTATAAATGTGTTAGTGGGGGGGGACAACTAGGTGGCTCAACTGGTTGTGTGGGGCGGGGGGAGAGGGAAAGGCGGATTACAGCTTGATCCAAGTCTTTTGGTACTCTCAAGGTACATTACATGTCTCAAGGCCCCAGCTGACGGTTGGCAGCACAGATTACATCCTTATTCTCTTCCTGCAGAGTAAGCACAAAGGGGGCTCTTCAGAGAGCCCCTCCCCACTTTTTTGGTCACTATCAAAATTGTGTGTGCTTGTGTTGGTGCAGTTTCCTCTTTTACTGCATCCCTTAGTACCCTAGTGCTTTTCCTTGCTGACCAACTCACTCATCTTCCTTCTTTGCTCTGTTTCATATTTCCTAGTTTGTCTTCTTTCTTCTTTGTTTCGCTCTGGCTTTCATGCCCACGTTCTCCTAGATCTTCACTTTTGATGGCTTTCCTGTAGACTAGTTGTTTTACTTGTCTATTGGGTTCAGATCTCTGTCTGATCCTGGGCAAACCACTTCACTCCAGTCTACCTCAGTTTTTTCACCTGTAAAAGTAGGACAATAAGAGACCTCCCAAGGTTGCTGTGAGGCCCAAAGGAGATCCTATTTGTAAAAACTCTATTTAAATGCTAGTTATTGTTGCTGATTCCACAGCGGTTCCCTGGTGGCATCTGATTCAGACCCCTTTTCAAGTCCCAGGTCCCAGAGATATAGTGACAGCAAAACATGATGAGTAGTTAGATAAGGACACATTGAATGACTAAGTCATTTCTGACATCAAAACAGAAAAAAGTAGGGGGACGTTTCCTGTTTGCTCCATTGGGAGCTCTTAGCACAGTCATCTCCATTATCGTCGTCATCATCATCATCATCATCATTAATAACAGTGATAATTTTTTTGGCTCCACTGTTTCAGGATGTACTTTCTTTTTAACTGTCTAGATTTCTTTGGTTCTTCCCAGACATGACTATTCCTTGGCTGTTTTTTTTTAACTGGTCTCCTTTTGATTATCAGTGCATGCTCATTTTGGAGACATTTTTACTCATTTCAAAAGCAAAGCTAACGCTTTTCTCAGATGTGTGAGAAATTGAGAGGGCTGCCTCAAAATGGATCTTAGAGAGAAAAAAAGGACATTTTTATTTCTTCCTGATGGTTACCATGGAGAAGTGGTACCATTGTCCACAATTATTTTTAAAACTTGTATTACCTTAGGTTCCAAATAAGTTCCTGATCATCTAGAGGGAGTTTTTAGTTTCTTTAAAATAAAATAAAACGAAAAAAGAAACAACTGTTGTCAGCAGCAGAGAGGAAGCTATTGCCAAAGATCATGAAGCCAAATCATCGGATCATAGATTTAAAGGAGAAGGGACTCCAGCGACCCCCTACTCCAACTTCCTCAGTTTATAAAAGAGAGCAACGAGACCCAGAGACTTGATGTGACTTGCTCAGGATAACACAGGTAATAAGTAAAGGAGACAGAATTTGAACCCAGACCCATTCTCTCCAAATCCAGTTTTCTTTCTACTGTTCCATACCACTTTGCTATGACAATTTTTGTTTTTTTTGTTTTAGGGATTTTTGGGGGGGAGGGTGAGGCAATTGGGATTAAGTGACTTGCCCGAGGTCTCACAGTTAGTGTCTGAGGCTGTATGTCAACTCAGGTCCACCTGACTTCAGGGCTGGTGCTCTATCCACTATGCCACCTAGCTGCCCCCATAACAAACAGTTTTATTATTATTTTAAAAAATGTCCTGAGGAAGAAGAAACAAAGAAATCTAGATGATTCTCACACTAGGTCAGCGTCTCCAGAACTAACAGATATGGAAGGACCAGAGACCTATGTCTTCATCTAATGCTCACATTTCTTTACTTTGGGTAAAATACAGGAAACAGGACGAAAAAGGAGGCTGCCAAGCAAGCATCGTGCCTTCCCTTGAAGTGGTGATTTTTGAGGCCAAATCAAAGAGAAAAGATGCTGCCATTCGAACACTGGTTTCTGGCATGACCAAACTCACATTTCTTTCCTGTATTTCTCAGAACTCAAAGACTGGGACCTTGGAGGTCATTTAGGCCAAACTCCTTGTTGTTCAGATGCTGGCCTTGATACTCCAAGACCTGTAACTATTTAAATTCTCATTTTCAGTTATCTCATTTCCTGAGACCTTTAAATCACGGGTGACATTAAAGCAGAGGTTGATGCTTAAATAATGATTTAATTTTGTTTAGAAAAAGCACATCTCTGTACTTCCTTTTTTCACTCCTTTGGAGGGTTGGGGTCCTGAGTTGGGTTGTCTTTTAGCTATCTAACAGGAAACCTGTACTATTTAGTGTGTGGACTCTTTGGAACAGCTGGCCTTCCTTCCCACAGGTCTTGATCAGTGTGTGCCCAGCTGATTCAACCTATTTAGAAATGGCAGACATCACAGTTATCACAGAGGGAAGGTTGACTGCTACTCACTATCTCAATATTAATATTTTCCTTAAACGGGAAACTCTCTCAGATATTTATGAAATGTATATCTGAAATATCAATTTTTTTCCCTTTTCTGTAGATTCTACCACTTCTTTCACTATACCAATATTTTGTCTCAGAAGTTTGCCAAGATATTTGTAAGTGCATGGATGCAAAGATCCTTAAGGTAATGGCACATTGGCTTTTAAGATATCAACTAGATTTTGTTCAACAACAAATTTGTTGCCCATTTTAGGTTATTGTCATAAATCAATTTAACTTTAACACTCCAAGTTGATCCAATTATTTTGGAAAGCAGTTTGGAAATGCGTCCAAAGAGTTAGAAAATTGTGTACACCTTTTGACCCAGCTATACTATTGGGCCAATGTTTCAAGGTCTTCAGGGAAAAAGAAGAAAGAACCTACCTATATGTTCTAGAATATTTATAACAACTGTCTTTATGGTGGCAAAGAATTGAAATTAAGGGGATGCCCATCAATTAGGGAATTGTTAAACATGTTGTGTTAATGATTGTGATGGAACCCTGCTGTGCTGTAAGAAATGATGAGCAGGTTGATTTTAGAAAAAAACATGGAAAGACTTACGTGGAATAAGGAAGAATGAAATGAGCAGAAACCAAAGAACATTATTTACTGTAGCAACAATATTGTTTGAAGAATACCTGTGAATGACTAAGCTATTCTAAGTATCAGAAATATTCAAATCATCTACAAAGGACCCATGAAGAAAGATGTTATCCAGCTCCAGAGGAAAAAATGATAAACAGAAGTATGCCCAGAATGGTTTTACATATTCATATACCTTGTCTAATAGCGGTCATCTCTAGTGCAGGGTTTCAAGGGAGGAAGTGAGGGAGACAACTTGGAACTCACATTGTAACAAAAAAAAATTAAAGCTTAGAAAATTTTAACATTCATTGGAATATAATTTAAAGATGACTAAAAGTAAATTTCACATTATTTTAACTAAAGTATAGGAAAATATCACTAGGCACATTTATATAGCTCCTTAGGTATTATGAGTCTCTTTATTCACCTAGGTGGCTCAGTGGATAGATCTTGGAATTAGGAAGACCCAAGTTCAAATCTGGTCTCAGATATTTACTAGCTCTGTGACCCTGGGCAAGTCACTGAACCCTGTTTGCCTCAGTTTCTTCATCTATAAAATGAGCTGGAGAAATAAATGGCAAATTCCTCTAGGATCTTTGTCAAGAAAACCTCAAATGGGGTCACAGAGAGAACTGAAACTACTAGATGACAATAACAATGATAGCACAATAGCTAATAATAATAATATCATTTATATAGCACTTTAAGGTATCATTGATATTGATGGCAAAACTTTAATAATGATTTAGTTTTGTTTAGAAAAAGCAAATCTCTGGACTTCCTGACTCCAGATCTCCTGCAAAGTCCTTTACAAATATTCCATGTTATCCACATGTATCAATAAACATCCCAACATACAAAGGGGGACCTGGAACCACAGGTTCTTAGATCTGCCTTCATAAAATGAAAGGCAACTTTTGAGGGATTACCAGTCTCTTTAATCAAGCACATGTATCATTCCTTTAACCAAGCACAAATATCATTCACCTCATTCAGGAGAATTAGCACTTGAACATCAGAGAAAATACAGAGAAGTCAAAGATCAACAGGCATGGCTTTCTCTGCTTGACCATCAACAGACAGGTTCAACTGTCTGATCGTAGTTACCAGAGAGGGAAGTACTGACATCTGAGTTTTTCAAAGCCAGGGGGCTCCTTAGCAGCTTCCCAGAGTCTCTTCTGGCCAAACAAAAACACTTCTAGTAAGCCCAAAGTAAAACCTCACCCTTGTAGTAGTTCTACCTCTTTTAGAGTCAGAGGGCATCCCAACCCTTGAGAACCAGTGCTTCATTAACAAAAGGCATGGGCCTTCCTACAAATCTTCCTTAGTCAAACTCCCCTTAATAGACAGGCCCATTAATGGGTAGGGAAGATCTTTAATCACATTAGCAATACAAATACAAATTCTGTTTCTAGTTAAAGAAACTCTTGTTTCTATACTTTACTCCTAGTAAAGACTTTTGGTTGATAAAAGCAAGATTCAATCAGAGGCATTTGATTATACTAAAACAAAAGCAGCAAAAGATCCCACTTTCCTTGCCATCACACCATACTACAACCTGGGGAGATAGATGCTATTATTGTCCCCATTTTATGGCTGAGAAAACAGAGGCAAGCAAAAGTTAAGTGATCACATAGCTTGGAAGTATCTGAGGCCAGATTTGAACTCCAATCTTCCTGACTCCAGATTCACTATGCCCCTTAAATGCTTATTTTGTTGATTCTTACAACTCGTTTAAGTGGGTTCTATTATTATAACAGATATGAATTTTTAACATTTTAACAAATGACAAAACAGGCTAAAAAAGTTACACGACTTATTCTAAGTTACAGAAAGAGTATGTGTTTGAGATTTAGACCCAGACTTTCCCAGTTCAGATTCCCATTATCAATCCTCCATGCTATGCTGCCAACTGGAAAGGGCAAATATCATGTTTTATGTACCTATATAATTGAAATAAAGCATGGAATTGAGGCACCTTATTTGAATAGTTTAGTTGTAGGCATATATTTTCTTTTTTTATGTTTTACATTTTAAACTAAATACAAAATAAGAAAAGAAAAAAGAAACAAACTTAAATGCTAAAACCAAAATAATACAAAATCATGTATTTTCTTGGGATAGTTAATAGACTTTGAATTTCTATATGGACTTCTTATAGTAATCAATTTTTAGTTGATTCTTCTTTTCAAATTTTTTCCCTATTTCATTACATATTTCCCAATTACATTAAAATTTTTAACATTATTTTAAAAAAAATTTGAGTTCCAAATTCTCTTCCACTCTTCACCCACCTTATGAGAAGACAAGCACTATATTGATTATACTTGTGAAATTATGCCAAACTCGTTTCCATATTAGTCATATTATAAAAGAAAACATGTGTTCAAAAAAACCCCCAAGGAAAATACAAACAATATGCTTCAATCTGCATTCAGAGTTCATTGCTTTTCTCTCTGGAGATGGATAGCATTTTTCATCATGGTTCCTTTGGAATTGTCTTGGATCGTTGTCCTGACCACAGTAGCTAAATCTTCGACACTTGATCATTAGATGATTCTTTTTCTGGGCCAACATTCTCCTCCTCCTTAGTAATTTATTATGTGAGTACTCTGTGAGATACCCCTTGCTCGAGTTTTTGGGTTATAAAGAAGTGTCAGACATTGCTTTGATGTAGCTTTGAGTGTTGAAAAGTAAGAGGACAAATATAGATGATAAATCACAATGCATGGTAGCATGAGAGATACTCCATTGATATTACAAGAAGTAAGCCTTTCTATATGACACATAGGTATTGACAGTAATGATGATACAGCTTCTTAGGCACAATTTTTAGAGCACTGGTACATATGCATCACTTGATTCTCTCAAATCCTCTTAGGGTACAGAGAGCTGGTATTATTATCCTTTTTTGTCAGATACAGAAACTGAAACTTGGAAATTTTAAGTGAGTTGTCAGATTTTGCATCACTAGGAAGTGGTAGAATTAGAATTCAAACCCTGGCCTTTTGATTCCACCTCTAGCTATGTTTCTAGGACATCAAACTTCGGTTGTTTGTTGAGTTTACTGGCCCATTAGTTTGTCTCTCTGTCTCTATTTCACTTTCTTCTTCTCCCCTTCCTTTTTCTCCCTCCACAGACACAACACATATCTTCTTCTTTTTTTTTCTGTGATTATTTATCAGTGTTAATCAGGATAATCCTGAGTTTAGAGGGATTTGATTCCATTTCTCACACTGTAACTTAATATGATCAGATCCAAAGCCTCATTTTTTTCTTTTCTTTTGTTTAAAGACAGAAATCCTTATTGACTTAGGACTCCTTTCTGAAGCTTATAATGAAATAATCAGTCTTTGTCCTGGAAAAGTCACCCCCAGTGCCACCTCTTCAGGCTCCAAAATTATCTTGAAATCGAAGGTAAGTCTGCAAGGCTAAGTCAAAGCCATAGCTTTACCTTTAAAGTCTTTTTCTTCTAAAATCTAAGGAAAGTCACCATCAAGTTGTTCTTGTGACTCTGAAGGGTTAGTAGACCCTTTATAAGATGGGGAGTAGGGGAACAACACTAACAGCCCCCTTAGATTGGCCATTCGATCATCCTGCCCAGGACAGAGGATTGTTTGGGTGATGTGATTTGACCCACAGTGGCCTTGTAGACTCTCAGAGTTATAGTAGGCTCCTACGTAATGGCAGTCCAGCCTCTGGGAATAGACTGATTGCTACAAAAACAAAGAATTAGAAAAACAGGGTGGGAAAACCAGTGCTTAGGAGCCATATGTGGAACACTTAAAGTCATCACTAATGCAGTTTTCATCAGTTTGACTCATTTGAAGAATATTAGTCATGGTTTATTATGGTCCCCTGCATACTGCCTGGGTCAAGCTTGTGTGCTTATTCTCATTGCTTACATAATTATCAGTTATTCTACAGGGTCCTACTGCTACAATGTCTTGTTGAAACATGGTGTGTAACCTTAGTTCTTTATGGTGGCACCAACAGAACACAAATTCTTATGGGTCCCACCTGACTGGAAAGGCTTCCAAGACAGCCTTGGTGATATCAATGTACTGGTCTGAGGACCAGCCTAAGTGACCACAGATGGGCCCATCACTATTGGACTGGCCCCTCAGCTATGAATTCTTTAGCCATTGAAACCTGTGAACTCAAGAAAAGTAGCCCCCATCAGTCCTCCATGCACTTTTCCTTTGCAAAGTGTTGATAGCATGTGGCTAAGGGGTACTAAGAATCCCATCTGTAGGTACTTTAAATGTCTGGTTTTTGTCCAGGGACTAGCGGAGGATAGGGGAAGGGACTAGACCTATGGCTTCATTGATATAGGGAACTCCCACCTATGTAGGCTGGTATCTTCTCTGCAACTTAGTTTGAAAGAGGTGCTCAGAGTTACTTGACTTGGTCAAGGTCACATAGCCAGATGCAGAACTTCAACCTGAGTCTTCCTCATTCATGGAATAACTCCATCCACCACACCATTCTGCCTGTCAGCAGTGACTCATCTTTTTAGTTCCAAGTATGCTTGGCACATGTAGTATATGGCCAGTGAGGGGGCACAGTGGATAGGGTCCTGGACCTGCTGTTAGGAAGTGACTGGTGGGGATATATAGCCAGTGTAGACAAAAGTGATGTTAATTTTTCTTTGAATAAATGTACATTGATAGTTATTGAATTTTTATCATTCCCATTCCCAATGAATCTCATTTCCCTTCCCCTTCAAGATAGTTGTCCTTTATAGCATAGAATAAAAAAGAGAGAGACAAAATCATTTATCAAAAGCAAATCTCCACAAAATGAATGGATATAGCAAACACAAAGAAGTTCAACCTTACGAGCAGTGTTCCACACTCATAGTTTCTTACCTCCTCAAAGAAACAAGGAGGTCCATTCTTCTGTCTCTTCTCTGGGGCTAAACTTAGCCATTCTAATTTCACAACATTAGTTTTGATTGTTTTGTGGTGGTGGATGTTTCCATTTACATTGTGGTAGTCACTGTGTAGCGCTTCCCTGGTTCTTCTCACTTCATTTTGCATCAGCATCAGTTCATGGAAGTCTCATGCTTCTCGGTGGTCAGCATATTCATGGTAGTACAGCACTATTGTTGCTACCATAATTGGGAGGAAATGTGTAAAACAAATCAAATTCCTAGTGGCCTTGTTATTTTGCAATTATATTTATTATAACAACAATGAGATGCTTCATTATGAATATGTATCTCGGTTTGGAGAATGTTAGGAATTCTCTTTTAAAGAGAGTGACCTTAATCCAAAGGTAATCTCTTCTAATTTCTTGATTTGATTGTTTCTACCCATGCCCCTAAAGACTAAGAATTGGGTGTCGCTTTCTCATCCCTGATTTCTTCGTTTTTCTCTTAGGAAAACATTTCCTCCCACTTTTTCCAATCTATTTCAAATTTTGGGTCCATTTGGAGGTAATTTTTCCTAACTTTTCTTATTCTATCCTCAGGAATTGAATTGAGTGCATGAAGTAGCCCCAGAAATGAGGAATGATCACTGTACCTAGGTCTAAATTAAATCAAAGTGGAGCTCAAAGAATATTACTGTATCCTGCCTCTTTGAACTTTCTTTTGCTTTGGTTTTCCCAACAATCTGGACTCCTGGCTGCTTTTGCCATAAGTAAATTGGCATTTTATTTCATTGCTCAGTGCTTTGGGAAGTAACACGTAGAGCTAGAATGATGACCTGGGGGTAAGGTAGGGAATCACAGTAACAAATGAAAGTATGGGTGGGACCAATGCGCATTTGTAGGCCCATGGAAATGGTTAGTTGAGTTGTGGTAGAATAAAGGTCTGGGCTCCCATCCAGGCACTATCACTCAGTAGCTGTGTGACTTGGGCAAATCACTCACTTCTCTGAGATTCAATTTCCCTATCTGTAAAATGGGGCTCTTAAAGCTTGCAATATACATCTTATAGGGTTGAGGTTTTAAACCTTAAACCCCTAAATGAACATTTGTCATTATCATTATTATCATTTACAAAGCCTTTTTTCATATTATATTGGAATGTGTTCATTATTTGGTTTATTTTCCAAACCTTATTTGATCCTAGTATTATTGCTGTACCAAAGCCACTCTCCCAGAGGGAATTAACTATCCATTTTCCAATGGCTGAATATAAAGGTTAGCCTCCAGAATCTGATCTTTGTGCCATGGCTAACTGTGACATCCTTGATGATGGAAAGTCTTGGTTTTCCTCTCACTGCTTTAATTGCTGCTTTGGAGTGTCCTTCACTTGCTTTCTCCCTTCCTCCATGACAGAAGACATGTCCCCTAATATTCATCCAATCTCCAGTCTCCTTGCTTCAAATCTGATCCTTCACTGAGCTCACCATTCTCAGAGATCCAAAGCTATATTGAATATTTGAAGATGATTTATTGATCTACCATCAAAAATAGAAATAAGTAGTATTTTTAAGGTTTGCAAAGCACTTTATAAATATTATCTCCTTTAATCCTCACAACAACCTTGGGAGATAGATACCATTATTATCTCTATTTTAAAGAAGAGGAAACCTAGGTAGACAGAGGTTAAATGACTCAGTCGTAGGGTCTGATGCCTGAGGCATGATTTCAGCTCATGGTTTTCCTATCTGAGAGTTTAGAGGTCTATCCAGTGGGTTGTTTAGCAGCCTTCAGGGCTTATTTTTTTTCACTTTGTTTTTGGTGCTTTTTACTAATTCATTCACTCTCTTCCCACCTCTTACGTGATATTCTTTCTGTGATGGTTGGTTGGTATCTGAAGATGACATGAAGTCAAGCTAACTGGCCCATATAAGGATAGAACCCATTAATAAGGGCATTTTTAGCACCATGTTTTAACCAGTTTTTTTTTGTTTTAATGGTTTTTCAGTTGTGTTTGACTCTTCTGACCCCATTTGTTGTTGGGTTTTTTTTTTTAACAATTAGACTAATTTAAAATCTCTTAACAAATGATTATGAAATTCTTCTATCCCTGGCTTCTCTCTCTCTTCCTTTCTCTAGGCCCCTGTTCCCTCACTGTCTAGAAAGTGTCCCTACTTCACGCCTAACAGACTGAGCACAAAACCTCTTGTGTTCCTTTTTAATCCTTCCTCGAATGGTTCTCAATGTCAACTAGTCTCCTGGGCTCTCCTCCTTGTGCCGGGATCCTAACTGCCCCAACCTCACAGCTTCCCTGTCCTTTCTCTTCAAAGGACCCTTTGAAGTAAATTTTCCTGTTGAAGCACTTCATCTTCCCAATCCTGTGTTCCTGTGATCATTCTGCCTGATTTCTCAATAGTTCTGTGCTCCTCCTTGTCCTTTTCTTCTCCTTCAATTCATCGACAGTAATAGCAGGAAAAATAACAGCAACTTACATTTGTACTAGGCTTATGGTGACAATGTGTCATACAAAGAGTCTCACCTGATCTCACAATGACCCTGGGAATTGGATTGTCCAACCAATACTATCCTTGTTTTGCTGTTTAACAAACTGAGGCTCAGTCAAGAATGAAGTATAGACTAGTAAAAAGAGTAAGGTATGGAAAGCCAGAAGGCCAATGTGGTTTTTTAAGGTGTATTAAGAGAGACATACTATCCAGGCCCAGGGATCCTCTACCCTAATGAGATCTTCTATAGAGAATTGTGTTCCATTACATTTTAGGAAAGACTTTGATAAGCTGGAGCACAGTCTATGGTCCACAGACCCCTTGGGTCCCCCAAGACCCTTCCAGGGGATCTGCAAGGTCAAAACTATTTTCAGAAAAAGTCTAAGATATTTAAATTTCTAGCATAATTAATATCAATAGATAAAGCCCCCATAAATAAAAGCCCTTTGAAGGAGGAGGGTGTGGTTCTCAGTAACTTTTAAGAGTTTAAAGGGGTTCTGAAGTAAAAAAGTTTGAGAACTGCTACCCTCAAGGATCACTAGAAGGAACTGGAGATTGTTCTAGAGAAGAGAAGACATAAGAGATCATACTGAAGAAGGGGTTAGTTTATGCTGCTTGGGTAGGACCAGGAACAAAGGTATAAATTACCAAGAGACATATTTAGGCGTGATGGCAGGAAGAACTTGTTCATAATTAGAGCTATTCAGATGTGGAAAGAGCTAACTCAAGAGAGAGGGTGGGCCTCCCTCATTGGAGATCTTTAAATAAAGGCTAGTGACCTCCCCATCAGGTGTATCATAGAAGGGATTCTTGTGCAGGGATGGGTTTAGCTAGAATGATTTCTGAGTTCCCGTCTCTCCAGTATTTTGTAGCTCTGTGAACTAGGAGTCAGGAAAAATAGGTTTGATTTGATTAATGGTTAACTATGTGATCTTGGACGAGTCACTGAGCCATGACTCTCTGTTAAAATGGGGGAGGAAGGGAGGTGAGCTAATACTCTGAGTCAGGATCCTACCATCTTGAACATTTGGTGGCCCCAGTGACTTGGATTTTATGGCCCAAATGACTTGGGCTCACCCAAGATCGCATAAGCAGCAATCATCAGAGATGAACTGCAAGCCCAGTGGTCTCTTTCCCCTGTGTTTTCCTGACTCAGTATGGTAGAAGTCTTCTCCTTAGGTTAACTTGTGCTATAAGAAGGAGAGTGTATGTTCACCTTCCTGGGAGGGATGAATTCTTACTCATCACACTTCCATACCACTGATGGTACAGAGTTTGCTAGAGACACCTGGGCCAACTGGGACAGTCTTTTAAAGATACTATAGAACACATTGCTGTAGCAACACTCAATTAAATTCACTGTCAAACTTAAAAGAAGTCCTTGCGCTAATTCTAATTTTGTATTTGCTAGCAAATCACACAGCCATTTGACGCAGGAAAATCTTATATGTGCAAAGAAAATATACAGGTAAGTAAAATACCTTTCTGTATATCATCATTTGTAAATTTTATATTTAAAATTTTTTATTTATTTCATTAAATATTTCCCTGTTAAATGAATTTTTTAAACATTCATTGTTTAAAATGTTGAGTTCCAAATTCTCTCCCTCCATCCTGCTCCTTCCCCCCCCCACTCCATGAGAAGACAAGCAATATATCATATATCATCATTGTTATTGGCCAGTATTGGATCTGAGGAAGAGTTTGTTGACTTGCTGCCTTTTCTGACCTACCTGTGCTTTCTCTCAAAACTCCAAGACAAAGTCAGACAAAATGCTGAGAACATAAGTCAGTCATTCAACATTTATTAAGGGCATGTTTACTACCTGCCAGGCAATGTGCCAAGTGCTGAAATATAAAAAGAAGCAAAAGCCTGTCCTTGCCCTCAAAGACCTTACACTCTAATGGAGGAGACAATGAGCAATATATACAAACAAGCAACATAGAGGATAAATAGGAAATAATTAACAAAGGGAAGTCACTGGAATTAAGAGGGGTTTGGGGAAGGTTTGCTAAAGAAGATGGGATGTAAGTTGGGACTTAAAGATAACCAGAGAGGTCAGTAGTTGGAGTGGAGGAGGGAGAATACATGGGGACAGCCAGAGAAAATGTCCAGATGGAGAGTCTTATTTGTGGGACAGCCAGGAGGCCATGTCACTGAATCAAACTCGAAAGGTAGAAGGGGGCAAGTTAGGAAGGCCTTTGAATGACAAATAGCATTTTGTATTTCATCCTGAAGGCAATAGGGAACCCCTAGAATTTGTTGATTAGAGGAGTGACATGGTCAGGCCTATGTTTTTGGAGAATCACTGTGGCGGCTAAGTGAAGGAGAGATCTGAGGCAGGCAGACCCACCAGGACGCTATTTCAATAGTCCAGGTAGAAGGTGTGAGGGTCTGTTCCGGGGGGTGTATTCAAGAGCTGTTTCAAAGGTAAAATCAAGAGGACATGTCAATAGCTTGAAAAAAAGGGTAGGTGGCATTGGGAGGGGGTGGGTGAGGAATTGAGCAAGAGTGAAGAGTCCAGGATGACTCCTAGGTTTCCAGTCTGGGTGACTGGGAGGTTGGTGTTCCCCTCAACAGTAATAAGGATGGTGGATTGGGGAGGATTTTGGATGAAAGATCATGAGTTTGGTTTTCAATATTTTACTTTTACTATATCTACTGGCCATCCACTTCCAGATATCTGAAAGGCTGTTGGGGACATGAGATTTGAGATCAGTAGAGAGGTAGGGGCAAGAAAAGTAGATTTGAGAATCATCAGTCTAGAAACAGTCATTAAATCCATATAGGAATGCCATGAGTACAGCAGGGCCATTTAGGGCCAAATGTCAGTTCCTATCTTCATTTTTCCAGTTTTGGAAACACATTCATCTCTTGACTCTGGGCATTTTCACTGGCTGTTCCCCATGCCTCATCTCTGTCTTCTGGCTTCCTTCAAGTCTCATCTAAAGTCCCACTTTCTTCAAGAATCCTTTTCCAGCCCCCTGAATGTTAGTGCCTTGTCTCTGTGGTTTTCTCCAGTTTCTCCTGCTTATATCTTTGTGTGTAGTTGTTCATCTTCTTCATTAGACTGAGAACTACTTGAGAGTGGGGATTGCTTTTGGTTTTACTTTTGTTCTGCTTTGGGTTGTTTTTCTTTTGTGTCTGCAACACTGTGCATGTAATATATGCTGAAGAAATGCTTGTTGACTTGACTTAACTTTAGTTGCATACACTCACTATGTATGTATACATTATGTGCGATATGCTTACATATGTTTTCATCAAAATTCACATTTCCCATTAGATGCTCATCAAACGTTCTAACACTAGTTATTCACTGTTAGAAATTCCTGATCATCAAGCATTGCTTTTCTCTCATACCTGCTCTTCTCCTCTTTACCTCCATTCTAGTTTTGAGAAGACTGTCTTTCACAGGGGTGTTTGGGATATTTTTTTGTCTTTTAGTCAAGCATCAGGAGGAGAGAATTCTTGAACCTCCATGAAATTTCTCTCAGAGAGCAGAAGGTTGTTTCTTGGGTCCCATTCCATCCATTTAGTAATTCTTGACGCTGGCTAAAAGAATCAAATAAACAGGGTAAATGCCTTTGTGCCATCCTCATTCCCTCCATCCGCATGAACAAGAATGGATGACCTCTATTCAAAATCAGTAACAGCAATTTCTGTATGCCATGGAAGGACCATACATAGCAAAGACAAGTTGTTCTCATAGCTAGGGAGGCGTTCAGCCATGGTGGGGCTATTTTATGAATATGGATAGGCAGACTGTCACCAGCAATAGAATGGGCATGCTGTTTTGCTATGGAAAATACCCCCAAATAGTGCGGGCATCCTTCTATATCATCTCAGGGTTCTCTTCCCTTAGAAAAGTTCTTTACTTTTCTTAAGGAGTTTTGAGAAGACTTTATTTTCAAATTTATTTATGAATCATTTCCATGTCTTATAACGAGTTAGGAATGTACTTTTCTCGGAATAAAAGTAGCTTTGTGAATCTCCTTTATTGCTCACTTTCATTCTGAAGATTTCATTTTCAGGTGGCTCATTTTTTTTTTCTTTCATTAGAATGTGAAATGGATCTTGAGTTCCCTGTAAGAAGCCTGCACTGAAAGGGCTGCCATTAAGAGGATGTAATCACACATTTGTATGCCATTCAAGGTCCCAAGACCTCAGAAAGCTCGGGAGTATTTGTTTCCTTTCAGAAAGAAATGTCAGGTCATCTTTTCCATTTCTTCCTGCTTTCTCCTGTAGGAATAATTTTGTGTATAAAGGAAATGTCACTCAGATCTTTTGCTTTTAATATAAAATGAGAATGGCAAAGTAATGAATTCGTTAGTTAACTAATTAAAATACTGTTTTGAAGGCTGCTTAATATCCTTTAGAGCACACTCTTTTTTTAGCATTGAGGGAAAATAACATTAAAGAATATAACTCAGTAATCTTCTGTTGATCCTTAAGTGTTTGTATGTAATTATCATTGCTGATTACATCAATGTTCCAAAAAAAAGTGCTGTATTTGCTGAAACTTAGTTTTGAACCCTTGTCCAAATCTGGTAGTGAGTTAATAACATCATAAGTATGCCTGATGGGACAACAAACTTGAGAATCTCTTTGGCATCTCTCTGGCTACTGACCATGGGCCAGCCTTTGGAGATGGTAAGATGGCAGACTAGAGACCCAGAGAGTCTTGATTTTTGTACTTCCACCTAAATCTACTTGAATGATGCTGAATGTCTATTTTCCTGGGACATGAACCCAGTAATTCCATTTTTCCAACAGCAATAAGGCTGATAGGAATTTACCAACTTTCGGCCAGAAGGGTAGAGGCAGAAGCTATAAGGAGGAAGATTTAATTCAGTATTAGCTGGTGTGTGCCCCCTTCATGAAGTGTTGGAGAGGAGTTTGATGACTACTTGTTGAAGACATCCTAGAGAGAATTCCACATTAGCTAGGGCAGGGGTTCTTAATCTGGGAATTCTGCATGGGAGGTGTATAGGGTGAGGAGTACCTATGAATTTAGATCGAGGAAAAAATATGAAAAATTCATATATTTATTTTCACTAACCTCTGAGGGAAATCGAGCTTTTCTTTCACTTATGAATGTAGGCAACAAAATTGATTCAGAGAGGGGGGGGCTTCCTGTAAGCTTCACCAGCCTCTGCCAAAGTCTAGTGACATATGATGCCAAAAGGGGTCAGAACTCTTCTGTTTATGGAGCTGACTTAGATGACCCTGCAATGACTTCTAGCCTTGGAAGCTTCGATGTCTTGCCCTCCATGGCAGACACATGGACATGGCCACTCTACTCCTAGTCCTGATCAACTCTGAATTCAAATCAGTTCCATTCATTTGGGTTCCGTTTCTTTCAAAAGATGCTTAGGAAATACAAGAGACCAGACTAAGTGTTGGACATACAAAGGAACTTCTAATGTATTGGGAAGGAAAAACAGAAATACTAATATGTATGACACAAGAAAAAGGAGATATAGCAAGTACAAAGGTGGGGGGGGTCCCCTGGGTAAAGTGCTATGAGAAATTTATAACAACTCTTGTGTGAACATGGCAGACAGGAGCACTATGCAGTCATGCTGGCCCAGTTGGAGTAGCTAATACAAATTGATAGTGGGTCCAATCAGTGCAGTTTTGTGATTTGTAATTTATTCCAGCAGTGGCCAGTAGCTCAAATATAGGAGAGGAGAAAGTAAAAGATGACTTACCCAGAGATGGGCTTTTACAGGGTAAGGATGGCAGAGGTTAACAGGATGATTTATGGGAAAGGAGAGCATATAGTTGGCAGTGATAGCCTGTAGGGAAAGGAACTGGGAAGATGTCCAGGGAAAACAGATAGGGACTGAAGAAAAAAGGTGCCAGATGAAGTGAGAACCAAATTTAAGAGGAGCAAATCAGTGGGAGAGGTAAAAGGATGAGATTGCGATCAAAGAAGGGAATTCCAGTGTATGTTGTGAGGATGCTTGAGGGATGATAATCCCTAGATAAGACTGAGATAGAGTAAGGCTGGAGGTCATGAAAAGCTGAAGAATGAAGGGGCCAAGATGTTAGGAATGGGGTATGAATATTGGAGTCCTTGAATGTGCTGAG
The DNA here is from genome assembly GCF_028372415.1 of Notamacropus eugenii. Taxonomy (NCBI): domain Eukaryota; kingdom Metazoa; phylum Chordata; class Mammalia; order Diprotodontia; family Macropodidae; genus Notamacropus; species Notamacropus eugenii. The sequence continues at coordinate 279,354,705 of NC_092874.1, forward strand.
ATCACCGAGGCATGGGGCAGTGTCCTGGAGCTTGGAAGATGGCAGCCATAAGGACTGGAATGGTGATAAAGGAATACGTGGGTCTTGAGTCTGTCAGAGGAAAAGATCTGGAAGTGGGAGTTGAGTATGCAGAATATACCAATTCCTCTTTGGGAGAGACATTACCTCCTCTACAATCTCACTTCACATCAGAATTGCAGCATCTCAGTTGGAAGAGACCTCAGAGATCATGTAACCCAACCTGAATGGATCATCTTCTCTATACCCTTCCAGAGAAGAACCTTCACTGATGAGGAACTCGTTACTTCTCAAATGAGCCCATTCTAGTTTCAGATAGCTCTGATTGTTCAGAATGGATGCCTTATGTTGGACTGAAACTGTCTGTAACTATCCTTTGTTGATCTTGGTTCTACCCTCTAGAACCAAGCAGAGTGTCTCCCTTCACTCAAATGTGACCCAGCTCCTTAAGAACAGGTGCCATATTGCTTTCCTTTTTGTATCTCCAATACTTAGCACAGGACTTGGCATATGACAAGAACTTACCAGATACCCTTTATCCATTCATTGATTCAGGCATATATGCATGTACATTTTCATTCATTCATCTGATCCCCCTGCCATATGACAACCCTTCAAATACTTGTAGAACAATGATCATCACTCTCCACCCCAATATTCTCTTCTCTAGGTTAATGCTTCTAGTTTCTTCAGCTGTAAAGGTCAAATAAAATCACCTTTGTACACTTTAAAGCTCTCTATTAATGCTAGCTATTTCTATTGTTAACTACTCTTCATTTTTTTAGGCCTCCATCTGAGCCTTCCTTGGGTTGTTTGCTCATGTATTGAGTATTGTAAAGTAGCACCTGTCATCTGCTGATGGGAAGGAGGCTGCCTCCTCCGCACCAGTGTGCAGTACCATTTTGTGGTACCTCATCTATTGCTGGACTATATAGCTTTCACAGTTGATCAGTGTCACTTTGGTGGCTACCATATTTTCAGCATATTATGAGTTTCCCACATTTTCCTTCTAGGCCCTAGATAGTCCTGAGTGACCTCCCCAATATGAGCAAGGGACATAGAGTGCCATTTCTTCTGTCCTGTATTCAGGGGTAATGGAACTGCTAGCTTCTAAAATGATGCTTTACTCATTCTCGTTAACAATCCCTTTTCTAGGCCCTGGAAGATTTATTGAATCGCAGCGTCCCAGGATGTTTGACTCTCCTGTGCCATTCAGCTTTCAACTATAAGTTTGCTTTGGTCAAAATGCGCTTCTTCATCACTCTGGCTGCAACAATAAATTGCCTGCCAGAAAGTGAAGTGAAATCATTCTTCCGGGAGTTTCCCCAGAAAAGCAGACTCCAGGTGACATCCAATAAAGGTAATCCCATATGGGAGAGCTGTTACTCAGTCTCTGTAGATCAAGTACATTTGGAGTGATCTCTGTCCCTATCTACAATGCATCATCTCTTTAGTGGACAGTAGTGTGGAGGTCAGAGGCAAGTCCCTGCCACTCCTACTGGAAAGATATGACATTTCATTTTGGTAACATTATGTGGGTCAGTGAAGTGGCAGGCAGGGATGGGGAAGGGAGCAAAGCATAGGGCAGCTGGATTTGGAGATTAGAAGAGTGGGGTTCCAATCTTAGCTCAGTTACTTATAACTTACAAGATCTGGATGAGACTAAATGACCTCTAGGGTCCCTTCTGGTTCTAAACCTGTGATATGTAATATAATGGTATTATATTAAATAATAATATATAATAATAGTAACATTTATATAGTGCCTACTATGTACCAAGCATTGTGCAGAGGGAATTGCAAATTTTGTTTCACTTGATCCTCATGAAAACCCTAGAGGGTAGATACTACATTACTATTCCCATTTTACAGTTAAGGAAACTGAGATGAAGGGAGGTTTAGTGATTTGCCCAGGGTTAGACAGCTAGAAAAGCTAGGAAGCATCCAAGGCTGCATTTGAATGCAAGTCTTCCTGACTCTAGGCCAGGGCCCTCTGTCCAAGGCACCACCTAGCTGCCCCAGTGTTATGTGGGAAATGATTCCTAGGCCTGCCTGCATAGCCTAGAGTAGATGAGGAAACTGAAGATGGGATGAGATCAGTTTGGCCCAGACTTCACAACCACCTCATGGAAGACCTGTATTAGAATTTCTATTCAGTTGTGCACACAGGATAGCTGACACATACTTTGTATCACTGTAAATAAAATTATATTTCTAAAAATGAAATCTATATTTTCTCTCCTGGGAGGATATAACCCATATGAATCCTTAATGATCGATGCTTTGTGGAAGGCAGTGTGGCAGACTGAAGGCTGGGCAGTCAGGGCACTGATTTTCAGTTGACTGGCATTTGTTTAAATATAACAACATTTCATTATTTCACACATGGCTAATTTAGAACCTCTCATTTTCTCAATTAGAATTTGGACAGGGGTTGGGCTCAGGTTTACACTGGCACTAGCACAGGGTCCAGCAACTGTAAGGTAAGGTTCATAGGGCCTTTCCATCTGACTCACCACTGACCCCAAACCTCCTCCAGGTGTAGTCTCTCTAGTTAGAATGAAAACTTCTGCAGAGCTGGGACTCTCTTGCTTTTCTATTTGTGACCTCAATGCTTAGTATTAGTAAATGCCTCCCTCTCTTCCCCTTTCCCCTTCCTCTCTTCCTTCTTTTCCTTTCCCTTCCTTCTTTCTCATCTCTCCCTTTTTCTTTTCTCTTCCTTGTCTTGCCCTGTGTGCCTCCCTCTTTCCTCTCTCCCTTTTTGATTTCCTCCCTCCCTTCCTTCCTTCCTTCCTTCCTTCCTTCCTTCCTTCCTTCCTTCCTTCCTTCCTTCCTTCCTTCCTTCCTTCCTTCCTCCCTTCCTGCTTTCCACCCTCCCTCTCTCTCTCCTCTCTTTCCTTCCTTATTTTCATTCACTGAACTCTGTGAAATCTCTGCAGTAATTAGAAGCTATTTTTAGTTTATTTTAAAAATGTGAATTTGTGTCTAAAGTAGAAATTTTCCTAACACATTGCAGATTGAACTTTAATTATAAAGAGGGATAGGAAATAAGCTGTTTTAAAAATGAAATTATTTAAACGGGAGAGAGAATTAGAAAAGGTTTCCTATGAAGGCACATCTACTAATATCATGTAAACTAATGCTGTTTTTTCTGATAGTAAAAGACTTAGCCTATTATATCAGTAAATCCTGGTATGATATTGCCCATGGGTGATAAGCTTTCTATGGAATTAACTGCCCCCTGCAACACTGTTCATCTAATATTATGTCTTCATTGGTCAAGTTAATGGCATTTAGAGGAGTATGACAATTTTATGATCAGAAAAAATGTCATAGATGCTATTTTGGGAAAAAGCGAACAAGGAGATACCCATAATCACAGACCTTAATGCTTAGGGGCAAGGGCTCCATGTCTCAGGGTGACTCCCCCCATAAAATCAGAGATCTGGGGCAGTCAGAGGGTCAGAGACAGCCAGAATTAACCAAAAGATACTTGAATGAAAGAGTTCAGGGCAGAGAAGAGGGAAATGTGCTAGGGTGGAGTGGCAGCAGGCTCTCCGTTCTGGCTCTTGTTGTCGAGTCTATCCCCCTTTCTACCCAAATGATGACCTAGGGTGTTGAGAAGCCATTGAAGGACTCTGCCAGTCACAGGACACCAGAGGTGAAAAAAATCTCTGACAGTATGAGCTTCAGTCTGACAGTCACTGAATCTGTGCCCTGAGAAAGAGCAAAGACCTATGTCTAGAGTTTATGCTTATTTATGTGATGGTCATCCTTCATGGATGGCTGGAATCGACATCGCATAGGAACTCCATTGCTTACTCATAGCAGGTGCTGCGGATCTAGAGAAAGAGAAACAAGACACTGTCCTCAAGGCATCAAGGCAGTCAGGTGGTCCATTGCACTGGGAATCAGAAGGACCTAGGTTTGAATCCAGTCTCAGTCAGTCAGTAAGCATGTACTGAGTGCCTATCATGTGCCAGGCACTGTGCTAAGTGTTAGAATGCTAAACAAGGCAAAAGATGGTCCCTGACCTCAGGGAGATTATGATCTAATGGAGGAGACCACATATAGATAGCTATGCACAAAAGAGCTATATACTGAATGAAAAGGAAATAATTAACAGAAGGAAAGCAGTAGAATTAGGAGGGGTTAAGAAAGGCTTCCTGTAGAAGGTGGGATTTTAACTGGGACTTGAAGGAAGCCAGGAAGCAGAGACAAGGAGGGAGCATATTCTGGGCATGGAGGACACCAGAAAAAATGCCCAGAGCCATGAGAAGTAGAGAATCTGCTTCATGGGACAACAAGGAGACCAGTGTCTCTGGGGTGAAGAATGTGTTTCAGGGTCTAAGTCATGAGAAGATGGAAAAGGTGGTGGTGGTGGTTCCAGTCGTAGTAGTGAGGGAGGGTTATAAAGGACTTTGATCATCAAACAGAAGATTTCATATTTGATCCTGAATTTGATGGGGAGCAACTGGAGATTATTGAGTAGTAGAATAACATGGTTGGTTTGACCTGTGTTTTAAGAAATTCACTTTGATGACTGAGTAGAGGATGGGTTAGAGAGCAGAGAGATTTGTGGCTGGCAGACCTACCAACAGACTCGTCTCTGACAAGCCTCAGACACTTGCTAGCTCTATGACCCTGGGCAAGGATCATTTAACAGCTTTCTGCCTCAGTTTCCTCCTATGTAAAATGGGGACAAAAATAGCACCCAACTCCTAGGATTGTTGTGAGGATAAAATGAGATATTTGTCAAAGCATCATATAAATGCAAGCTGCTACTAACTGCTGCTGCTGTTACTACTACTACTACTACTACTACTACCTACTATCACCACTACTACCACCACTACTACTATTATTAAATACTACTATCACTACTATAGACTACTGCCACTACTACTGCTATTGCTACTACTCCCACTACTACAAACTATACTACTATTAACTACTACTAGCTACTGCCATTACTACTATTACTAGCCACTACTATTACTACTGCTAACTACTACTACTACTTTTATTATTATTTTACTTGAGAGAATTAACATATACAAAGAGAAATCAATATATAATATATATGTGTGTGTATATATGTATGTGTGGGTATATATATGTCTGTATGTATACACACACACACACACACACACACAGAGTAAATTTGAATTGGAACTTTTAAATTTCAGCAACCTGGGTCAAAGCCCCATCACCTCACCCTGGGTATAGCCCTGGTTATTACCCTATTTCCTTAGACATGCACATAGTTCTGAGGACAGTGGCAGGTGGACATGACCTTACCAAGCCCCCAAATAGCATAGAAAACAAACAGAGTCTTGGCTGTGTGTTTATGGATAAGTCAGTGTTTCTAGTTGTTAATCATGCCAGATAATAATATAAGTCCTGAATGGATGTTGTGTCAGTGAAAAAGCAAATAAGGGCCAATTACTTAATTAGTTAATGAGGCATATAAACAAACACAAGGAAAGTAGACACCATGGGGATTAGGCAGAGTTTTGGACTTAATGTCCTGATCTTGGGAGAGATCTGGCTTCCCTACTGGCAGGTCATTGAGCCCATGAGCCTCAGTTTCCCTCTCTGTAAAATGAGGATAAAGCTACCAATAGTAGCTGCCTCAGAAAGCTGTCAAAAGTTTTGCAAATCTTTAAATGCTATCTACACTTCTCTTATTTCTCATGCTGAAAATATATCCATGGGGCAACATCATATGGTGTAAAAGGTGGATTTGGAATCAGATGGAACTCAGTTCAAATCCTTCCTCCTACACTTAAACAGCTTTGTAGCCATTGCAAGTCACTTTCTCCTGCTTTGCCTCAGCCACCTCACCTGTCAGACAGGATGGATGTTGCTAAACCATCTGTCTCCAAGGGATATTCTGAGGAACATGCTTTGCAAACCTGAAAGGACTGATGTTGGTTCTCTAAGACATCTTTGGTAAACATCCCACTCTTTCTGATGGTCTGGATATTCTTTTAATCTCAGAAGCCGTAAGTGAATAAACGACACCCCAAGTACCTGAATAAGACTGGAAAGGTCCTTTCCAGCCAAATGTCTCCTAACAGCCAGAGTTCATGAAATTTCCCAAAGTTCCCTCCTCATCGTGAAATACCATGGCAGAGAGAATAGAATACTACACATGGAGCTGCGAAGGCTTGGGTTCAAGTCCCACCTGGGACACATTAGCTGGGTGACTCTGGGTAAGATGCTTAGCCTCTCACTGCCTCAGACCACTCTTTAAGACGATACTTGTAAGAGCTGCCAGTCTGTTTTGGTAGAGGAGGTTTCCTTTCTGGGAATTCCTATATAAATAAAAGCAGAGTACCATGCAAAAGATGATAATGCTAGCAGCCACCTTAAAAGCTTGTTGTGAGGATCCAGTGAGAAAATCTACATAAAGCACTTTACACACCCTAAAGTGATACATAAATGTTAGCTGTTATTATTTCTATATATGTACGTATTGTTCCCCTGACAGAATAGATCCTTGAGGGCAGGGAGCGTTTCACTCCTGTGTTGGCATCCCTAACACAACAATAAATATTGTCGTCATCTTTTTTTCCTTCTCCTTCTTCTTTATCCTCCTCTTCATCTTCTTCCTCTTCTTGCAGTGGATAGAGTGCTGGGTCTGGAGTCAGCAAGACTCATCTTCCTGAGTTCAAATCCAGCCTCAGACACTTACTAGCTGGGTGATCCTGGGCAAGTCACTTAACTCTGTTTGCCTCAATTTCCTCATCAGTAAAATGAGCTGGAGAAGGAAAGGGCAAATCACTCCAGTGCCTCTGCCAAGAAAATCTCAAATGGGGTCACGGCAAGTTGGACATGACTGAAGTGGCTGAACAACAATATTTATCATTACCATAGTATTATTGTCATTGTGGGACTTGGATTTTTAATATGGGAACATGGGGCTTTGGAGAGATCAGATTTTTTAGTCTTTGGGGAGAACAGAGGTTCTCAGCCTTTATTTGTGTCATAGACCTCTTTGACAGGCTAACCACTCTTCAGAATAATGTTTTTAAATGCATAGAATGCATAGGATTGCAAAAGCAACCAATTATATTGAAATAGTTATCCAAATATTAAAGAACACATATATACATATATATCACCGACTCCCCTCCCCCAAGCTAAGGATGCTGGACTTAGAACATTTGCTGTCATCATTGCAGTCATTTTTATTGTTCCAATGGTTGAAATGTCACCCTTTGTGTTTTACTTTCCAAACTCTCAAGATCATGCAAAGGATGAACCTACATCAACTGTTATTCTGACCAAGACTAAAGAGGAGCTGACTCCAGCTAAACTAAAGGTAATTTGAACATTTCATTTATCATGGGATGCATAGTCATTCAGTCCGTGTGTCTTTGGCCATGCCCATTTTCAAGGATGTGCTTCCATGGGACTACCAAGTGATATTGTATCTGAATCTTGTGTCTCTTTGACGAGACAGAGGTAGGAACTCATTTTTTTTTTTAGTGATTGTACTTTATTTTAATATTGATTTTTTAAATTGAGCTTCTCCCAGTCATTGGGAAAACAAGCAACATGATAGCAATTTTACATGTGAAGTCATGTAAAACTTATTTCCATATTAGCCATGTTGTTAAAAAAAAAGCAAGAAAAGTAAAGTCAAAAAGTATGCTTCAATCTGCAGAGTTCAGCGAATCTCTAGCATTTTTTCATGATGTGTCCTTTAGAATTGTCTTGGATCATTGTCTTTATCAAAGTAACAAAGGCTTTCACAATAGATCATTGTTACAAAATTGCTTTTACTGTGTACAGTGATCTCCTGTTTCTGCTCGCTTCACTCTTCATCCATTCATATGTCTTTTTAGGTTTTTCTGAAACTATTCCCCTTTTTGTTTCTTATAGCACAATAATATTCCATTACAATCAGATATCAAAACTTGTTCAGTCATTCTCCAATTAATGGGCATTCTTTCAGTTTCTAATTCTTAGCCATGAGAAAAAGAGTTGATATAAATATTTTTGTACATATGGGTCCTTTTCCTTTTTCTTTGATCTTTTTGGGGTATAGACTGCTTAGTAATCGTATTGCTGGGTCAAAGGGTATGCACAGTTTATAACTTTTTGGGCAATAGTTCCAGATTTTTCTCCAGGATGTTTGGACCAGTTCACATCTCCATTAACAGTGCATTAGTGTCCCAATTTTTTCACATCTCTTTCAACATTCATCATTTTCTTTTTCTGTCATGTTAACCAATATGATGGATGTGGGATGGTATCTCAGAATTGTTTTAATATGTATGTGTCTAATCAATAATGATTTAGAGAATTTTTTCATATGACTATTGATAGCATTGATTTCTTCCTCTGAAAATTACGTGTTCTTACCCTTTGGCCATTTATGAGTTGGGGAATGGCTCTTATTTTTTTGTAAATTTGACTCAGATTCCTATATCTTTGAGTAATGGGGTTTTTATCAGAGAAACTTGATATATATATAATTTTATTATCATATATATGTTATAAATTATTATAATCCCCCCACTTTCCTGTTTTCTTCTACTTTTAACTGCATTAATTCTATTTGTATAAAAATTTTGATTTCATAGAATCAAGATTATCCATTTTACTTCTGATCCTTTCTATCTTTTGTTTGGTCATAAAGTCTTCCCTTATTCATAGATGTGACATATTTTCCCATGGTCCCCTAATTTATTTATGATATCATCCTTTACGTCTAAATCATTTTTCCATTTTGACCTTATCTTGGTATATAATGCAAGATTCTGGCCTATGCCTAGTTTCTGCCAAACTACGTTCTCGTTTTCCCAGAAATTTTTGTCAGATAGTGAGCTGTTGCCCTCTAAAGCTTAGACTTTTAATTTATCAAGAACTAGATTGCTATGGCCATTTACTCCTGTGTATTGTTTACCTAATCTATTTCATTGCTCCACCACTGTATTTCTCTAACCAGTACCAGATTATTTTTTCTGATTACTACTTGGTAATACGGTTTGAAATTTGATACTGCTATGCTGCCTTCCTTCACATTTTTTTACACTGATTCCCTTCATATTCTTGACCTTCTGTTCTTCCAGATGAATATTTTGGGTATTTTTCCTAGATCTATAATTCTTTGGTAGATTAATTGGTATGGCACTGAATAAGTAAATTAATTTAGATAGAATTGTCATTCTTATTATATTGACTCAGTCTACCCATGTGCCCATGGACAATTAATATTTCTACAGATTTTTTAGATCTGTTTTTATTTGTGTGAAAAGTGTTTTTGTTATGTTCATATAGTTCCTGGGTTTGTCTTGGCAGGTATAGTCCCAAGTATTTTATACTGCCTGCAGTTTTTTTTAATGGAATTTCTTTTTCTATCTCTTCTTGCTGGGTATTGGGGGATTTATTCTTGCCTAATAAAAGACATAGAGGAAAGGTCAGGATTGTTTATTCATAGCTTTCTAGCATGGTAAGGCACTGGAGATGATTTGTTTTATTGTGTTTACGTTTCATTCCTAAATTCTCATCTAATATACAAAAAAAAGTTCTTCATTATTGAGGGGAGGTTTCTCTATAATACGGAGGTTTTAGAATTTTGCTGTTGAAAAGTTTCCTAGAGTCTTCTTTGTATCTTTCTCCTTTTCTGCTGCAAACACAGCAGCAGAACCCCTGATTCTTTGTTGGATGATCTAGTATTTCATTGCTCTTATTTTACTGCTTGGTTGACCCATATTTATTTTTAAAAAATCAAATGGGATTCTAGGAAAATAATGGACAAGCTCCCCTTTGCTTTGTCTTTCTTCTTTTTCTGCTATGTAACTGTTACATACATTCACGTAGGCAGAGTTTACATCTTAGTTACATAAAGTCCTTAAGGTCCCTTTCAGCTTTGATACTTTCCATTTCCAGTCATTTTTTGCCAGTTTGCTGGTTTTAGGTAAAACCTTAGAGCTGACCAGTTTCACACTTAGAATCGTATAGATTAGTGGAAAGAGTCAGGGAACCGGCTCATAACAAAAATAGTGAATTTAATTCATTTCGTTGAAATTTGTTGAATGTTAGGTTAATTTATAAGCAACTGGTCCTTACTTGAATGACTGGAACTTTGGCATTGATGCAATGTTCTTTCCAAAGTTCTTGGCACTGTCAGATGCCTCAGCATCAGAAACTGATGTAGCTGGATCAAAGGAAATGATGTTGAAGAAGAAGCCTTACCGTCTACATTGCCACTGCGACCTAAGGACCATGGGCCCTTTTCCTCTGATATGCAGCTCAAACCCTCCATGTGGGTTGTTTTCCCCATTTGCATGTCAGCTCCCTGTGGGCAGGCCCTGGTTCACTTTTCTATTTGTATAACCCATGCTTGCAGTACTAGGCACAGAGCATTTAAATATTTTTTTCTTTCTTTCTTTGATTCTTTAGGGGATTTTACTGACAGAAGCTGAAGATAAGCTTCTCATGCTAATAGAAAATGCAGAGTCAGCCATCCGCAAGAGGATAACTCAATTTAACCCAGTAGAATTAGAGATTATGATTGAAGTCAAGCTACAGCTAGCCGCTATTGCCATGCAGAGACAACAAGCGCCATTCAGGTAAGTGCCCCATGGATAAGATGAGAGTAACTTTATTTTAGTTCAGTTCAATAAACTTTTTGGCACCTACTAAGTGCAAGGACTGAACATACAAGGCAGAGGCAAAGCAGTCCTTGACCTTGAAGAGCTAACATTCAACAGGGGAGAAATAGCAAATACGCAGGCAAGAAAATAAAAGCAGTTACTGAAGGGAGAGAGAATGAGTGATCCAGGTGATCTGGGAGCTTCACAGAGAAGGTGTAACCTTGTTGTTGTTGTGTTTGTACTTCATTCTCAAAGAGGACCATGACATCAAGATGATGACATGACTTGCAGTTGACTTTGATTTGAGTGAGGGAGGGCTGTGCAAGGTCACCAACCTCACTTTCTTCTCCTGAGCCATCTGGGTCCAATGGCCTGATATTCATCAGGATGACTGGACATGGTCCAGGATGCAATGGGAGACCTTAGCCCTTTCTGGCTAAGGTCTTATAGCATTCTCACTTTGAGTGAGATACACCCATTCAATGAATAGGCTTCTTTAATGAAGTAGTTAGTCAAGGGATGGACCCTTTAATAAAAAAAAATCAAACTGGGAGGACAAGACCCTCAGGGTTCCTGGAACAGGTGGATATAAGGACGGAGTGTGTTCAGCCTAGGGTGATGGCCTAAACAAAGGAATGGTGGTACAGGAACTGGAATATCAAGTGAAAGAGAGTCCTGAAAAGGAAACCATTATGTAAAGACTTCAGTGCTAGACTGAGGGGGTTGTGGTGGATTTTTTTCCATTCTAGGAGCAATAGGAAGCCATTGGAAGCTTTGGCACAGAGGAGCGATGTGATCAAATATATGCCTTAGTAAGGGTATGCTGGCAGCTGGGTGGAAGAAGAATTGGAAAGGGGAGAGGCTAGCAGCAGGGAAAGTGATGAGAAACCCATTACCTTAGTCCTGGTGGCAGGTGATAAGGATGTGAAGGAGGACGGGGGCATGTGAGTAGAGATCAGTGGACAGGTAAAAGAGACTTTGTGGAGGTAAAATCAATGGTAACCATTTGATATGGGAGACAAAGAAGGGGAAATGATCTTAGGTAACATTGAAGTTATACACATGTTTGACTAGGAGGAGAATGGAATGGGGGCCTCAAAGGAAATAGGAAAGTTAGGAGGAAAGATGAGTTTCTATGTTGACGTGTTGAGTTGAGAAGCCAATGGAATATCTAGGTGGAGATGTCAGTGAGGCAGTTGGTGATTGAGGGAAGGATATACAGAGAAATGAGAGTGAGATATATAGATCTAATAGACATCTGCAGAGGAAATGGAAACTGAGCCATTATTATTAAAGAAATGGTTAATGAACAGTGTGGTGATCATCTAGAGATAGTATGCTTTTGTTAAGAAGAGGTTATACCACAGTAATTTTATTCCTTTGTTCACAGGGCTATTGAGCTGAGAGATCAAGGGAAGGCTGTAGATTGTAGCAAAGTGTCTGACAAATATTTCAGTTGATCAGTAAACATTTAATAAGTGCTCATTGCATACCAGGCACTGTGGTAAGTGCTGGGGATACAGAAAGAGGCAAAAGACAACTCCTGATCTCTAACAGAAGCTTACATTCTAATGGGGGAGACAAAATGCAAATAGATATAGACAAACAAGCTTTATATAGCATATATAAGAAATAATTAAGAGAGAGAAGATGCTGAAATGAAGAGGGGCTGGGGAAGGCTTCCTGTCGGTGGGATTTTAGTTGGGTCTTAAAAGAAGCCAGGGAGGGCAGCAGAGCAGAGGAGGGACAGTATTCCAAGTATGGGGGGCAGCCAGAGAAAATATCCAGGGTCCAGAGACAGAGGGCTTTGTTTGTGGCACTGCTAAGAGGCTGGTGTCCCTGGATCGAAGAGTATGTAGTGGGAAGTAAGGTGTGAGAAGACTGGAAAGGTAGAAAGGGGTTAGGTGGTGAAGGACTCTGAATGGCAAATAGGGCTGAGTCCTTGAGACCACTGGGAGCTACAGGAGATTGTTGAGTAAGAGAGTGACATGATCGGACCTGCACTTTAGGAAAAATAGCATCTGCATAGCATCTGTTAGTACCAGGCACTGTCCTAAGTGCTTTACAAACATTATCTCATTGGATGCTCACAACCCTAGGAGGCGGGTGCTATTATTATTCCAATTTTTCAGTTAATGATTCTAAAGCAAACAGAAATGAAATGACTTGTTCAAGGTCATACCACTAGTAAGAGTCAGAGACTGGACTTGCACTCAGGTCTTCCTGACTCCAGACCCAGCACTCTATCTACTGAGCCTCCTTGCTGCTGTTATCAGCCTGTTATAGTGACAAGAGATGGAGTGGGCTAGAACGATGATAATTAGATGGATTCAAAACTGGTTGAGTGTCAACAGTGGCTTGGGGACACCTTAGAAGGACTGGGAGACTGGTACTGCCTGAGGTTTACTTGGAGAAAGACTTGGATGGCATTCCAGTCAAAATTGGAGATTGCACAAAGCTTGGGAAGTTATCTAGCACAGCAGGTGACAGAATAAGGGTCCAAAGAGTTTGGCCAGGCTAGACTAGGTCTAAAGGACTTCCAAGGCCATCTACCTTGATCCTCAAGGAAGGATAAGGATGAATAATAATAAGGATAAGAAAGAGGACCAGCAAGCCAAGAGATTTTCCCAAAGTCTTCTAAACAGTAAGTTTCTAAGGCATGTTTTCTCCCACTCTAGGGTACTCTTTGTAATACCACACCTCCAGCCACATCTAAGAGGATGAAGTTCAGTAGTGATCAATGTAAACTCCTCTTCTTGGGTTTAAATGTCTCTCAAAAAAAAAAGAATGGGGGAAAGATGCTTAGATAATAGTGTATGAAAAAAGATCTAGGGGTCTTAGTGAATTGCAAACTCAGTCTGAGTCAATAGTAGGATGTGTTTACCAGCAAAGCTAAGGTGACTTTTGGCATCTTTGAAGTCAACTCTTCCCAGAATAAAGAGGGAACAGTCCATCTGTACCCTCACCATTTCAGATAACATCTCAATCAGTCAATCTACAAACATTTATTAAACACCTACAATGCACCAAGCTCTGTACTAAGCACCCATGGTTCAAAAAGAAGAATAGCACAGTCCCTGCCCTCAAGGAACTTACATCTAACAAAGAAGCTCATATCATGTTTGGTTCTTGGCACAATGGTTTAAGAATGACACCAAGAGTGGTGAAGGCCTTTGATCTCATTCCATGTAAAGATCAGTTGAAGGAAAAGAGAACTATTGTCTTAGAGAAGACCTGGGATAATTGCAACAACCTTGTTCAAGTTCTTGAAAGGGGACCATGTGGGAGATGAAAGTTTGAAGTAGTTCCACTTCACCCCAGAAGGCAGAAGTGGGAACCACTGGTAGACTATGCAAAGAGGCACATTTAGGCTTTATGGAAGAAATAACTCCCTTGCAGCTAGCTAGCTCTTGACAAGTCCAGTGGATCTCCCCCATCAGAAGTCCTCAAGTAACAGTCAGATGGTCAACATGTCAGGATTGTTCTGGTAGGAATTCTTGCTCAGATTGGACTAGATAGCACCCAAGATCCTTTCCAATGAGGAGATTCTGTGATTGTGAGATCATGAGATTCTGTGACTGTGGCAGAGAGTGAGTCAATATCCCAACATGGGGAGGGATGAAGCATCCTTGGAAAATCCTCCAAAGGTGGCACAGGCCCTCAACAACAAGCCTCAATGTCCCCACAAGCACACAGGTCTTTGGGTGTATTTGACACCCTCCTGTCCAGGGCCTTTGGTGGCCCTAGATCACAGGACTCCTGGTACTGATCAGTCTCTTGGATAGCCTCTATCCCCTCTGAGTCTGCAAGGAAGAGAAACTGAATCTCAGATCCAGCAAGTTGTTTAAGATAATTTAAAGTATTCTCCTCTCCCCTCTTTAATTTCTAAAATAACTTAAATTTTACATCTATATGGTAATTCCTGTGTCCCAAAAGCCTACTGATTTTATAATATCAGGGGGTTTACCAGATACGGCTAAATTTAAAGGGACAGCTGTTAAACCCTAGTAACTGCTTTATTACAACATGTTGCTGGCAGATTTCCTCTTCCTCCTCCATAAAGAACACACAAGTTAATTTGAGCTCTGCTTTTTTATTTAAGCTAGAGACAAACTTAGGAATAACTTTTTGCTTACACCAAAATAGCACATATGGATTTTTTTACTAATTACATCCAAATAATATTTTTTTAAAAAAGTATTCTAAAAAAAATAACAGCTTCTGAACTATGTTATATACTAAGCTCCTTAAGGGGAAGAGAGGGTTGGGGATGATTGCAGTTGGCGGAGTCAATGATGCAGCTGTAGCTGGTGGTGTCAGACCTTACAAGATTATTATTATCTCCCCCTCCTCCCCTTAATTCCATGATCTTGTTTTTGTTATATTTAAAGTCGTCAAGGTACATTCTCCAGAGGCCCCCACATCATCTTGACTGGCACTTTTAGCCAGGTAACGATGCACTGATACCCTCTTAATGGCATGGATTTCTGATATGGCTGGGGCACAGAGGAGTTGGAGATTAGCCCATTTTCTATGCCAACTAAGGAGAAGTAGCCCCCTACCCTGGAATTGGAGCTCCTTGGAAATTTCTTTTGAGGAGGAAGCATAATAAGCTAATCATGATGTTTGTAAAGCAGGTGAAATTGATCAAGTATATTTTATATAGTTCTGTAATGACGAATCTTACAGTGACATATTTTTCAGAACACTCTTCTATGTCTGCTTTTGGAGAAGCCTCGTATGTTTGGAAATGTAGTGTTCTAAGGAGGTTTGTCCTTTTAGAAATCTCCTTTGAGAACAGGCTCTAGGGAAGGGGCAGCAGAAGTCAGCTCTGCATAGATGGGCAGTGCTTGACCCAGCGTCGGGCAGTAGAGCTCAGGGCAGCAGCAGCAGGAGCAGCATGGGGCTCAGACAAACTGGACAGTGGCAAAGATAGACCCACTCAAGCTTCTGCCTACCATCTTCTAGAACTGATTGGCCCCTCTATGCTACTAGCATATTCTACTGAACACTGAGTATTTCCCAGGCAGGGCTTAGAGGACCTAGAGATGGCACTGTTTGGTGGGGATCTGCTTTCCTGGAAAAAGGAATAGGTTAAAGTGTTTACCTGGGCCCCCCAGAAGAAAGGGGCAACCCCTCAGAGGCCTCTAAAGAGGAAAAGATCCTGGGGAGGGGGAGATCCTGACTGAAGGAGGAATAGGGCCACTCTGTTTTGTCTTGGCCATCTGTAGTGTAGTTTTTCCTTTCTTCCTTTAATGCTCCTTCTGTCAGGTTTCTTGAGTCCCTACGGTCACAGTAGACCAGTTATCAACCCTAAAATCATTTATGTGGGTAGAAAGTCCTCTAGAAGACCCTGAAGAATCTTAGCACTAAGCAGAGGTGATTTTGGTAGGAACAGTGTCCTAACTCCTTCCCAACCCCCTCTGCTTTTACTCCTTCTCCCCTCCCCCCAAAAAGGTTAGGTGAGCTTTTCCTTAGGAGCTATTGAAACCCTCAAGAGTTGATTGGCTCAGAGGGCTAAAGTTCTTGGGAGCTGACTTGACTTTCTGGTCCCTAAGCACAAACAGCTGTGAGGATCACCAGGTTGACTCTGCTGCTCAGCCTGTGGACCAAAGTGGGCAGTTTGCAGGCAGGACAGGTTTTCTCAGCTGAACCAACTCATGGTGTCTTCTATGTTGTGTCTCCTTGTTGAAGAATATCCCTGCCCTCCTTTGGCTCACTACATCTCCTTTTGTTAACTAGTAAATGATCTGCCAGTATTTCATTTTATTCCATTCATGAAATCAACTATCAGGACACTAGCCTGAGTCAGGCCCAACCCCGAACCATGAGGATGAACTTTTCCTTATACAAAGAATAGAAAAAGGCAGTTGGGTATGACACTATGAATCTCTATTATGCATAGTTTATTTTTTTTACAAGTATATTAAATTAAACATGGGCTGAATTGAAAAGTTAAAATCTCAGAAGTGAGACTGCACAATCACAATTATAGGATCACAATTCTAGAACCATTTCAAACCACCTCCCCAACTCCATTTTACAGATAATGAAACTTAGGATCCAGAGAAATGAAATGACTTGCCCAATGTCACACAGCCAATGGGCATCAGATGTGGGAATGGAATGCAGGCCATAAATCTTCACCTATAAAGAATCTTGGAAGTCACCTAGTCCTATCTCTCATTTTGGAGGAGAAAACTTAGACCCAGAGTGGTCTAACCTGTGGTAGAAAGAATATTGAAGGAGGTCCTGAACCTCTACACTGATAGAAGATAGACCATGCCTTTTTCATACTGTGTGCACTCTTTGGACAAAAGAGAAGTCATGGCAACTCAAGGCTGTCCAACAGTCCCATGATGCTCTTGCTTTTTACTGCCAGTTTGAGAGAAAAGATGGAAATATCTGCTTCCTTGCCTGTGGCATAGACATAGAGTAAATTGAAGCCGACTTACCCCTACTATAGATATTTCAGAAGGATTTGCTAGGGAGAAGCTTTTCTAAAAGAAGTCAAAGCTTCCGATCTGGTAACTGTTGGGGCATAGCTCCCAGAATGGCCAGACTGATCATAGTTTTACCCACAGGGCATCCACGTGCCCCTCTAACATCTTCCATTTTCCTCTTTTGTCTTCTTTGCCAATCTGATGGATGAGAGGTGGCATCTCAGAGCTGCTTCTGCCTACATTTCTCTGATTTTATGAGTGATGTTTTTTCATATGGTTATGAATGCCTTATTCAGGCTTTATACTGTTTTCACATATAGCCAATTGCCTGGTGATAGAGCTAAATAATTGTAGTCAATCCAAGGGATGGAAAAGATTAAGGAAAATCAAGAAACAACAAAAGAAATAGTGATAGCACATTAATCTGAAAAAATACCAGAGAATCAAAGTAGGCTAGAATAGAGATGTTCAAATTTTTATCATTCCCATTTCAAATGCCTGGATATTGTCCTTGGGAAAATGTCCTATGAAAAATCAGATATTCTCATTTTATTGGCTGTCACTTGGTTTTGGGGAGACCTCCTGACAGGATGGAGGAGTTTTTCTTCCATGAACTTTCCCCCTCATTATCTTCTGTTTGGGCATTGCTGAGAGTATTGGACAGTCATTTTCTCACAAGAATGCTAGCTTGACATTTTATAATCCCACTAATAAAATAATGTGTCAAGGAAATTGACAGGAAGAGTGAGCTACATGGATATTTTTATGAAAAAACTGACCATTTTGGCTGTGAATGTTAATCAGAAAAAAATCAGTTTTTCCAATTGCACCGCCACCTTCTCCAGGGCCCTCTTTCTTTCATCAGATACCCGGTCCTTCTTCTTTCTTTGACATGTGGCACTCAGATTGGAAATTTCTTAGAGGCTTCATCTGCATTTTATTTTATGTTAAAATGAAGTCTCTTTTCCTAAGGACCTTTGGAAATCTCCTCATCCCTAATTTGTATGGAGAGAGGCAGCAGGATATAGGTGATTCAAAAGCTGACCTCAAAGTTGGGAAGTTCAAGGTCTGGGCTCGAGATGTCCCTTTGGGTGTTGTGACTCTGGACAATTCAGTTAGCCTCTCAGTGGTCTAAGCATTCTCTGAAACTATTGTCATTGTTGTGTTTTTCCTTAGTTCTAGAAGAGGACCCTGACATCAGGGAAATGATGACATGACTTGCAGTTGACTTGGATTTGAGTGAGGGAGGTTGTAAGGTCTAAGAAACCTTAGTAGAGGTATTACCTCACCTGAGAGTTCCATATACTAAATACAGGCCTAGTTCCTATTCCTTGTGTCTAGACACACGCAGTCACATATATGTATATACATGTGTTTTTGGAGACATAGTGGCAGAGATAAATAGAGAGAGAAAAAGACAAAGAGGAGAAACAGACAGAAAGAAATGGGAGAATGAGAAAGGGAAGAGATTTTTCTGGCCTGTTTAACAAAGGGATGAATGGAGTGACTTGTAACAGGAATGTATAGTTAAATTTGGTTTGGTCCATTCCATGTCCCAGTGAGACTGGAGTTTTACTTTTATGGGTATTTGTGGAACAGCCACATTTGGGGAGTTGCTCCGTCTCTTATCTAAGAGGGATGTTGGGCTTGGAATTAAGTCTGCCCATCAGATATTTGCAATCTAGTGGTACAATTCTTACTTAGGGTTTGGGTTAAAATCTACTTTCCCTGGTCACTGGTGGGGAGAAACAGCTTAATCGCTCTCCCTCCTTCCAAATGCTCATTACACAAAAGACAATCATAGATAATGAACAGATGCATTTATCAAAGCCAATGCTAAAACAATAATGGGGAAGTCGTACAGATTAGTTTAGAAAAATAGAATAAGGGAAGAGAATAAAGGAAGCTTTGTGGTCTAGGAGCTAGGATGAAATCCCAGCTCACCCAGGAAAAGAATGATCTCATCTAAGTCATAGGCTCCTAGCAATCTCTGGGGGTGCAGGTGACAGGTGAGGGAAATGTTTAGATGCCAGCAATCCCCTACGTTGCTTTGACTTCAGTGGCCTCCTGCTTTTCATTCCATCATCTCATCTTAGTCCTCATTGTCTCATCTCCCTCTCCTCTACCTGCTTCTCTGTCTCTCTCTGTCTCTGTCTCTCCCTCCCTCTCCCTTTCCCTCTTCTCTCCCTCTCTCCTTCTTCTTCCCTCCCTCCATCTCCTCAAGGTGTCTCCAAGTATTAAATGTAGTTGAAACTGCACTATATATGCATATATTAGTATATATGTGTGTATATGTACACATAGATAAGTGTGTATGTATATATGTGCAGTATAGGTATATAGTTGTGTATATGTGCATACACACACATGTGTATAAATACAGATGTATATACATGTGCCTGCATATGTATGTATTCACAGTACTGAGTCCAATTCAATCCAATAAATGTTACTATGTCCTATGTACTGTGTTAAGTGCTAGGGATATAGTTAACAAAAAGAAAGACCTTACAGCCTAATAATGGAGGGAGACAATAAGCGAAAGGAAGAAGGTAAGGTGGAGGCAGATATGGGGAGTGCTTGACGTGGGAGCATCTTGATCTGTGGATTTGAAACCAGGCAGAATGGTCAATGCAGGTTACTAGGGATGCAGATATGTGCAAAAAGAAAGACCCTGTCCTCAAAGAGCTAATTGGAAAAGATAACACCAGGCAAAGGGGAAAGGTATCCAAATGGGCACTTGGTGGCTGAGTCCGAAGAATCAGAAATGCAGCTCAGAGAGGAATGATAGGGCTCCTCTTCAATATTGGCAAGTTCTGGGAGAATCCACCTATGAGAGAAAAGGACTAGGGATGGGTAGGGGGATGTCCCAGGTTGAGAAGGCAGCTGAGGTATGGTGGTAAAGTCCCTAAAGTGAGGAACAGAACTGAACCATTGTCTCTATGACATCTAGAGACAATCTTACCCCCATACTATTTCATTAAGTTACTGGCCAGAGCTCACTGTGCAGCCCTTCCATCCCTCATACCCCAATAATGATCCTGAAATCTTAATTCTGAAGCTACAGAGTTTAGAACAGCATCATTTCCTTCCCCTGGAACCTTCATCACAATCCTCTCCATGAGTCCTGCCCAAGAGCCTCTGATGGGAATGACCATTCATTGAGGAGATGCTTATAAATTAAGAAGAGAAATGAAAAGCTTTCATCACATGAAACAGTAGGGCCAAATCAAAGTAAAACATCCTCAAAGACAGATGATGGAAATTTCCAAACCCCAAATGTCAAGTTTATATCTTCATTTTAGATCTAGAATGTGCAATTCAGAAAGCAATTGGACCAGGGGACCTCTAAAATCCCTTTCAGCTCTGAAAGGTTAGGCTTCAGAGGTTTCGGGCTGGATTCCATCCACCTGAGTGACCCTGGGAGAGTCACTTAATTCCCTCATCTCGAAAATGGAGATGATGATGCCCACTTTAGAGTGGCTGAGAGCGGCGAACGAAATGGAGCACTTTGAGAACTACACAATGCTCTAGGAAATTAAAGGATTAATAACTTATCTGCTCTTGAGTGATGAGAAATATGTATTGTGACAAGAGGCTCAGATAAGAACTGAGAATAGTGTTCTTTGAACAATTTCCCCATCAGAATCCCATTCGTCTTTAAGATTTCTCAGCAGATTCTCTGAAAGAGAATATAAACATGGAAAATATATATATATATATATATATATATATGCATACATTATATATATATATGTATCTGATCTGTACATAGACATGTATATTCCATTTTATATGTATATTTCCTAATCAGATTAAAGATATACATATCTTTAGTTGTAGGATACTCCAATGTTTAGTTTTAACATATTTATTGATGGCTTAGATAAAGGCAAAAAAAACATGATTGTCTGGAGATTTGCAGATGACACACCAGTGGGAGGGATAGCTAACATATTGAGTACCAAAGTTATGATCTCATGATCTTATCTTTCTTTTTTTTTTAAAGGCAATTGGGGTTAAGTTACTTGCCCAGGGTCATAGAGTTAGTAGGTGTCTGAGGCTGGATTTGAACTCTGGTGTTCCTGACTCCAGGACTGGTGCTCCATCCACTGTGCTGCCTAGCTGCCCTCTCTTGATCTTGACAGGCTAAAACACTGGAATGAATCTAATTTGTGAGAATTAAATAGGAATAGAGGTAATGTCTTAAACAGGTTCAAAAAGTCAAGTTTACAGATAATAAGAATAGATTAATTAATAAGTATTTACTGAGTGCTCGTGGTGGACCAGCATGGTGTTAGCAGCATAAAGAGCTGGACTTGGAGCCAGGAGGACTTAGTTCAAGTTCTGCCTTTGATATGTACTGAATGTGTGGCTTTGGTCAAGGCTTATGACCTTTGACGAGATGGTGAGCTTCTGCCTTCTCTTGCCTGGAAACTAGTCTCTGCCTTACTGCCCAGCCACCAGCTCCAAGCCAAGCCCCTGGGTAGCCCCTGCTCCTCTCCCCGAGTTCTTTTGTGTGCTGCCCTTTCTCATGAGAATGAAAGGTCATGCACTGTCTGTCTTGTGTTTTAATCCCCAGTGCCTGCCATATAGTAAGTGTTTAATAACTATTCTCTTTCTATCTCTCTTTCTCTCTCTGTCCCTCTGTCTCTCTCCTGTTTCTGCTATCTCTGTCTCTGTCTATCTCTAGCTTTCCATCTATCACTTCCCCCCTTCTCTCAACTTCACCCTAGTTCAAGTCTTCCTTACTTTGCACCTAGACTACTACAATATTCTTTTACTAGGTCTCCCTGTTTTTGGCCCCTCCCCCTGTACTGTGCCTCCTCCATAGCTATCAAAATAATCTTCCCAAATTACTGTTCACCTGTCTGAACAAAAGCCTTCAGTGGCTCCTGGTTGTTTACAGAGGGATCATCCATGTGGCTCATAGACCATGTGAGGCTCACAACCCAGATTAAAGCGTAGTTCCTGATTAATGTGTTTATATTTTAATTTAAAAAGAAACACATAAACATGGTTTTGAAGTCAATATATGGCCCTTGGGGATCTTCATGTATGGTTTGGTGGACCCCATTCCTATTTGAACTTGATACTACTGGTCTGTAGGATAAAATGCATCCTGCCATCATGACATTCCATGGTGTGGCTCCCATCTACCTTTCTAGATTTATTTCATTACTCTCCCCTGCATATACTCTACACTTCAACCAAATTGGTTTATGGGCTTTTTCCACTAAATCAGTATCTTCTCTCCCACCAACACATAGTCACCCAAACTATTCCCCATGCTCAGAGTGTTCACGCTGCATCTCTTCTCTACCTCTCTGCTGTCTTCAAAGTTCAACTTGGGTGCCTTCTCCAAAATGCCTTTCCTGATCACTGCTCTTCACTCCACCCTTTCTCTTTCTCCTCATTTTTCCTTGTTCTAAACTTGTATATATATTTATCTCCCTTGCAGAATGTAAGCTTCATGAAGACACTTACTCCAACTAGAATTCCAAATTCCAATTCCAATTTGTACTTAAAAGGTACAAATAAATAGGGGCCTTTGTGTTTGCCATTTTATTTCTATCACCCAGCGTGTAACAAAGTGGACATAGATTTTTGTCGAGCAGATCAGTTGAAGGAATCTCCAAGTGTTTAGGAAGAAAAGACAGGATACTTGAAAGGTGTCTTTGAGTAATGGAAGGCTTATTCCATGGTGGGAGGATTAAGCTAGTTCTGCTAAGCCCCAGAAGGCAGGGCAATGTCTGGGGGAAGCAAAGGACCAAGTCAAAACTGGATGTTGGGAAAAGAATTGTTGACTTTTAAAGCTTTCCAGGAGTGGAAAGGGCTACCTCAAGGGGAAGTGGGTCCTCCCTTACTAGAGCCTTCACTAAAGCTCGATGGCCTTTCATTAGGTACGTTGCAATGATAATTCTTGTTCCAGTCCTGGTCTGGGATAGATGCTTGGAGAGGTCTCTTTCACCCACGGGATTCTGCAAATAAATTCACATCTGTCTTAGCTTTCTTTAGCCCGATGGTAAGCTATGGTTCTCGGTATAAAAAAAAATCAAAGAAGAGTACCCTAAACATATACATTTTCAGAATTTAATTTAATCAGAATTTTTATTCTGATTATTATTATATTTCAGAATCAGAAATTTAATCAGAATATTTATAAGTAGAATCTTGGTATATTCAATAACTCTGACATTTGGACATTAAAGCACAAATCTATTAATAACAGCAATAACCACAAAATGTTAATAATAATGATAATTTACTTTTTTTCCCTCTCTAGCATTTCTATAGCTTTTACTGCAATCAAAATTCTTCAGAACGCAGAAGTTTTCCGAAAGACTAAAGAAGAAGTGTGTATTTTTCCACTAAAGTCCTTAAAATGAAATTTAATAGGACAGCTCTATTTGCATATTGGAATTACCAGTACACTTCAAAGATGCATCCCTATCTGTGGGGAATACTCCCTCCTCTGATACTGAGTATGATCTCCTTTATGTCTGAGCAGACAATCTTTTTTATCAATCTATTCCACCAATCTGTTTTCTACCAGTCTATTTGGGTGCCCCTCTGCTCAGCCCCCAACCCACCATGCCCAAACCTTGATGAAATAAATTAATTAATGAATATTGGGGAAGTCTTGGCAAAGCTACTTCACCTGGTTATTAGCTTTCTTTGGACAAAAGGACAGTAGATTCATTCCCTTTGTCTAAAGAAGTCTAGTAACTAGAGAGATATCAATCAAATCTGGGGAAATAGTTTTGCTAAGATTTCCCAAATGTCCAATAAAAAGTATGTTTCATCAAAACTTTAGGATTTTAGATGTAGAGATAGAAGAGGCCCCAGCAGGCATCTAGCCCAACTTCCTTATTTTACAGATGAGGAAACTGAGGTCCAGAAAGTGGCATCTCATCATCACTTAATTTATAATATGCTCCTTGGTAAATGTTGGTGGATCTTTGTACCTCCCATTGTTTGACTCAGTACCTCATCTCCCCCATTTTCCTATTGCTTCAGAATATGGCATCAGAACCCAGGGTACCCTTTTGGCAGGTGTTATGATGGATGGTGTGTTGTTGGGCACTATATCCAGTGGTGGAACACTACTCTCATTGTCTTTTGATTGCTTCAGATTTATGAGAATCCAGATGAACTTAACTCCCTGGAGCCCCTTGGGATGTCAGCCCGAGAACATCTGAACATTCATATGTGGCTGAGATGCCGCCTGGCCCTGGTGGTGGCCTCTGTGGCACAGATCCGTGGCATGGGGGTCTTGAAAGGTACAAATAAATATCCTTCCCAAGGAGGACATTTTGGGCTGAGTTATATATTTCTCTTATGGGAATAGTGTTTTCAGTGGGATATACTTGAGGGTAACATTTAGATTTTGCAGTTTCTGAGCTCAGTATGTATTGGGAATTCAAGTCATAGGTTCTGATGGTGTTTCTGGCTCTTGACAGGCCATCTAACCTAATAAAGGAGAGAAGGAGGGAGGGAAGAAGGAAAAAAGGAAAGAAGGCAACAAGCATTTTTATTAAGCACTTACTAAGCACTTTACAAATATCATCTCATTTGTTCCTCCAATAACCCTGGGGTATAGGTGCTTCTATTGCTATTTTTACAGTTGAGGAAACTGAGGCAGATAAAAGTTAAATGACTTGCCCAGGGTCACATAGCTAGTAAACTTTGATTTGAATTAAAGTTTTCCTGACTCTGGGCACTCCATCCATATGCCTTGGGAAGTAGAATAGTATCTCATGGCTAACTCTGTTCCAACTCTTTAAGGGAAAAGCCTGTCAATTGTTTCCCACTCAGAATTCTTAGGTACCCACAAAGGATGGAGGAACCTCTTTCCTCTGCCATGGGGTTCATCCCCACTAATAACGTTCTCCCATTTTCCAAGGCTCAGTGATTATCACCTAAGTTCCATTTAATGACTCAACATTGGATTAGCTTTTACAAATGGATATTTACTTCAAAGATGTGGCAACAACAAACATACAAACATTTCTCCCAACATCTTGGGGCAAACTATTACTCTATAGCAACTATCGGGAAGGGGATAGGATTAGTCTTACAGCTTAACTCAACTCCTACATAGCATTGATCCAATCAAGTTCAAGTCCAAAGCCCACAATATGACTTCTGTTGGATTGGCGTTCCAGGACCCTCAGTCCTTAGGACATTGCTACTGGACTGGCTGCAACATCTGGCCTTGATTCTCAACTCCTGGGTCCCTGTGGTTTGTGTTCCCAGAGATTCTATTCCCTGCATTTTGAACAAAAAGTAAGACAAAACCCAAAAATGAACAAGGTCAAAGACCTAGTATGTGACAGCCATATATCCTCAGGAGGGCAAGGAGAACCTAAAGCCCCATGTCCTCTCTTACTACATGGTCACACCAACTTTGGGTAGTCACCTC
This sequence comes from Notamacropus eugenii, assembly GCF_028372415.1. Classification (NCBI taxonomy): domain Eukaryota; kingdom Metazoa; phylum Chordata; class Mammalia; order Diprotodontia; family Macropodidae; genus Notamacropus; species Notamacropus eugenii. The sequence goes on from NC_092874.1 coordinate 279,380,204, forward strand.
CTCCATTGGACATAAACTCCACCAAAGGCCATGGGTGATTTTAAAGATGGTGATAATCCTGATTATGCAACCAACAGAAAAATGCAGCTCCCACCAAGATGGCCTACCATCATAAAATGTCCACATACACTCTAGTTCTCTGGTTTCCCAGAAGCAGCCCTCTGGAGTCTTCCACATGGATGATGCCTTCTTAGCTGGCCTGGGCATGTACCACACCCTCATCATAATATCTGAACTGCTTTGAGATCTTTGTGCAGATCAAATAGACTAATGTATGTAAAGGGTTCCTACTCCATTGGGTCCAAGGATGTGTGCTGGGGGGAAGGAATGAGGGAGAAGCATGATATATCCTTAGCTTCCTGATTTAGAACTCCTAATTCATTTTCCCAGAGAAAGTGTTACAAAGAAAGGGTTAGTGTGGTAGAGATAGTCCCAGTTACATACATTCTTTGCTAAAGACAGTAATATAATTGTTTCCATAATGGTTTCTGTAGGGACATGCATTCTGAGTTCCAAACAGCTAACATTCAAAACAGTTGGAGACTAGGTCTATTTTAAATAAAATCCCAGTTCAAATTTTTGGATTCTTAGAACATCAAAACTGAAGATACGTTAGAGTTCTTCAAATCCAGTCCCCTCATTTTATGTATGAGAACGAGTCCTAGAATGTTAAAAATAACCTGCCCAAGGTCATTCAGGTAGTTAGTGGTCTATATTGACGTACACATGTAGCTTAAGCTAAATATTATTTCATTTTAATTCTGTCATTCATTTGAGATGTGGAAGCTCATTAAAGTGCTTTTTCATTAGTTGCAATAACTATCTTGAAAATGTCTCACATAGCATACATTTGTTAACAATCCAATTATTGTGTCAACACTACATTATGTGATATCCCCATAATAAACATTAGGGATATCATCCCCATTATTTCTGCCTTTGTTCTAATTCTGCAGTTTCTAGGTGCACTGTTGCTAAGTGAATTTGCTTGTCTCTTTCAGAAAATGACATGACCGACTGCAGACATCTGATAAATGAAGTATTGGTGGAGGCACGGGACTGGAATGACACTGAGATGCAAGCAGAGGTGTTGGTGCAGGCTGTCAAGCTTGACCTGCAGGAGAGGCACACTGCAGCTGAGATCGTCAAACATCTGCGGGTACAAAAAGAAGCTCCCTTGTCTCATCTGGAGCCAAATCCAATTTATTCTATTGGGGATGGGAAAAGGAGCGGTCCATTCTTATATTTTCATTCATATGAGGAACTTCTATGGTGGAAGACCCCCTCCACTAATACACTTAGGTTCTACATTTGCTATTTATCATCTCAGAGATTTTCCTTGGGACACTGAGAGTCTAAGTTTGTAGAGGTTGCATACCCAGTAGGTGTCAGAGGCAGGACATGAAACTAATTGTTCCCAAGTTTAATGTTTGCCTCTAGACCCTACAACCTTGTCTTTAACTAGCTATTCAAATTGCACAAGGCTCTGCATGTACAATAAATAAACAGCATCTCTTAGTATTGGGATAAATTTACTATTAAACTTTTTTTCAAATTTTTAACAGGATATAATCAGTTTACTTCAAGGAAAACCCTTTGTTTCTCCTCGAGGCTCGTTAATACTTGTGAAAAGCCTGGTGTTAATGGATGACTTATTGAAAATTGAAGAACCTGAGAAATATCTCTCTCCTGGAAATGAAAATTTCAGTTTATTAAATCAGGCCCATGCTCTTATTATTGAACAGGTGAGAATACAATTTTTTCTGTAGATCTCAGAAATTTCCCCTGCCCTTCCTGACACCTAGTTGTGTTGAGTCACTCTCTCAAAGCATTGCTGTCTGTCTTGAACAGGTTCTTTCTTTGGGTGAAACGATTAAACTGCCTTCTTCAGATACGGATTATGCAAATATCATGTACCCTCTGAGAAACATTTATCTTCCATATATCAACTTAATGGCAAAAGTGAAATTGAGAATTGGTAAGGAAATTTAAATATGTCATTGCCTTAGAATGACAAATCAAAGGAGTTAATTGTTAAGTTACTGTTTTGTAGGTAGATTGTAGGAGCTTATGAAAAAGGATGATTTCCCTGAACATTGTGGTAGATGTAACATCAATCATGAAAATATATTCTTTTTCAAGAAGCCCATACTTTTCAAAACTTTCCCCTCTCCCTTCAAAGGTTCAGATACTATATATTTGTATTTGCAAAATAAAAGGGTCATGTGTTGTTATATAATTTTGAATGGGACCAGAGGCACCACACACACACAATTTTACACACACATTTAAACATCTCCTAAAAATCAGTTTTCTCATCTTCCTAAATCAACTCGATTTCTTGATTTCTCTCCTTTCAACAATTATACCACGATGCTTTCATTCTTCCAAGTTACCCAGACTCAAAATCGTTACATTACCTTTGAATTACCTATTACCTTCATCACCCCAGGGAAAGGAAATCTGGGCTTAATAGCCTCTAGATTCTCCTTCCAGCTCTGGACTGGAAATCTTACAGTTCTGATGGAAAAATAAAATACAATAAATACGACATAATCCTATAGAGACAGGGAGAGCACTAGCAGGTGGGGAAACCAAGAAAAGCTTTATGTAGAAGGCGGTGCTTGAATTGCATCTTGAAGGAACAGCAGGCTTCTGGTTGAAGACAGAGGTCATTTCTGACATGGATGAGGGACGGTGCAAAAGGGACCTTAGAAATGATGAAGTCAAACCCCTTATTCTGCAGATTATAAACTGAGGGGTATCAAGCTTGTCTTGTTCAGAGTCACTCAGCCAGTAAATGATGAAGCTGGAACACAAATTCAAGATGTGATCTTAAGTCTGAGACTCTGCTATAATGGCTACATGGCTACTATTCCTATTCAGTGTCTAGTTTCCTAGGACTCTTTCATTGCTTCCCATTTCCTCTGCCTTCAGCTGCATTCTCTTTCTTCCATGTGTCCTGCTCCTCAATTCTAGGACTTATCCACCATTTTGGCTTTTCTTCTGGATGCCAGTCTTTGACTGAAAGCCTCAGGTCCCCATCTTCATTTTTCAATGGATCTTTGATCTTAGTTGTGTGAATATGCCCTCCAATGGAATGGATCATTTATGCCTTTTAATTTTATCCTGTGCCCTTCCTAGAGGCAGCTAGGTGGTATAATGCAAAGAGAGCTCAGTCTAGAGTCAGGAAGACCTGAGTTCAAATGTGACTCCTGGCAGACCTACTACTTTGTGCACTCTCCAATGTTAAAATGGAAAAGTTTTCTATTTTTTTTTCTCTTAATGAGACAAATCCTTTTAAAATAAAGTGTCTCATATGCTAGGATGAATTTTATTTGCAAGAACATGAAACTTGTAGTAATAGTCCCAGCAAGTGTAATTGTCAAGAAGATCCTTGTATTATTTCACTTGTCTACCTAACTGGCCATTTTGACTCATGCATCTATGCCTGTTAGCAAATTATAAACCATACTGTTGTTCATGTTATATCATAATAGTCTTGGCTAAATCACCTATTTTTAAGATGCCTTAAGATGCCTTTTCTGCAGTGAGATTCGGTTGCTAAAATTGAGTGAAATGTCACTCACCTCCTTTTAATTCATCTATATGCCACAGTATCACACCAACCATGTATAACTACTAACAATGAGTGCGTCATTTATATTTATATATACGTGTGTGTATAATGTAATATGTATATATATATTTATATAAAGCAGGGCCATATATTGTATAATATAGGTATATAATTCCATAAAGCATGGTTATATATATATGTATATATACATATGTGTGTGTGTGTATGTAGAGAAAGCACCAGGGATAAGTTTAAATTTTCTTTTAAATGTCACACTCATAGATATAGAGCTATGTGCATAAAATAGTCTAATATTTTAAATTTGGAAAAGTCTTAAGGAAAATGAGAAGTAAATGGTTTAATTGAAACATTGCTCCTGAAATTGTGCCCAGAGATCAGCAATTGCAAGTCTGACATCTGCCTTGTTGACTTGTAGTATGTGTATATGTTTATGCATGTATACATATATACACATGTGCATATATACACATGTATTAACAATCCTTCATCCTTAAACAGAAGACCACTATTCTTCCAAGGGGAATATGTAGGGACTAGGTGGTAGAATTCAGTGATGTTAAGGTAACTTTGATGGGTTAGAATGGAAATATCATAGGCAAAACAAAAAGATTTTGATAATTTTACATATTTTTGAGTTCTTAAAGTTGTAAATTGCTGAAGGGTAGTTTTCAGAAAATATTACCAGTTCACCTCCTGCCAGTTCATTTGTCATAATGTTACTGCAAGGAAGGGTCAAAAATATAAAGAAAATTACTTATTTGGAAACTCTTCTAAAAAGACATAGTTTGATGATTTGGATTGTTTCTCTAGTGGCAAAAATGGTCAAAGTAACTCCATTACAAATCACAGAAAAGTTGTATAGTTGTTTTGGGCTAATTGTTCCTAGGCAGAAAATAATTAGTGGTATCTCCATTAATCATCATCTGGTTTCTCTTGTTTTTGATTTTAGTCATTTGTTTAAATCACCGTTCTTGGTTTGTTACTGTCATCCAAGGTAGAATGCATGAATTTCACAACTCTTTGTGACTTGTCACTATGTGATATCATCTCAGAATAACATTTATCCAAATGACACATGATTTTAAACATCTCTGTAGGGATTATCCTTTGCAAAAGAGCTAGAGCCAGGATCCTGATTAATGAATTGACTAATGACTGTCTCCTGGTTTCCTCCAGTTAATCTGAGCGATAGGTATGTGTCATGTAGAGGTGTCTAGGCCTGGCTTGTTATTCTTTTCATACCATGTCCAATGGGAAGCTTGGTGTCTTTGGCCAATGCTTCAGCTCTCTAGATTTATAGTAAACAGAAGCTTTTCTTTGTCCTTATTACTGCCTTTAAGGCATATCTCATGCCACCAATCAAAGGGCACCGGATTTCAAATACAAGGTTCTGGGTTCAACCTGTTGCATTTGCTATGTTTTCTCAGTGTGACCTTAGGAAAATTACTTCTATCAGGACCTCTGTTTCCTCATCTGAAGGAGTTGAAGTATATGACCTCCAAGGTCCTTTCTGGCTCCCAGTTGATGATTGTCTGAATAAAGACACTATTTAATTAAGGATACCATACACAAAGATGCCCATTTATGGCATTTGTCCCTTAATGAGTTTTGTAGGTACTTGTTAGAGTGTTTGGTAGGTAGGCTACATGTGTGGCATGGTCAATGTGTGGCATTTTCTGGTACCCTTTGTAATGGTAATGTAAGGTTAATGGTGGGTGGGGAGAAGAGTTAAAGATTTTCCCCACCTATTAATAGGCTTCAATACGTTTTGTTAATTTCTACTGAGGTACTGGATCACCATGGTCATGCCCTCCAATTCTGAAAAGTGCATAAATACCCTGAGATGAGGTTTTACTTTGGGGCTTACTCATTGGTAGTGTTTGAGAGGAAATTCTGAGTAGCAGCAAAGGAGTCCCCTGACTTTGAAAACCCAGATGTTAATGCTTCTCTCCCTCTGGTAACTATGTATGTATGTAATAGTCAGGCAGTTGGATCTGTCTGCTGATCTGTGCTGTATGTATTGCTTATGGTCAGACAGTTGGAAGCCCTGTCTGCTGATCTTTATTTCTCTGTATTTTCTCTGAAGTTCAGGGTACTAACTTTTTCCCCTGAACTACATGAATGACGTATGTGCCTGACTAAAGTGGATTGCTGACCCCTCAAAAGTTGCTTTCCTTTTAGAAAAGCAGATCTAAGAACCTACACAGCAGGCCCTCCTGTGTATGCTGGGGTCCTTGCTGTTACATTCTGAACCCTTGCTGCAGTGTAGCATACAGTGCTTTTTACTTTGTTAGAAATTATTTTACTTAGTCAAGATATCGCTAAATAATCCATATTCTGCCAACTTCTAAGTTGTTTTTTTAATGGAGATTGACATCAATAGCATTTTGGAAGTGATTTTGGGGGACATTTATTCTCTGTACTATAGAAATCTAGAATCAACCAACAAATACTTATTAAGCCCCTAGCATGTGCCCAGTACTGCGCTAGGCACTAGAGATACAAATAAAAAGAATGAACCAATCCTCACTCACAAGGATTTAGATTCTATTGGAGACAAGTCTATAGACAAATGTATAAAGCATAAATCTAAAGCTAAGTCAACAAGTGTTTATTAGATACTGGTTAATGTGTCAGGCATTATGCTAATCACCAGGGATTCAAAGAAAGGCAAAAGAAAAACCTATTCTTTTTCTTAAGGAACCTGTCATCTAGTGGGATTAATATGTACAAAGTATTTTATACAGAAGTTGGTTAGGGCCAATGGAGAGGATCAGGAAAGGTTTCACTCAGAAGATGGTGCCAGAACTGTAGTTAAAGGAAGAGAAGGGTGTTCCTTCTAAGCATGTAGGCTGGATGAGTGGCTAAAGAGCCACATGCTGGAGGGGAAGTAAAGCCCAATGAGGCTGGAAAGGTTGGGGCCAAGAGTGGTCAACATCAAGCATTTCCTAAGAGCCCAGCATGTGCCAAGTACTGGGGATACAAGAAAAGGTGAAAACACTGTTCCTGTATGCCATCAAGGAGCCTGCATTCCAGTGGGGAAGACCATATGCAAAGGGATAGATATGGTAATGGACAAAGCATTAGCCTTAGAATCAGGATGGGTTTGGGCTTAACCTCTCTGTGCCTCAGTTTCCTCATCTGTAGGATGAAATCTTAGATTTACTGATCTAATAGATCCCTTTCAAATCTAGGATTCAGTGAGAGGTACTGTATAAGAATTATTTCCCTGGACTTTTAACACCACAATTGTCCCCATTATTACATCTGATTTAACTGGAAGTTAAAAGCACACAGCGTGGGAAACCAAATGTATACTTGTCTGTTCTGCCTTAAGAACTTGAAAATTTGTCACCCGTTCAAGATGACAAAATGGTTGTAATTTGAGGGACTCATTTTGCTGATGAACAGCTTGTTTCTGTTATATTGCATTGAATACAGATTTAGAAAACAAAACTGAGAACAGATTTCTTGTCAAAACAACATCAGCTCCTACAATTTCTAGTATTGAAAGGAATGGGGCTCTTTGCCTTCCTGATGTATCAATATTATGAAGCATAAAGCGTGTGACATTCTTTGCCTGATGGGAAACGTAAGCTTTCTTTTATAGTGACAATGTAAGTCCCATCCCAAGAATGTGGCAGCTTTAAAGACAGGATTCATGTTCCTAAAGCCTTCAGCGAAAAGACATCTTGGGGTTTTATTTCTAGAAACCGAGAAATGACAGGCATCAATGATATTGTCAGTTTCCTTGTAAATTTGTGGACTGATATTATTCTACATTAATATGTTTTTATTGGACAATAATTTTAATAAGAAGTGAATGCCAAACACCTCAGACTTACTTTTTCCCCCAGCTTTAACAAACATGTTCCCCCTGCTTCCAACGTGGCATTCCAAAGCTTCATCATGACCTAGAGAAAACTGGGTCCTTGAAGACTTTACCAACTGAGCCCAGTTGGACCTTTCCAAGCTAGAAAGGAATTGCATACAAGCAGGGCAAAGGTGACATCCTGTCTTCTATGGATCAGCCTAGTTAAGTTCAGAGAGTCTCATCACTAGAAAGTCAACCACTGAATGATGCCATTTTTGAGGGAGGTTGTAGTACCTCTGAGATGATTTACTATGGTAGGGAAGTCTTGTAATCTCCATTCATGAACAGATTATCCACTCCAAGAAGATGATGTGATTGGATATCTACTTCTCTAACTAAGGATGTTTTCCTAAGGATGAATATTAATATTTTACAAAAACATCTATGTCAAAAGAGTACTATATATGTATTGTACATGTATATATGTGCATGTGTAGATATACATGTACACACATAAACACACAGCTACATGTGTGACACATACATGTATGTGTGTGTATTTATATGTGTGTACATGTATATCTACATGTGTATATATATATTCTTTCTCCTGTGAAGGTCTGTGTCCAGCTCTTCATGACCCCACTTGGGGTTTTCCTGGCAGAGATAATGAAGTGGTTTGCCATCTTCTTTTCCAGCTCATTTTACAGATGAGGAAACTGAGGCAAACAGACTGAAGTGACTTGCCCAGGGTCACACAGCTAGTAAGTGTCTGAGGCTGGATTTCCTGACTCCAGGCCTTTCCAGACTCTATCCACTGTACCACCTAGCTGCTCACGTTATATTAGTTTATGCCAATTAATTGTTGATGAGGGTCTGGAGACAGGAAGATCAATCAGACACTAGTTCAAATCAGACACTAGTTATGTGACCCTGGACTATTCACTTAATTCTTATTTGCCTCAGTTTCCTCAACTGTAAAACGGAGATAATAACACCACCTAACTGTAAGGTTTGTTGTAAGGATCAAATATGATAATATTTGTAAAGAGCTTAGCACAGTGCTCTGTACATAGTAGATAATATTTAATGCTTATTCCTTCTTTTCTCTTTCCTGCAACATGACTCCTATAGTATTATGGGAGGCATTGTCGTCTAAGGCAAAGGGTATTGACCTTGGAGTTGCAGTTGCTGAGTGTGAGTTAAGGCTTTGCCACTGATACCTCTATGATCTTGGGCAAGTCTCTGGGCCTTGGCTTCCTCATCTATAAAAATAAAGAGTGGTGTCAGACTAAAAGAAGCTAATCCAGTGGGACACACACTGGCTTAGAAACTATGTCATACGTTTATTTTTTAAAACATTTCCCAATGGCATTTTAATTTGGTTTGGGTTACACTTGGAGTTTTGCAGGCTCTTGCTATATCTAGACTAAATGGCCTCTAAATTCCCTTCCAGCTTGAAATCTGATTATGTGATTTAGAAATTATGACAAATTTAAAGATATTTGAAAATGCTCAGAACGTGTTCTAATTTCTGACTCACTGATTTTGTGGTCAACGAAAGCTCTCATATACTGACCATTGATAAAATGAAATGAGGAAGGTCAATTCTTCTCCCTCAGGGAGCTCACCCCAGGTCCTTTTCACCCATGGCAGAACCCCTTGAAGGGTCAGGGTCTAGTCAGTTGGGCTGGCATCTCTACAATGTGGTGTGGCTCTCAGAATGCCTCAGCTGGTTTCTCCAACAATGGCGTCAGCTCCACACAACTGTTGCACCCAGGCCTATGCTCTTGTTCCCAGGACCAATGCCTCTATCCTCAATCCCCAGCATTTTTTTTTTTTCAGATCTACCCAGTTAGTTGCATTTTTTCTTCTTTCATATTGATGAATTTGAGGGGGCAGATTTTCCTGTAGAGGGCATAAGTAGCCTGGATCTAAAAGTCGTGTCCAAGCATAGCAGGCAGAGAAAAAAAAGAAAGAAAAATAAAGAGGCAGCTCTGGAAGGGAAGAGCCAGTATTTGTAAGGTGAGTCAGGAGAAGCCAGAGAGGAGTGATTTCTCTGGCAGCTGTTAGTGACTTTGAGCCATTTGTCTCTTAAAGCACCGTCTGATTCATGCTTTTTTACAGGGTGGAAAGGGTTAATAAAACAAATGCAAGTTTGTTTTTAAAAAGGGGGGGTAGTCTTTTCAAGAGCATTTAATATCTCTGCTAATTTCACACTGAATCATAAATCAGGTCTCCTTATTTCTCTAGCTCCACCTCTGAACGATGTGGACTTACTTTGCTCCTTCACTTCCCCCAGCCTCCATCATCAATGATTCACTCTTGAGAACTTCACAAGCTCTTCTTATACATCCGTTCCCTGATTCTAGCCCTATTTTATCTATACCTTTCCTCTTTCTCTTACCATGCATCTGTTAGCAGACATCTGTACACCTCCCTCTCCCTGTTTGCTTCTCCAGTTGGTCTGTTTGGTTGACTGACCAATGGACATTGAGTATTCCTCCCAGAGTTCTAGTGGCAAGTCTATGGGTGTCTATTCCTCTAATACTTCCCAACACTGTGTAATCTTTGAGCTTTCACTGGTGTGATTCCTGCTAAGTCAGTCAGGAGATGGAATTAGCTTTTGCAAAGGCATTTAATCAAATGGCATTATAAAAACAAAGCATTCTCCCCAGTACCTGGGGCACACTCTCTCACACCTACATGCCCAGCAGGAACTAAATTCGGTTCTTCCTAACTCAGAGGCTAGCCCTTTATTAACTTAGGCTCTTTAAATAAAATCTTTAGAAAAAAAGAAAAATCTTTACAGAAGAACTGGAAATTGTCAAGTCCCATAAGGCACTTTAAACCATACCAGTTAGGGATGACTTTCTGTAAGATCACTGACTTTCTGGAAGGTTTGCTCTTCTTGCAGATGGCAATTCTGTCTTAATTTTTTAATTTCTGTGTCTCTATTTTCCATTCCAGCTCATATGTTAGCCAAGCAAGTGGCTTCCTCTGGGAAACGGGATGCTTCTCAATGGGCATCTGTCATCCATCTCTTCGAGATAGCATTGTACCATTGTAGGACTGCTGCGATACAGGAAGGTGAATTAGAAGCTGAAATCCTTTTTGAGAAAGGTAAGGCATACATGGTGTCTTGGGTATAATGAATTCATATTATAAGTAGCTTTCCTCCATTTCTCTGATGCAAATTCTTTATTCTGTGGTTGACATGCTTTCATGGTGGCTAGGGGTGGAAGTGCCCAGTATGTTAGACTTGGAATCAGGAAAACCTGGCTTCAGATCCTGTCCCAGACACTTGCTAAGTTTGTGACCCCTGAGCTCTTTTCGGGACATCCTGGCTTCAGAATGATTATCTGTAGTAACTGTTGTTCTTTCCCTCCCAGCTCCATTTACTTATTTTTTTCCTTTCTTTTGTTCATTAAAGGGGCCATTCCCTGTTTACCTCTTAAAGAGGCCTATTCACTGAATGGACATTACCTCCCTCTAAGTGATTACCTGAATAGGCCAAGGTCTCCCAGTGCATCCTGGGCTGTCTCCAGTCATCCTGATGAATATATCTGGTCACTGGATCCAGATGGCTCAAGAGGAGAAAGTGAGGTTGGTGACCTGCACAGCCCTCCCTCACTCAAAACAAAGTCAAGTGCAAGTCATGTCATCATTTCTCTGATGTCATGGTCTTTTTCGAAAATGAGGGATGAACACAGACAGTCCCCTGGGCAAGTGATTCAGACGCTCAACCTCAGTCTTCTCATTTGGCAAATGTTAGTGATAATAATAGCAGCTACCTTAAAATATTATAGTGAGGATCGAATGAGATAACGTGTCAGGTGGCTTGCAAGTCTTCAAGGATTCTACAAATGACTACTATCATGTAGGGTTTACTGATGAGAAAAGTACTCATACCTTTGTCATTTCTAATTTAAGATAAAACAGTAGCATTTCAAGTTTGTCTGGAAATACTGGTTCTTAGGAATATTTGCATTATGCTCATTGAAGATTCAGTTTAATAAAAGTATATGGCAACAACTGCTGCTTGTCTAATGTGGCAGGCAGCTAGATGACCTGATGGATAGAGTTCTGGACCTGAAATCAGGAAGACCTGAGTTCAAATCCTACCTCAGACATGTATTAGTTATGTGCCAGCCCCAGCTCCCTCATTGGGAAAATGGGAATAAGACCAGTATCTATCTCTCAGAGTTGTTGTGAGGATCAAGTGAGGTAATATTTGGTAAAGGGCTTTGGAAACCTTACAATGCTCCACACATCTTTGCTATTATTAATGTTGGGAAGAGATTCCCCACTCCCATCCCCACCCCACCATCTGAGCCATCCATTTTTATTGGTATCAAAATGTGCCATTTGTAGCACATCTGCGCTGCTTGTGAATGCTGCTCTGACCATGGACTGCTTCATTGGTGGGCTCACCTTTCATTAATGCAGATTACAGGTTCTCTTACAGTTTTAGTAGCTGGTCTTTGGGAGTGGCCCAAAAACCCATCCCTTTGTAGCCAGCCTCACAATTTGCCTCTCGGGGAACCTAGCAATACTGCTGCTTGGACTGCTAGTCTGTATTCTGTCCATCTGTATTGGATGCTTGTCCATCTCGTTGTGGGAGAGGGTAGGGCTGATAAAGCTTGTGCTTGTCAGACAGTCTCCAGGATCCCTGGGTCAAGTTCATGCCTCAGTGAGGAAGCAGAAGAGAACCATAGTGGAGGATGTGCATGTCCACTCACATATCTTATGATCAATAATTAAAAATAAATTAAATCTTTTATTAGAAGTTTACCATTAAACATCAAAACTTATTAACTGTTCATATTTAATGATGGTGATGATAGCTAACAAAGTGCTTGCTATGTGCCAGGAACTGTGCTGAGCACATTTAAATCAAGGTGAAAGCATAGAGTAGTACTTGTTTCAACCTTTTCCTTTAAGATCTCATCAGGATCCTTTGTCATTCATTATTTTTTAAAAATATATATAAACATATATTTTTAATACTGAATTTAACTTAAAAATGAGTTTTTTTCCATATATAGTGACAATCTTTTTGGATTTGTGCCCTCCTACCACGAAAAGAGATCGCAAAAAGTAGATTTTATGTGCTGCTTTTTTTTCCAAAAAGTATAGAATAAATTGCACACAGGACTTTCAAAACTATTCTTCTTGTCTGTGCTTCCTCATGTCCACTCATTCTAATTCACTTTTTCTTATATGCCCATTACACTGTAAGCTTAATGAGCACAGGAGCCACCTTTTGCCTTTCCTTGTATTCCTAACACTTAGCACAGAGCCCAGCACTGAATAAATGTTTATTGACTTAGTAACTGACAGTATATGCTACATTTTCCTGCCTCTGCTTTTTCCCTTTTGTATTATTTCGTAAAAGTCTTTCTGGATTTCTTTTTATGCTACATAATTTCATTATAGAATTCCACTACATGAATGTAACCCATTTATTTAACTGTTCCCTCTATTATTAGATATTTTGATTGCTTTCAGATAGATTTTTTCCCAATTACATATAATGGTGCCATAAAAATCTTTTGATTGATAACTTTTTAAATCTTTGATGATTGTCAGAAATATTGCCCAAAATAGAACTATTGGTTCAAGGGATATGGTTATTTTTCTGTATATTGCCAGACAGTTCTCCAAAAAGACTGCAGTTTTATAATTCCACCAGCAATGAATGAATGTGCCAGTCTCTCTATAACTTCATCAGTACCGAGTTTCTCTTTTTGCCAATTTGATGGGCATGGAGCAGTACCTCAAAGGTGATTTAGTTATTATTGAGATGATACTTTTTTTCTAGTGATTATCAATAATTTATGTTTCCTCTTTTAAAAATTGTTCATCTCTTTTTGCCATTTATGCAACATGAACCAGGAGTTTTCATTATGATTTTTTTAACATTTCCTTTTATATTTTATATTTCAGGGTTTTTTTGTCATATTTCCATGATCAGTTTTTATGGCAATATTCTGATACTTACGTGTTCATTTTTCTGCCTTTCTTTGATCTTCATCACCAAGTGATGCCTTTGAAAACATCAAGGGAACAGACTTTGCTCTAAGCCAAGCAGTGAACTTTCCCAGAAGGACTGGGAAGGGCTACACGAAGGGACTGAAGTGTTTCCATTGATTGGTTGATGTTGCCAAGGACTGCTTTTTAATTTATCTTGCTCTATTTATTTTGGTCACCATTTTTTACCCTCTTAGACAAGAGAGACGATAAAGAAGGGTTAGTTAGGGGAAGGAGAAATAAAGGACATGGGAGAAGGAACAAAGCATGGATGTAGAAAGAGAGGTGAGGGGGTGAGGATAAGAATTGTGGAACAAAAGAGCCATACTACAACAGCTGATTAATTGAAGGCCCTCTGAAGTGTCCTCTGTCCACTCAATAGCCTGGAGGCAAGCAGACTTCTTCATCTGGCAGCAGATGTTGTAACCTTGAATTTTTTTTTTGAGAACCACATAAGTAACCTTTCCTGACTAGGAGCCTTCTTGCCACTAGAAAGATCAGAAAGTACATTTGGTTTTCTAATTTTCCAGCATGAGAGGTTGCAGGCCCAAATGAGGGACAGAAATAGCTTTAATGCCTACTTTTTTCCTTTTCTTGTCTTTCAGGCAAATTAGAACGTCAAATGTTTCTTGCAGATGAGACAACACCTATCGCTGACGATCTCTTTGAAGCAGTGAAATTAAGTCTGAAAAATGATCAAAATTTAGGGTAAAAAAATCAGCATATCTTTCCATTGTAGCAGTTTGTATGTTTGGCCTTACTGTCTTGCTCTTCTTTGGGTGAAATTTTTCTTGTAAACTATTGAAGTCAGAAATGGTTGTGAATGCTCTTCATGTCAGCTCTGGATTACTGGCATACTTCCCAGGATGCTCATTTGATCATCGACCACAAATTTCAGCTCTGCTCTAAGACCTAGTTCATGATGATGACCTGTGCTGATGCCCTTCTCAAGAGGGACTCAACACTTGTTACACCGGGGAGCAAACATCATTATTAAACTCTTCAGGCCACTTGGTAGACTAGACTCTACTGATGCATACATTGACTAGCCCACATATTAGAGCTCAGGTTAACTGTCCCATCACAGGAGCTGTCCCTGTGGGGCAAGTACTGAAGGAGAATAAGCCTGGAGGCATTTCCCTAGACGTCTAGTCTGGGCCAAGACTAGAACCCAACAAACCTGAAAGGGGAAAAAGAGATCCTGGCATCAATTTGTCTCCTGAAAGCCCTTGTAGAATCAGCCTATAGAATCCCCGCCATGGTTACTTTTAATTCTTTCTTAATGTACTATGCTGTTATGAAAAGGCTCACTTGGTTCTATGTATGGGGAGTAAGGAGGTTCTGGGTGACGTGGCTCCTGCACATATCTAGTTGCAATAGAATAGAAGTACTTAATCTGGGGTCCTCAGAACTTCTAGATTTTAAGGAGTTTGTGAATTTGGAGGACAAAAAAAAATAGATCTTGATTTTTTCTCTAACCTTGAGCTGAAATTTAGCGTTTATTTCAATTATAAATTTTAAAAAAGTTCTGAGAAGGGGTCCATAGGCTTCACCAAGGTACCAAAGGGTCCATGACACAAAAAGAGCTTAAAAGCCCAGCACAATAAGGTTATAGCACTTTTATAGATCATTGTTATTTTAGGTGTCAAGCAGCAGCCATGACCTCTGGGGAAAAATGGGTTAGGGAAGGAAGTCAATATCAAGATTTGGTGTAACCAACTCCCTCTCTTTATGAAGCAATTGGCTACAAAAGGGCTCAGTCAACAAACTTTTTATGAAGCACTCCCTACGTATCTGGTGCTTTGCTAAGTGCTGGGGAGCCAAAGAAATACCAGAAAAAAAGGCTTTCTCCTCAGCTCCCCTCAGGAAGCTCACAGTCTTTCTGGGAGAAAAGATGCAAGCAACTATGTACAAATAAGGACTGAGCAATGCCATAGTGCCCAGAGCACTAGACTTGGAGTCAGGAAGGTTCATCTTAGTGAGTTCAAATCCAGCTTCAGACACTTACTAGCTATGTCTCCCAGGGAAAGTCACTTCACCCTTTTTGGCTCAGTTTCCTCACCTGTAAAATGGGCTGGAGAAGGAAATGGCAAAACACTCCCGTATCTCTGACAAGAAAACCTCAAATTGAGTCACAGAGAGTTGGACACAACTGAAACAACTGAACATTAATAATGTACAAATACGGTCTTTACAGAGTAATTTGGAAATGATCAACAGAGGGAAAGCACTGGAGTTAGGGGGATCAAGAGAGACTTTCTGTAGAAGTTGAAGATGTTAGCTGGGATCTGAAGAAAGTCAGGACTTCAGGAGGCAGAGATGAGGAGGGAGCAGAAGGGATTGCATGATAATCAATAGTTAAGCTACTCTTTGAAATTCTGCAACTTTCTTTTTCTTTAAGGTTGATAAAGAAATCCTACCTGGAAATAGCCCTATTATATTTACATATGGAGAATCTTAAGAAATCCAACGTAGAATCTGAGGTAAACTATTTCATGACTATATGAGCTGCTTTGAGGTTTGTTGTATTTATATGTAGTGTGGACATGAAGTAATGAAGATGATTTTCACCTGCAGCTGGTGAAAATGTTTTCTTTTTCAAGCTTCTGTGCTCCTAGCCCCAGGAACATAGAGTGACTTAGATGCATGGTGTTGCAAACATTTGGGATGGCTTATTTTTTCCACCACTTAGAGAAGACCACCACTTGTAGACCACTGAAGGATTGAGTCCCTACCTATGCGAAGTCCAACTCAATTTTTGCTGATTTTTGTAGGGATCCATCTACTCAAAACTGTACCAGGGAAGGGAAGGAAATAAGTGTTTATTAAGCACCTACTATGTGCCAGGAACTGTGCCAAGTGCTTTATAAGCTTTATAAGTATGATTTCATTTGGTCCTCCATAGAAGTGCTATTTGTATCCCCATTTTACAGCTGAGGAAACTGAGTCAGACAAATGAAACTGAGTCAGACAAATATTAGGTGACCTGTGAGGGTCCAGCCAGTGTCTCAGGCCTTGCTGCTATTAGTTATTGAACTAGAAAATAAATGATCTTATTCAAATCTTGATGGTTTTAAGATATTTCTCATCCTCTTTCATCTTCAGCTCTTTCTGGACTTCTTTTACGTGTTGACTTTATTCAACCTTCTAAAATTGTCAGGCAAACAGTAATATAAATATGAATTCCTCTCATGTAAGGTACCAAATCAAACACACAAACAGAAAAGGAAACAAAAAACCCCGTGAAGCAGGTGCTGTAATGGTTGTTCAATAGAAGTTTCCACATATGTATATGTATATACTTTAATGTGTGTATATATGTGTGCATGTGCCTTACATATAAGTAGATGCTTAATAAATTGGATTGGATTGTATAAGTCCTATCACAGAAGTAAGGAGCTGAAAAGCCCTGAATTCAGGCAGCCCCTTTATTTTGTAAGTACACTTGTATTTATAACAGGTTAAAAAAAATTAAGTTGCTCCTTTTCAAGAAGAGAAGAGGGGGTGAATGCCCAGCTAAGAATGGAAATGGGCCTGCAACTTGTTATTTTAAAGCTTGTTATAAAATGTATGTATTAGTGAGTTCCCTTTCTGTGTTTGGAGCATTCAACCTGGACTTTCGCTTACCACCCCCACCTGCCACACCCAGTCAACCTAAAAATGACCACGTTTTCCACGCATTCTGCATAGCTCTGAGTTGAGAGAGATTCTTGGCCTTTCCCCATCCTTCCTTTAGCACGTGCATAGCTAGAACTCAATGAGTGTAAATAATGAATCCCTAGTTGGCACCAATTGCCATAATTTACAGACAGTCACTTCAGGGGATTCGTTATTTGTACCCTCCGAGATCTCGTCGTGTTCTGGTGAGAGCAGACAGACACTGAGATACCAGACAAGGCTCTCAATTCAGTTTGAACAGATCCTGCTTGAAGAAATACGTCTTAGGAAATTTTGTTTTTTCTTCTCTAGAAATCTTAACACAGTCAATTCCTAGTTGTAAAGACGTAGATCTGATCTTTCCTGATTTTGTCAATTGTATGGAAGCAGACTCTCTGAGAGAATACCACGATCCTAAAAACAGAAGGGCAATGCATGCCAGTGTGGGGACATATATGTAGATGTATTAGGGTTTATTAGGTTAATTAGGGGAGTGTACTCAGGAGATCAGTCAGGAGGACTGAATAGTAGATCCCTGTCCCACCCTTAGGCCAGGTAAGATATAGATAAATAGAAAGATATTGATATAGATAGATACATGGGTAGATAGATAGATATTGATACAAATGGATAGATATCAATATAGAGAGATAGACAGATATAAACAGAACAAAGAAGGCACAGTGCCAGGGATGACTCAGGTTCATGTGCAACTATCCCAAGGGATAGTGAAAACTTTTTTTGATGTTTGCATTCATTCAAGGTAGCTTACATTACCTGTGGAGTCATAGTTAACATTCTTATATTCTCCCCATATAGAAATGGTTAAATTAAGTCTACAATTAATTTAGAAGACACATAAAATCTTGCTTTAGTCATACATATAAACTTATTTCTCATATCAAGTATTTCTAATAAAAATAATGACTAATATTTACATAGCAACCTGTGGTGTATAAAATATTTTCTGTGTGGATATATTATCTCATGTGACCAATTAGCTGAATTGTCAATTTGAATTTTTATCTACTTCCCCTGCCTGTTTTTAGTGTTCCTTAGTTACTAAAGACCCATGAACTGATCAAAGTTAGGCAGCTGGGTGGCACCATGGTGCACACACTGCTGGGCCTGGAGTCAAGGAGACTCATCTATCTGAATTCAAATCTGGCCTCAGATACTCAATAGCTGTGTGACCCTGGGTAACTTAATGTTATTTGCCTCAGTTTCCTCATCCATAAAATGAGATGGAGAAGGAAATGGCAAATCATGCCACTATCTTTGAAAGGACTGAACAACCACCACAACAAGCAATGAAAAAATGAAGTAGGGGGCTCAGGTAACCTATTACTAAATCATCAGCATAGAATATTTGAGCTGGGAGAGTTTGCTGTAGAGTAGTTTTTCTCACTCATCTGAACCAGAAAACCAAACCCAACAACTTTGAAAACTGATCCAGTTTCAGTATGAGTAGTTATGAAATTCCAATTTCTTCCTCACAATTTTAACATCATGCTACTATCTGGTATACTGCGGAGTAAGTATGCTATGCTACAAAACAGCCCTCCCCTTCTAGAACCTACCTTCTCCTAGAATGTTCTAGACATACTGCAGAATGTTTATTCCCCTTCGACCTTCCCTACTTTTGAGAAGAGAGAAATCTCTATCTGAAAAGTCAATGAAAACACTCCCCAACTCTTCTTTTTAAAACCATTCCAGGAAACTCTGTGACAGAGTTGCCCCTTTAAACATTTTCCCAAATGAAAACTCCTACAAACTACCACCTAACAATAGGCCTGAGGAACAGTGATTTTTTTTCTCACGTTGTCCCACTTAACACACTACCAGCCTGGATTTTGCCAGTCTTTAACTGGCCTGACTAGAGGGGATCATCCTTAAAAGCTAAGAAGTCTAGGATTTTTCAATGACCAATCTCCCACCTTCATCTGAGACCTTTTGGCCATTTCTTAGGCTTCTTCCCAAAGCCAAAGTTCATCAAAGGAATCAACAGAGGAGAAAGGTGATCTGTACCTGACGTTGTCCTGGATAGCAATTCGAGCTGCTTCACAGGTGGGTGGCACAGACTTTAATCTCCCTTTGTACCCTCAGATCTGTAGTCAGCTCCTACCAGCTGCCAAGGAATCACAGTACAGCTAGTTAGTTATACAAGAGAAAGCTGAAGTCAGACTCCCTGGGATTTCTGCTGGTGGGAGGTTCTCCAGAATAGTTGAAAGTGGACTCTGTCTGAGCAGAGCCTTTAATCAGAACTCACAGGCCTAACCCTGTTTGCCCCAATCTTTATTTAATGAAAATATCAAGAGATGTTTGTGTGTGAATGTTTGATAGGAGGGCAAACATCAATCACATACAGAGGAAGTTGTCTATTTGAAATGATTTGTGCGTTAATTAAATTGTTGACAACAATGACTTATTTGACTGTGACTTGAATTCTGTGTCAGGGCGTCCAAGCGGATCTTCTAGGTTGTCCTTATTTTTTCCCCTTAGAACACAATGCTTACCTAGGGTTTTGTTTTGTAATTTGCCTGTTCACAGATGGTTTGCCTGCCCATGTTCATAAAGTGTGCTGTACATAAATATAGAATGGATTCTAAGTGATTTGTTAATTATAGGTCAGCGTAGCTACAAAGGCATCTCAGAAGCTGCTTGGACAGAAGAGTGTTTTGATGGAGAAAATTAAAATATCCATCTTCCAGAATATCCCAGAATTTGCTGTTGTGGACCTCACTTCTACGTATATAGATTATCTGACTGGTAGGCTCATTTGTCAAATCAGTTTTCTGTATAAGATTGGGATATGTAAACTAGCATCACTTTTTTTTTAACCATCAAGACTTTTTTTAAAATTAATTTATTTGTTTTCAGTTTTCTACAGTTCACCTCTATAAGTCTTAGATTTTCTACCCCTCCCTCTTCCTTCCCTTCCCGAGGTGGTATGCAGTCTTATATGGGTTCTATATATACATTCTTATTAACCACATTTTCACATTAGTTACATTGCATAGAAGAATTAAAATAAATGGGATAAACCATGAGAAGAAACAAACCAAAACAAAATACAACACAAGAGAAAATATTCTGCTTCATTCTGTGTTCCAGTTCCATAGTTCTTTCTCTGGATGTGGATGGCATTTTGCTTCAAGTCCTTTGGGAATGTTTTAGGTCCTTGCATTGCTGTGAAGGTCTAGGTCTACCAGAAACAGTCCTCACACACTGTGGCTGACACTGTGTACAATATTCTCCAGGTTCTGTTCCTTTCACTCAGCATCAGTTCATATAAATCCTTCCAGGCCTCTCTGAAGTCTTCCTGCTCATCATTTGTTATAGCACAATAGTATTCCCTTACATTCATATACCACAACTTGTTCAGCCATTCCCCAATTGATGGGCATCCCCTTGATTTCCAGTTCTTGGCCACCACAAAGAGAGCTGCTATAAATATTTTTGTACAAGTGGAACCTTTCCCATTTTTATGATATCTTTGAGATACAGTCCTAGAAGCAATACTGCTAGGTAAAAGGGTATGCATATTTTTGTAGTCCTTTGGGCATAGTTCCAAATTGCTCTCCAGAATGGTTGGATCAGCTCACAGCTCTACCAACAACGAATTAGTGTTCCAACTCTCCCACATCTTCTCCAACATTTAGCATCATCCTGTTTTGTCATGTTAGTCAATCTGATAGCAGTGATGTGGAACCTCAGAGTTCTTTTGATTTGCATCTCTCTAATCAATAGTGACTTGTACTTTTAAAAAAAATGAAGGTCTATAATGACCTAGAGCAGGGGATTCTTAACCTTTTTCTGGAAGGGTCATAAACTCCTCTTTAGAATCTAGAGAAGCCTCTGAACTCTTTCTTAGAATAATTTTTTAAATGCATAAAATAAAATATACAGGATTGCAAAGGAAATAACAATTATATTGAAATATCATTATCAAAACATGAATAAAACAAGTGCACGGACCCCAGGTTAAGAATTTCTGCTCTAAACTCAGGCTGAATCAGCATTTCAGGCTCTCATTAAGGGATGCTTAATCTTTTTTATGTACTGAACAAACCCCTCTGACAGTGTGTAGTGAAATCTACAGACTCCTTTTCAGATTCATGTCTTTAAATGCATAAGATAAAATATGTAAGATTACAAAGCAACCAATTATATTGAAACAATGAAATAGTAAAGGAACAAATCTGCAATACAACAGTATGTATGCTTTTTTTTTACTTATCACATAAAACAGTGAGAAAATACATTTAAGGTATAGGCAAATTAGAAAGCCCAATATCTATAGTAATTTCTAAGTAATGATCAGGTTAAGCAATATTTTGACATGTCTTCAGCAAATGTAATATAACATGAAAATACCTGTGATTTCTCTTGGTGACAAAACCACAGGGCCTGCTACCTGCTGTGCTTTGTTGACTACATTTGTCATGGAAAGAAATGCTAAGTTTCAGTTAGAGGCTAGGGAAAAATATGGTTGTAATATTTTCCTCATACAAGTTCACAGACCTCCTGAAATCTATGAGCCTCTGGCCTAAAAGGACTTGGAAAGGAAGAACGTGGAGCTTGGTCATAAGAATCAGAGAGAATTCTGTTTCCTACATTCATGCTGTTGAAAACTAGATGGAATGAGTCTAATCCTTCCACATGTCGCTTCTCCAATACTTGAGGACCACTATTGTGTCCTTCCTAAATCTTCGCTTTTCTAGGCTTTAATTTCCAATTCCTTCTGCCGTATCTTAGTTAACATTGTATTTCCAGGTCCCTTCCCTTTTAGATATTAACCAATTTGTCAGTGCCCGTCATGATGCCCAGAATTGAACAGATTGTATTCTAAATGTTTGTTCATCAGAAAGCACAGTACCTTTCTCACAGAAAGCACTTACCTTACTTACTGGGGACATGAATTAAGTGAGAGGCATGGGTTAGCCTAGAAGAAAGGTCAGGAGACTGACTTTTTAATCCACACATTGAGAGGTGGATATATAAATAAGCTATTGCAAAAGGATTATTTGTACAGGAGTAAAGAATCCAGACAAGGCTGACTATAGCCCCCACCCTGCATGAGATATGCCAGAAAGTTTCCGCTGGTTCCCTATGTTGGAGCTTATAAAAACAGCCCTGAAGTACACACTGAATCACCTTTCAGTTCAGTTCAACAAATGCTCTCCATAGGAGTCCAGGGTGTAACAGAAGGTAATGAACCTTGGGCTATCATTGGCTAAGAAGATGAATTTACTTGAGAGCTTTACTTTATCAGCACAATCATACATGTGTGCCATACTCACTAATGTAATGGTTCTTAACTTGAAATCTCTTTATTTCAATTTTTAAAAAAGTTTGATCATTTTTTTTCAGCATAATTGATGTCCTTTCTATCATATTTTACTTCTTTAGAAACATCAATCTGAGAAGGTGTCTTTGGGCTTCACTGGGCACCCATTCATTCACTAAATGGATCCATGATGTGATACAGGGTTAAGAGCTCCTGCTATAAAGCCTTAAACATGTTAACACTGGGTGTTTTTTAAAATGAAAGGATGTTGTGCTTTAAAGAGGGAATATAGGTAAAATGGACCATGGAAAAATAGCTACCACAGTAGTAATTGCCTTAAATTTTCCCCAAATCCTTTACATACATACTACATAATGGCCCATGAGGGCAGAGCATTCTTTGTGTTTTTTTAGATCAAAGCCTTGATCTATATATAACACAAATGGACTAACTCATCATTTCCTACCCTTCTGGAGTCATGGTGCCCTGTTACTTGTTTGATGTTTCGAAACCCATGTGCTTATCCACATCAGCTAGGAGGTTCGCCATCCTGAATTAATAAGAGATAAATGTTTCAATACTTCAGGGACCTGTGATTTTGGGGATCTCCCTTCTGCCAATACAAATCTCAGCTCTTCTGTGTTGGAATAAAACATCTTTTGGGGAAAAAATATTCATCAACAGACACAGGCATTTCATTATACAAAACAAAGAACAATTTTTATTCCCAAGAACAATCCTAGAAAGAACCACTCAGCTATTTTGGTAAATAATCGTAACGAAACCTTTTGTCTCCTGTATCCAGTCTGGTAATGAGCCTCTTGCACTCATGCAGTGTTGAACTGGCACAAAGTTTTTCCATCATATGGATTTTTCAGGAGTAAAGAATCCTTGCAAACCTGACAATTAACCCCCTGCCTTCATTAGATAAGACAGAAAGTTTCAGCCACTTCCCTTAGCTGCATCTTCTCAACTCAACCCTGAAAGTCACAGTCATCCAACCATATTGGGCCACCTTTCATTTCCTTTAGACCTTTCCCATGTGTAGTTCATTCCTACAGCTAGATGTCCCTTACCATTTGAACCTCCAGTGAGTAAAATAGTCATAATTTTCTTCAAATAGTGGTGAGTAAAATGATAATAGGTTCTCCCCACCTCCATAACTGAAGCTGTCACCAGAGAATATAAGCATCTTTTGGGATAAAATGAATAAGCTCTGGAATTTATTTTTAATAAAAGCAAAGTTATACTAGAACACTGAATTTTTAATTTTTTTAGCTAGCTATAAAGCTGTCTTCAAGAGCCCCTTTACCGCTCCAAGCCAGTCTGACAACATTCTGGACAGCTCAAGTGTGGAACAAGATCACGAAACCACTGAGAGTGAAGACAGTGAGAAGCAGAATGAGCCAGGTGTCTGCTGGGTCCACCTGGTCCGGTACTTTACTCACCTTGCAAGAATTAACAATATGAACACTCTGCTTGGTAAGCTTCTTCCTGATTCCCATTCTTAACTTGCCCCACAGGCGTAGCAACAACAACGCTAATAATGGCGAACATTTCTGAAGTATTTGAAGGCTTACCACACCTCACAGCACCTTTTCCTCATTTGATCCTCACTACAACCCTGGGAGTTAGGTGTCATCATGATGCCCATTTTATAGATAGGGGAACTGAGGCTGAGAGATGCAGTGAGATGCCCAGAGTTGTACAGCTAGTGAGTATTGTAGGCAAGATTTGAATTTGGGTGTTATGGACTCCAAACCCAACACTCTTTCCACTGGGACACCTAGCTGCTGCCTATTACCAAGTACCTTTGAGGAAATGAAGAAATCTATGATTTAATCTGGGGGGGACTCCCAATGTGGAATCTCTCTTCACCAGATTTTAGACTGTGCCATATAAGAAGTCAAGAGATACAATTCTTGGATAATTAATTTTTTTTATTAATTATGCCAGCAGATAATTAATAAAAGGGTCATTTGGGCTATCTCTGCTAAACCAAAGACCATGTGCTTATATGTCCTTGAAAGAGTGGTTGTTCCTGAGGGTGGAAATCAACTCTGATTGGTTAACAAGTAATAAGAGAATGAATATTATATTGAGAGTATACTTACTCTAATGAAGGTGTAGGGGAGCATGGCATCACTCAAAGTGTTGGTCAAAGAGACTTATCTAGACACATACCACCCTGCCTAGGATAACCTAGATGAAAGGGAGAATGCACTTCCGCTCAAACCTGTCTGATTAAAACACAATTGGTCAGAATCTGATAATTCATCTAAATCATGATTTCTTTATTTTATGATCAGATCAAAATTTTTCCTCTCATTATCATCCCTGTATTTCAAAGGCTGCCTGAATAGCCTATAGGGCTGATTTCTGAAGGAGGGTATAGAACAGGGGAAAAACTTTAGTCCTAATGCAATAATTGGTTATTAATACAAGAAAGAAATAATCATTTCTCTCAAGACCAACAATTTTTCTGTAATTTGTGTTCTTAGAGGGTTGTGATGGGCACCTATTCATGTATGAACAGTTAGTATTTGTCAGACAGAAAAGGGACTTTACCTCAGGTTACCCAAGGCCAGACCTCTGCCTACCACACTATTTGTCTCTAGACGTTCTAAGTAAATTTATACCCAGCATTGTGTTAACAAAACTTCATGCCCACTTAGCTTTGTAAAACAACAGAAATGCATATTATTAGATGTGATATTTTCCTCTAATGGTGCCCACTTCTTTTAAATTAATATTCCTTAAGTAGCATCTAGAAATGATCATCTTAAAAATTATCTTAACTGATTTACATTAGCCTGTTTCCCAGATCTTATAAGAGTATGCACTACCACTCTTGCCCATAAATCAGTGTTAAGGTTTAAGCAGCAAGGGGCTGATGATCAAGGTTAGGAACTAAGACTGGGGGCAGCCAGCCCAGATTGATGGCCAGTAATGGAAGAGAAAAGTGAGCCAGCCGGGCAAAGCCAGACACCAAGAGTGAAGCCATATCTCTAGAAGGTCAATGACAAGTGATATGTCTGGGAACCAGCAAGGTACCATCAAATGAAGGGCTTATGTATCAGGACAGTATTAGGTCTCAGATAAGGAGTCACTAGCTGTTAAATGTATGAGGGAACACCAAATTAAACATATAGGTGAAGAGGACTGAAAGCAGTGTGATGATGTGTTGCCTGACTTTTCTGCTGTTCCTGCCAGGCAGGAGACAATTCTCTTGGATCTGGAGTAGGCCCTGTTAGTGGCCAATTGGCCAACCCTAAAGCAGGTAGAATGGAAGTAGAGTGTTAAAGGTAACTGTTGGGAAGGAAATTCTCACATTGGGTTAAATTTAGCAATCTACATGATGGAAATGCCATTCCCTCTTTTATGTGACCATTCTGTCATTGAATGTATTACCTAATTAAAATTTTTTTTTTCCTTTTTTAAGCTCCTCCAAAGCCAATTTTCTTAGCAGATGAAGTATTCCACACTTCGGTTTTCAATGCAGATCTGGTTTTACGTCAGAAAGAATTGCATGGTTTCCTCAAAAAATTCTTAAATATTTTTACTCCAGCCTGTATTGAGCCATTTCCGAAAGACCTTCTTGTTGCAGTAGAAAAATCATTCAACGATGAAAAATCCCAATGTAGGGAATCAATTAAGGTACCAGTTGTTTTTTCAAAAACAAAACAAAACAAAAAAACAGTCTTTATGTTCCTGAAGAGAGCCCAGAAAACTCTAGGCAGGTATCAGGGGACCGTATTATTCATTTCTGAGAAGTATTCATATCTGGAAGTCTCAGGGGTCCCCTCTTCCCCCTCCCTTTTCCAGGTTCTTTTTTGAGTTGTTTCCCCCATTGGATGGCAAGTTTCTTGAAAGCAGGGGCTGTCCTTTGCCTTTCTTTGCATCCCCAGCACTTAGCACAGTGCCTGGCATATAGTACATGTTAGTAAGTGTTGGTTGATTGACTGACTGACTCTGTTGTGTCTTAGATGACTAGACCGAAAGTTAGGAAAACTGGCCTGACAATATGACTTTATTCTGTGCTTGAGTTTCTGAATCCATGATAATTATGCCTCCCTATTGTACTTCTCACACAAGGATGAACAAACAAGACCATAGACTTATAAGTTCAGAGCTAGAAAGAACCGCAGAGGTCATCTGGTCCAACCCTATCACTTTACAGATGAGGAAACCAAAACCCAGTGACCTCAAGTGGTTTGCCCAATGTCACCCAGGTCATATCAGAGGTGGAATTTTATTCCAGGTCCTCTGACTCCAGAGAAGTCCTTGAGTCATGTGTTGAAGAAAATTGTTAAGGATAATAAGTAAAACCACATATTGTAGAATATGCTCATGGGATCATAGATTTACAGCTCAAAGAATCCTTGGAGGCCATCTAGCCTAACCACCCTACTTTGCAGAGATAAGGAGGTTAATGACCAGTCAGGTTGT
Organism: Notamacropus eugenii; assembly: GCF_028372415.1. Lineage (NCBI taxonomy): Eukaryota > Metazoa > Chordata > Mammalia > Diprotodontia > Macropodidae > Notamacropus > Notamacropus eugenii. Next base: position 279,407,048 of record NC_092874.1, read on the forward strand.
TGAGTTGCCCAAGGTCACCTGGGTAGTAAATGTTGAAGCTGGGTCTTCTAGATGCCAGGTCTTCTCTAGCTCATTTTGGTGAGCATAAAGACAAGAGCTTAGGATTGTATTTGTTAGACCATGGGGACCTGGGCAGGTGGCTGACAGAAGGCTCTAGGGAAGGCTGGGGTGAGCTTCCTTCTCTGCCTTCCCTCAACCCTTTTACAAACCGACCTCAGTTGTCTTATACCGTGTCCTTCATCTCCTTTATGATCATGCAACACCAGCCTCTTTGGGGGTTCCTCACGCAAGATCCTCCATTTCCCAACTCTGGGCATCCACCAGGGCTAGAACTCTTTCCCTCCTGGCTTCCTAGAAGTCCCATCTAAAATCCCTGGGCATGACAGTTAACTTCTGCCTCTGTGTCTTCAACTCTTAAAATAGGTATAATAATAGTATCCACCTCCTAGGGACTGTTGTGAAGATGGAATGAGATGTTTGTAAAGCACTTAGCATAGTACCTAGCATGGAGTAGCTGCTTAATAAATGCTTGCTTCCTTCCTTCCTCCCTCCCTCCCTTCTTTCTTTCCTTCCATCCACCCATCCCAGGAAAAGGACAGTTTTAAAATATTACCAACTCTGCCATTCATTTAAAAACTATTCCTTAGTAAATAGATTGTCAATATGAAGTTGAGAGATTTTTAAATCACTCACTTATTCAACAAATATTAAGCAATTTGTATATGCCAGGTACTGTTTGGGGCCCCAGGGGTACAAAGACAAAACCAAACAAATAAACCCTCCCCCCCCAAATTCGAACTTCTATTAAAATCTTTTCCTTGTCTCCCTTAATGCTTGTTTCTCTCCTCTGAGATTCTGTCCAGTTTATCTTGTGTATATTTTGTTTAAATACTGTTTTCATTGTGTCTCCCCCCCCCCCCCCCCCCCGTTAGATTGTGAGCTACTTGAGAACAGGGCACATAGTGGATGCTTAATAAGAGCTTGCTGACTAATTGATTGAAATCAGTCCCTGCCCTCAGAGAGCTTACATTCTACAGAGGGAAAATAACATATGCCTGAGTAATAGAAAATAAATACAGTCTCATTTGGGGGAGTAGGATACTAGCACCTGAGGGGAATCAGGGTTGGCATCCTGTAGGAAGTAGCCTTTGAGCTGAGCTTTGAAGGAAATTAGATGTTTTATGAGAGAGAACTGAGGAGAGAGTACATCCCAGGCTTGGTGATGGCCAGGACACAGAAATGCTAAAAGTTTCTAGCATTTATATATCCAGTTAAGGTTTGTAACATTATCTTGTTTGATCCTCAGACCAAGCAGTGAGGTTGGTACTGTAGTGGGAATTTTAGATTTAAAATTTCTTTTTCTTAATTTGTATTACTTGGGACTTAGGGCCATTCTTTTCTGCAACTTTTGGTTAACTGAAAGCCTGTCTTCTGTTAATATTAACCTTACCTGACCAAAACCTGTCTGTGAAAGGCAAACAGGCTTACACAGCTAGTAAGTATCTGAGGTCAGATTTGAACTCAGGAAGATGAGTCTTCCTGCCTCCAGTCCTGGCACTCTATCCACTGTGCCACCTAGCTTCCCCTTTCCTCTATAACCGTTCTATTACTATTCCCATTTCACAGATGGGGATGTTGAAACCACAAGAGGTTAAGTGGCTTGACACAGCTAGTGAGGGTCTGAGACAGGAACTCAGGCCATCCTGACGCCCAATTCAACCCTCCATCACCTGTACCACCTATGATGAGAGATGGAATCTCCCCCATGGGAGCATTTCAAGAATGTTAAGAATTCATCTGAAAGATCCATTCTGCTGAGCATATGTATCAAAGTTTGGAAATTTCTCCTAACCTTTCAAATGCTCCTCTGAAAGTTGCTGTGCTTAACTATTTCAGAATAGAGGACAACCTATCATTACCCACTTCCTAAGGATGAGGCACCGAATGTGCAACCTTGAATAAACTGTAAATATATGTGACAATTATAACAGCAGTAGTGTATCAAAGAGTTGTTTCACTCTGTTTGCTCTTCTTCTGATATAATTAGTATAACACTCTCCTAGGATAATCAGCCTGGGAGATCACTGTCATATGCTGACAGGTGCAAGCAGCGTAATCATGTATTAGTTTCACTGGTGTAGACAGCTAACAAGCGGAAAGCTTTTTGGATTTTTTTTTTCATCCAGTCTAAGCTTCGTTGATTTTTGTAATAACATTTTTTTTTCAGGCTTTAATCACTCAGGAAGCTATTTCAATCAAACCCTTTCTGTAACTGGATACTTAAACGTGCTTTCCCTACCCTCACTCCCACCCCAGCACAAAGAAATAATGACTTTTTCCAAAAAGAGCATTGTTTTGTGTTCACCAGCTCCCATCATTTCTGTATGTCTGCATATCTTTGAGTCTATTGAAGCTTTATGATGGAAAAACAAAGGTGCCAAACAAATGACATTAACGGTTCCAAAAGAGGATGTAATTAAAATCCAGTAGGCTGCTGAAGTATTCATGCCTAGATTTCCCAGCCCTCTAGTGACAGTTCCCTGGGTGGAAGGGGGGATAGGATATATAGAGAGAGGCCCTTGACTTGGCTGCATTGGAGATTGGGGAGAATTTGGGTTAAAATTAGATAAAGACTAATAGATACAAACCACACTCTCTGGTGTTGGTTGGTACTAGGGCTGGTTGACTTTCAAATAATAAAAGAAGCCTATTAAAAGTAACTGCTACATAGCCCATTAACTAGCACTACATTAAACTCATTAGTAACAATACTTTGCATTTATATAGGTTTTAAGATTTACATAAATTATCTTCTTGTCTTTTCACAATCAGTCCATAAACTTTTGCCCACTGTGTGCCAAGCACAGTGTTAAGAGCTAGGGTTATGGGGCAGCTAGGTGGCACTGCAGTGGATTTAGCTATGGGGCTGGAGTCAAGAGGACCTGAGTTCAAATCTGGTCTCAGACACTTACTAGCTGTGCAACCCTGGGCAAATCACTTAATCCCAATTGCTTCCAAGAAGAAAAATTAAGGTTACCAAGAAAAGTTGGCAGTCTAATGAAGGAGATGACATTCAAACAAGCTACACACAGGATAAATTGGAGATAATCAACAGGGGGAAGGCTCAAATAAGGGGGATTAGGAAAGGCTTCCTGTAGAAGGTAAGATTTTAGCTGGAATTTGAAGGAAGCCATTATTATGCCCATTTTACAGGTGAAAAAACAGAGATGCCAATGTTACACAAGTAATAGGTATTTGTGGTATGATTTAAACTCAGAGATCTTCCTGATTCCAAGTTGTATTTTATTATTTTCAGTAGGATGGAAAACCGTAGGCATGAATAGCTTTTGAATCCTCTTACAATTCACTGTTATACTTCCAGCCATTTTGTATGTGGTCTTGGGGTTTGGCTGTTGTTGTCTTTTCAACTTATCAGGACAGTTGATGACTATCTCAACATCATTAGTGGATTCAGTGTGGACCAACTGTAGAGAAATGAGCTATTTTTCTGGATTGTAATTGAAATGGAATCCTTTTACCAGCCTGCTCGGGAGTGAGTTGGCTGGCATCAATTTGCCTTGATTTGCAAAATTGTTTAAGGGTCATTAAAAGGTTTAACCTTCTTCATGGTACTCCTGGGTCCCACTTTTATCTTTCTGCTGCTTAGTTAGGCAAAGGTCTTGGATTTTTACAATCTCTTTTCCCGACAGTTCCTTAAGATCTATTTTTGACACATTTCCACATTCAATACAGTGGCTTTCCATCAAAGAATTTTTCATCTCACAGGCCGACAACTTGAAAGGTCAGCGTCTCTATTTCCATTTTTTATTTGAGGTCTCACACTGACAGTGCTGTCTGTATCTTTTCTTGAATAGGCCACAGGATAATGTGAGGGATAACAGAACCACACCAGGAGTGCCCACCTGAAGCCTGTTTTCAGCCTGGACACTTAACCCTAAGATGCATCAGTTTTGGTGGATCTGAAAAATCCTACTTATAAATAACCCTCCTTTCCCCTTCCCACCCCACCAGCAAGGAGTTAATTTCACAAAGTCCTCTGAACATCCTTGAGGAAGGTCTTCATAAAAGAATGGAGGGTATTGTTGGGGTTATTGTATCCCCCCTGATCGTCCTGTTTCTCAGGGCTGATATTGAACACTATATGGTGCCCTTGGAGGTCTCAGAGAACCCAGTAAATTATTTATGGCAATGCCAATTTGATTCCACAGATTTGTATTTCTCCACCAATACTGATTCCAGGCTCATGTTCCCTAAAAGAAGCTACAATTCTTTGATAGGCTGAGTGTCCCTGAATTCACCCCAGCCAGTGATCACAAATTAGCCCCAGAGGGAATGACAGCCACAAGCCATCACTCCTAAGAGTAGAATGCTGTCTTTGGTGTGTGGTACAGAATCTAAGGATCACAGATGCTGCTGGCACCAAGCAATTCCTATATTAGGAAAAATTTGCCAGTCTATCAATTAGAGGATGAGCCACGAAGGGCATTTTTCAGAAACTGTACTATGGTGTAATTCACATGGAAAAGGACTAGTTGGGCCTCCCACTTCCTACCCCTCTCCCAAGCCCTTCTCTAGACATCATCCTTGAGGTCTGATTAACTCGACATTAAAGCAGGAGTTTGCTAAGTGAATCCTTTCATTCTATTTCTAGAGTTTTGATTGGTTGGGGTTTTTTTGGTTCTATTTTGTTTTTAATGGTCAGGATAGCCTTCTTTGGGGGGATCAGTGTAGGCACCGTTGATATTACAGGACATAAGAACCTACCCTTTTCCCAGTATGGGAAAATTTCTAAAGTTTCCAGGGGGCTATAACTGATTAATGCTTCCCCTTTACCCCAAGTTTATCATCTACTTCTAAATCCCCATTACAGGGAAAATATTTCAAAGCACTGCTAGCTCAAGGCCATGGAGAAGCTCTGGTTGCTTATAAGAGAAGAAGCCAAACCAAAGAGAATTTTCTGCATACGTTTCTTCTGGGGATTTTTTTTTTCTTCAGAAATGTCAAATTTGGAGGCATAAAACTTGGGTTTGAATATGAGCTTTGGATCTCAGTCTCCTCATCTATAAAATTAACAGAATGGATCAGGTGGCCAACTGAGGTCCCTTCCAGCTCTGAGACTACGATCCAATGACCCTGAAGTGCCTCGTTACTCATGAAATACTATATAACTATCGGATAAGGCTTGGCGGACTAATTGCAGTACTTTAAAGTATTAAAGATTATTATGCTTGCTATTATTACCTGAAAATTGATGCCCCAAGAGAAAACTGTTTCTGATGAGTGCCTGGTTCCCCATGATTCAGAACAGGGAAAGACAATAAGAAATACTTTCATCACCACTGAACTCAATGGACCCTTAAGTCATTTTCAGGACCCCAAGGTCTCACTAAATCTATGATCCTATAATTTTATTTTTGTTTTATTTTGTTTTTATTTTATTTTTATTTTCTAATATTGTCAACCTCTTCCTAACAAGGACCATGATGATAGATATTTTGGTAGTTTCTATATGATACCATGCTGGGAAGCAGTTGACTTGACATTTTGGTGCCTGATTCATGGAGATCCTGAGCACCGAAAGAGGTAGAATCACAAAGTTGGAATCACAGAATCCGGATACAGATTCCAGTTCTGCTTCCCATTAGCTATGTGATCGTAAACTCTCTGGGCCTCTCATTTTTTTATCTGTCCAATGGGGGAGATAAAAGAGATGATCTCTGGGTCTCTTCCAACTCAAAATCTATGATCCTGGTAAATTCACCATTTTAAAAGGAAGAGGAGAATTATGAACCAAAATCTAGTTAGTTCACTAGCAGTGTGGAAGCAAAGATCTTGGTTTTGGACCAATGTGAAAGCTCAGTTGTCTTAAAAAATAAGCTCCTAGAGCTCCCTGTGTAGAAAGGGTAGTATTTTTATGCAACAGGAAAAGGAATGAAGCAAGCTGCAATGAAGAAACAGAAAATTGTTCACCTTACTTTTTGAATATTTGAGGCTTTTAGAGACATTAACCAAACTTCAAAAAAAAAAAATGTACACACGGTTAGAAAGTGGAATATTTATTTTAAATAATATAAAGGCGTAGAGAAATTAGTTCCCCCCAGTGAAGATTATTGCTTTCACAACGAGCACTACAAGTTACAAGTAGATTTAATTAGCAATTTTTGTAGATATGGCAAAATAGTGGTGATAGAGTAGGCTTAGCACCAATGCAACCTTCCTGGGGATTTAAACATACCCCAGGATGTTGTGATGTTTCCTAAGAGGGGAGGGAACTCACTATGGGACAAAGCCCTGATCACCTCTCCCTTGTGTCAGAAATACAAGTACAATGAAGAGACTCTCTTTTTAGGCAGCGAAATACAGGTGAGAAAGCTTCATATGCCTGGCCCCAGCCTTGCAGTGCTTAAAACCTAAACAGTTTAAAGGTTATAATCCCTATCTTGGCTATTGAGAATTTGTTAATAATATTGATTTCCAGAAAAGAAGAGAAAAGTGATTCTGAGTTTGGGGTTCCTTCTTCAATGGATGACAAATGAATTCACTTCCACAAAAAGCCTTCCCAGACTCCCTTTAATTCTAATACTTTTTCTCTAAGATTACCTCTGACACATCCTGCTCATTTCTTGTTTGTCCATAGTCACTTGCATGGCGTCTCCCTTTGGACTTTGAGTTCCTTGAGGACGGGGACTGGGTTTTGTTCGTGTGTGTGTGTGTGTGTGTGTGTGTGTGTGTGTGACTTTCTTTGTATCCCTGGTGCTTACAATAGTGCCTGACATACAGTAAGCACTTAATAAATGATTATTGACTTCTCAAGTTTTATCCTGGGTGGAGAAGATTGAAACCTCTGGGTTTTGATTCTCAGCTCCATGTTTATGGTATGTCAATGGAGGTTCTCATCAAGTAAACTCATGAAAAGTATAGACTGTAATTTCAATGAAGCTTCCTTTTTCCATATTAGACTTGTTCATAAGTAATATTTGGGGGGGTGATTGGGGATACAGAAAAGGTGGTTCAGAAAGGAAGTTTCAGGGAAAGTTATTCCTGTAGTAATAGGAGACAAATCAACATAATACGACAAATCTAATTGTTTTCAAATGTTGGGGGGATGGTTGGGAGGATTACAAAAAGGGAGAAGAATCTCTAATTGATCTCTTTCTTTCAGCATGTAGGTCAGGAAATGGCTATGATAGTAGAAAAATTTGCAGCCTCTAAGATCACCCTACCAACTCCTGCAGACTTACCAATGGATTTTGCTGTATATACTGTAAGCAAAGACATTTGCTTTCAGTGGTACCTACCCCCTCTAGAAAAACCTCCGAAGGAAACAGAATCTATGGTAAGGTAAAACAATTATACAAAGCTTTGTTGTTGTTTCGGGTTTTTTTGAACACATTATCTCTTAAAGACAGTGACTTTTAAGATTATAATTTTCTAACAAGATATTCTGCCTATTAAAGCTTTTGCTACACTATACAGGGTGACCCAGAAGATTTCTGGGTCACAACACATTGAATTTAAATTTAAAATAAAGCTATCTTTAAATGGATTTGAAGGATTAATTTTTTTGTAAGGCTTCATTTATGATTTGCTCAATTTCTTTTGGAAATTAGGTTTTTATAGTGCATATTCTTTATTTGCTATTTTATTAATCTGGAAATTTTCTATTTTCATATTCATCATATTTATAAAATACATCCATTTCATTTAGGTTTTCAGTTTCTTTGGCACATACTTAGTCGTGATACTTTCTAATGCTTTTCTTTATTTCCTCTCCATTCTTTGTGAATTACTTCTCACTTCTTGTTTTGGTAATTTGGTTGTCCTTTGGAGGGGACAGGAGATGGGGGAGATCAAATCAGTCAGTCAGTTAGTAAGCATTTATTAAGGTCTAAGCTTTAGGAATATAAGTAAAGGGGAAAAAAAGGGTCCTTGCTCTCAAGGAACTCAAGGAACAGTCTACTGGGGGAGACAACATGCAGACAATTATGTAGAAACAAGAGATGTTCAGGATAAATTGGAACTGAAGGAAGCAACTGAAGGAAGGCACTAACATAAATGAGAATTAATGAATTCCTTCCTTCCTTCCTTCCTTCCTTCCTCCCTTCCTTCCTTCCTTCCTTCCTTCCTTCCTTCCTTCCTTCCTTCTTTCCTTCCTTCCTTCTTTCCTTCCTTCCTTCCTTCCTTCCTTCCTTCCTTCCTTCCTTCCTTCCTTCCTTCCTTCCTGGCAATCAAGACTGTGACTTGCCTACTGTCACATAGCTAGTAAGTGTCTGAGGCTGGATTTGAACTCAGATATTCCTGACTCCAATCCTACCACTCTCCATCATGCCACCTAGCTGCCCCTGATTGGTTGATTTTCTAAAATTTTTTTTTTATATATTCAATTTATTAATATTTTCTTTCTCTCTTTTGCTGGAAGCCATTTTCTTTTGCCTTTTGATGTGTTGTATCATAACTTCTTTTTCTTTCCTTTATCATAGTTCTATGCAATTTTGAATGAGGTTTCTTGGTATCTGATCTTTTCTTAACCACTTGCAATTTTTAATTTGAGGTAGGAGTTATGGAGCTTACCAATCACATTCATGCCTCATTACATCTAGAACTTCTTCCTGGAGGTGACCTATGAGTTCTTTTAGTACTTTTCTGTCAGATTCCAATACTTCTGGGCAACTTTCTTTTATGACTTCTTCTCATACATTAATTCGATTTTTGTTTTTGTTTTCTTAGAAACTGATTTGCCAGATTTTTTTTTCTCCATACATCTTTCTCATTTCTTTTGGTTTTTGATAGTATTTCACGTGCTTTTCCAATTTTTCTGAAATTTGATTTTTGCTCTAATATTTTTTAATGTAAAATTAAATTGTTGAATTTCATTTCTTCCATTCTTCTTTCGGTTGTCCACTGATTTACTAAGGTAGCCCAGCTTCTGTTCTAAGCTGACTATTCTACTGCTTCTATATGATAATAATAATAATAACTTTTAAATAGTATTTACTAAGTGCTAGATACTGTGCTAAGTGCTTTACAAGGAGTGCCTAGATATAGGAGAGTTAAAGGGTCCTGGCGCTTACCCTTTTATTCAATCTCTCTATTGATTTTTTTCAGCGTTTTTCTGCTCCTTGTGATCGTTTCTTTCCTCTGTTTTCTATTGATTGTTCTTTTATTTTATTTGCACATTGATTTCTGTTTTGAAGTTCTGGAGGAGAGCTACACTTAGACATGACCATGTGCTTGGCATGTGTCCTTGTGTTGCCTCCACCCCCAGGTATTTTTTTTTCCACATAGACTATTATCTAGCTACATGTCCCTCATCACACAAAATGTGCAAGGGTTGGTTTTTTTTAGCCAAATGTAGAAACTGAAAACCTAAATGAAGTGGATGGATGTTATTTTTATTTAGCCAAATAAAAAAATTTATCCCTATTAAATTTCACTTCATTAGTTTTGGTATGCTGTTCTGATCTGATGAAATATTTTTGGATGCCAGTTCTGTCATTCAAGTCGTTTGCTTTTCTTTGAATCGTCTTCTGCTGCTATCAGTATACCCATCCATGCCTACCAGGCCATTGGTAAAATTCCTGAAGCAGAACAGATTTAGAGACCCATGCTTGGGACACTCTACTCTCCCCAGACTGACATTTAACCATTAGTCACTGCTCTTGTGGTTCCATCATTCATCCAGTCACATTTGTAGTGGTAATTTAAATAGAAAGATCTTTCCTACTCATTAAGCAGGGGACCTGCTTAAATCACATGGAAGCCTAAGTCACATGTGGTGGGAGGAGCTTGCTAAATGGGTAGAACAGGAAGGGTAGAACAGAACTGGGAGGAAGCTGGTGAGAGTATTTAGGGTGGAGGTGAGGACACAGGCAAGCAGGCAGGCAGAGCTAGTTTTGTGAATGTTTGTTGTGGGAAGAGGGGTGTGAGAAGTGTAAGGGAGTGGGAAAGGCTTGAAAATGGCTTTCTCCCCTGCAGTGATAATATGTATTGACTTCTTGGTTACTATGATGGATTTGGTTTTCTGATGTCTGAATAAATGTTTTTCTTCTGCCTTCTATATGGAGAATCTGTTATACTTTGTGATTCAGAAGTATACTGGCATATTCATAGTCACCCTTGGTGCTGTTAATATTGCCTTGGCCATGAAACATCCCAGCAGTGTTTATTGATTAATTAGGCTGACTTTACATCCTTTTTCTAATAGCTTGATCTGAACTTGGGGGAGGGGGGGCAGGGAGATACTTACAGGAGAGAGAGGGGAGAATGAGGTTGGAGTCCTATAAGAATTCCCATCTTATTCCCTAGACTTTCAAGTCAAAAATACCCAAAGTAGCTATGACTCAGGTGCCAGCCAATGAGAAAACTTTGAGAAGAAAAGACTCGAGAGAGAGTGATTGCTATCTTACATGTGAAAGAGGAACAGAATTTGTTCTGCATTGATCGAGAAGACAGAATTAGGAGCACGGTGGAAAAAGATAAGAAACGTATTTAAATGTGATGTCAGGAAAAGCTTCTTAATCATTGGAACTGTCTTAAAGTAGAATGGGTTACCTGAGGATTGTTTCGCTTTTGTCCCAGCACCAAACAGAGTGGCTGGTTTACAGTAGCAGCTAAATAAGTACTGATTGATGGATTGGTTGATTCATTAAGGAATTAGGTTCCGTCTTCTGGTAGATCTTTATGCAAAAGATAGGTTACCACTGTGGGTGTGTTGTAGAGAGATTTCCTCACTGCTGAGGTCTCTTCCAACTCTGAAATTCTGTTTCTATGAATCAAGCATCCTCGTTAACCTCCAGGGCTGCTTGGCTCAACTAGTTTGACAAAAGTTGCCTTTCATATCATAGACAGGTAATGAAGCCCCATTTTCCTAAACAGCCAGGAAACCCCTATTGCAGGTCAATAACTGAAGCCCCCATCCAGGGACTGTGAATTCACGACATGGAGGGAATAAGGGTAGAGATGGCCATGAGAAGGAGTTAGCCAACTATTGGAGTCTTGAAAAGAGTACTTGGCAATTGGGGGTTAACCCAGAACCTCAGGCTGAAGATAAGACTAGGATCATGGCTAGTAGTCAAGTACCCTTTCACTGGTCATTTATGACTTGGCTCAGGTATGAATGGTGGTCCTACCTTTAACCAGCACCATGTACTTGGTCATTGGGCATGGTAATAGTGGAAGGAACATTTCAAGTATTGACTGAAAAAAGTCAAGGGACACAAAAAAAGATAGAAGAAGGATTCAGAGAAGTAGAAGAAAAACCAGAAGAAGATGATGCCCCAGAAACTGAGGAAGGAAAACATTTCAGATCACTAGTGGTTCAGTGTCACTGGAGGGTGGTCTCCAGAGGACTGTTCCTGGGATCTGTGTTTGGTCCTTTGTTCTTTAACATTTTATCAGTGACTTGCTTAAAGGCAAAGATGACAAACTTGTCAACTGTGCAGTGGACACAAAACTAGGAGGAATAACTGGATGTGGGGTGATATTGTCAGGGACCAAAAATGTCTTGATGACTCAGTGCTGAGCACCTGGAAAGATGAGATCCAACAGGGACAAAGATAAACCCTTTGGTATCAAAGTATCACTTTCACAAGCACAGGATGACTGCGGCATGGTTAGAAAGCAATTCTCTGAGCATGATCTGGGGATGTTATTTAAGTGCAAGCCCAACAGGAGTTAGCATTGTGATCTGGCGGCCCAACATGTTCGCATTCAGAGAGATAATGCTTCCAGGAATGAAGCTGACCCCAGCCAGACTTCCTCTGGGGAGCTGTGCTCTGTTATAGGTGTCATAGTTTAAGAGGGACATTGGTAAATTGTAGAGCAGAGCTGTCAGCCACAAGTGACCCCCCTCAACCAGATCTAAATATTATACAAATGACAGTTTAGTTCAGTCATATCTAATTCTTAGTGACCCCATTTGGGGTTTTCTTGGTAAAGACACTGGAGTGCCTTGCCATTTCCTTCTCCAGAAACTACAACACAACATAGATAATGTTAATTTGTGGTTTTCAAAGTCAATGAATGGCAGTTTTATTTGAGTTTGACACCACTGTCTACAGAGAATCCAGAGGATAGCACTCAGGGTGGAGAAGCATCTTGAGGTCATTCCAATAAGGACTGATGGAAAGGACTGAGGATATTTAGCTTGAAGAAGACTTAGATGGGGTTGGGGAGGGAGAAGGTGGGGCTGAGGGCAGGAGACATAATGACTGTCTTCTGGTATCTGAAGGGAGGGAGGATTAGACTTGTTCTGTTTGAGCCTAGAAGACAGAAAGGAAGCAATGGGGAATAATCTCAAAAAGACAAATTAACACTTGACAATCAAAGCTATCAAAAAATGGAATGAGTCCCCTTGGGAGGTGGGAGGTTTCTCTTCATTAGAGGCCTTCAAGAAGAAGTTGAGCTTGCACTGGAAGGCCCCAAGAGGTCTCCTCTTTGTATGAAATTTTATCATTCTATAAAATTTAACCACTGCCAGGGGTGAGACCAGGTCATTAAAGAACTGGGAAATGTCCCCTGCCCTTGATGTTGGCCAACTCAGCTCTACTCGCCTCCCTTCCTCCTTGCCCCCCATTTTGGGAATTTGTTTTAGGCAGGTAGCTGCATTCTTTTTTCTAAGGAGCATTCTCTAATGCTTCTTGATCTATTTGAGCTAAGATCTCTAGCTGGGACTGGAGGAGACAGTGTTCAGATATAGGAGTTTATCTTTGCATGTTACTACCAGTTTGAAATCTCCTTCTCCCAATCTATGCCTATAACTGAATAGTTTCAGAGGGTCACCTGAGAGCACAAAGAAGCTAAGAAACTTGCCCAGAGTCACATGGTCAGTGTGTCAGAGATATGGTTTGAACCTAAATCTTCCTGACTCCAAGGTCAGTTGTCTGTGCACAATACCACGGGTTCCTGAGCCAGGAGATCATCACTCCTAGGGCAGGGGTTTTTCACGTAGGCTTCATAAACTTGTTTGGGTTTTTTTTTTAATATTTTCATTTTCATTATCGTATTTCAGCATAATTGGTTTTCTTTGTAACCCTGTGTATTTTTTTTTTTGTACATTTAAAGGCATTAGTTTGAAAAGGGGTCCATGGGCATCACTGAATTGCCAAAGGGTTCCAAGACACAGAGAAGGTTAAGAATCCCTGCCCTACAGGGTAATTCAGCCATGAGACAGATAAATGGAGGACCTTGCCCAAAGTGCTCCATTGACTTTAATGCTCTTTCTAATAAATAACTCACAAGGATGAAGCTCTTTAAGGTTTGCAAACATATTATCTCATTGGCATTCTCTGACACACATAAGTAGAAGGAATTGAAGTGACATTTCGGGCAGGCTTGGGTTGGACTGAGAAGACAGAGAGCAGGGTTAGGCTTAAAAATGGCACAGGAAGGCACTGAGAGATTTGACTGCCTCGTCCTTCTAAGTTGTTATTCTAATATGATGCTGGTGCCTGGTGCAGAGGAACCTCCTGCTTCAGCAGCCCTTTGATGGCTTCCTCCTTGAGAAGAGAGGGAGAGAAATCCCTCTGGCTATTTCCCATGAAGCTTTGCTTGGAGTCTTGCTCTTTCCCAGTCCTCCTGTCAGTCATGGTACCCTGTATCTTGGACTCTGACTAAACCCACTCCCTACTTCCCAGCTCCTGAGTGCTGAGCTTTCTAGCTGTGTCTCTGTTGGCTTCTTCAGGCCACATGTTCCTTACAACTCAGCGGGTAGCTCTGCTGTTGGGAAGCCAAGAATCCTATAACACGAGCTGTGCCTTTTTTCTTTGAGCACTTGCTGCCTCTCCCTGTGGCTCCTTTCATACTGCCGTCTCATGTTAACCCTCAACCCTTAGAACTGGTTGCTGCTACAAGTTCAGTAATATTTCTTGTCTTGTCCCCACAAGAATAATAAACAAACCAACCTTTTAAATGAACACTCCCAAGAATGTTTGAAGATAACCCACTTTTCCAGATGTTTTGTCCTCTCAGTCCCATCCTGGGGATGGACTTGTTAATTCATTAGTATAGGGAAATCTCAGGTGAATAAACTCCTGCTACCAATGGAGGTTGTCACCTTTCCTTCAAATTTCACTCTTAGAGAATTGACTAGAGTATGAAGTGGTTAAGTGACTTGTCTAAGTCTCCCCTATCCTAAAAGAAAAACCTTCCATTACCCTACCATCCCCTCAAGCAAGCAACCAAATACTTGGCATACATTTATCCTATACTGCTTCTGCTTGTCATAACCAAACTCTTAGGAAATGGGTCTTGTTTCACTGGCTATTTTTCTCTTCTAACCCCTCAATCTTTTGCAGCCTGGCTTCTCATCCCAACATTCAATGGAAATTGCTTTCTCCAAAATTACTAGTGATCTTTTGATTGCCATATCTGAGGGTCTTTTCTTGGTCCCCTTCTTGATGTCTCTATATCATTTGACCCTGTTGATGACCCTATTCTCCTGAATGCTCTTGAGACTTTTGTGACATTAATCTCTCTTGATTCTCCTCTAAACTGCCTGACCCCTCCTTTTCAGCCTCTATCATCCAAATCACACCACCAACCTTTTGGTGTTCCTCAAGGCTCTGTCCTGAGCCTTCTTCTCTTCTCTCTCTCCAAGGAATTTAATCAGGTCTTGTGGATTTAATTATCATCTGTATGCAGATGAACTGTAATCTCCTGAGCTCCTCATCACTGGCTGCATATTTCTAACTAGGGGTCCAGTGGGCATCTCAGAAATAACATGTCCAAAACAGAATTCATTATTTTGCCCCAAATTCACCTCTTTTCATCAGTTTCCCTGTTTTTGTAAAGGGCATCACCATTCCCATTGTCACCCGGGTTTGCATCCTCAGAGTCATCATCTACTCTCCGTTATCCTTCACCATGCATATTAATCCACCACCTCCACAACCTCCCTAGCATCCGTCCCCCTTTATTCTCTTGGCCACTGCCCTAAGGTCACACCCTGCTTGTGTCTTCCCACAAATCTTTCCCCTCTCTGGTTCATCCTCACAGCTGCTGCATAGGGCTGCTGCCCCTGTCATTTGCCTCATAGATTGTCTGTCAATTCTGGCTGGGGGGTGTGTGTGTGTGTGCTATTTTGCTCTGCTGTCAAATGCAAATACAAACTCCTGTTTGGTATTGAGAGCCCTTCATTACTTGGCTCTGCCTTATCTTTCCAGCCTTGTTATGCATTATTCACACACTCTAGAACCTAGTGACCAGATTGGTTCCTTTGTTAGACTGTAAGCTCCTCAGGGGCAGGGACAGCTCCACTCTTGCCATTGAATCCCCAGCTCCCAGCACTAAGCTGGTCACAGATAAGGGCTTAGTAAATGTTTGTTATTTCCTTGATTAAAGTTGCCTGTGGCACCCATAGCATAAGTGACTAGCCCAGGGTCTACCAGTATGTGTCAGAGACAGGATTTGAACCTGGGTCTTCCTAGCTGTGAAGCATGCTCTGCTTCTTATGATTTCCTTAACGTAATTAAATGCCAAGTTGCTTGGTTTAAGCTATAAATGTATCAGAAGTTTAAAGTAAAAGGAAGTTAGGGAGATTTTACATTATTTCACTTCATAGTGAAGTGGAGAAAAGAACTTCCATTTTCAATGCCATTCAATTTAAAAAGAGAAAAGAAAAAAGCATTGGTTTTTGAAGTTGAATATGGCATTGATATGGAAACATGTGAGGCAGAGGGTGCCTTTGGTGTGACACTTATATGCCTTTTTAATCTCCTTCCAGATCATGTTGCTGTATGCGTTTAATACAAAACCTGTCAAGATTTATGATGCTTTTGAGTTCAATAACAACCATATATGTTCTGGATCTTTGTGGCTTTCTCTGAACAAGTAAGTGAAGCAGGCTTACCTGTGATGTTGTAACATTCTGATGCTGTCTTGAATGTCTTTTTAGGCAGGTAGAATGAAGAGAATTTTTATGGAATAGAATGTTAAATTGGAAGCAGTCCTAGGGTTTCTGCAATGGCCATTTATAGTTGAAGAAGCAGATAGATGACTTTCCCAAGACCAGAAAACTCATTAGTGACAGGTCTCCAACTTCCATGAATGGTGCTCTTTCCATAACACCACAGTGGTCAGCCAATCCAGTAATGGCAGAATGTCTAGTTGGTTAAATTTTGCCTTTTTTTTAAACTGAGATTAGAAACTTTCAATAGTTCATAGTCCAGAGTGGTGGCCACAAACATTTTTGACCTCACTCTCTTCACCCCACAGGTCCAATCTGTCACCATATCTTGACATATCTTGCTCCATAGCTTCATTTATATCCAGGGATGAAATGGAACCAGTTTGAACCAGCTCTTGTCATGGTTAAATTCTCTGAGTGTCTACACCTCAGAAAACAGCAAACTGCAAATCAGAGTTCAGTTTTTTGTTTTGTTAATTGATGAGACTTAAGAAAGTGAGAGAGGAAGTGTTAATGGTACATGTTAAATTTCAAAGTGTACTATTCACATCCCTGTTTGTATCTTAGCTCTTATTTCCACTCCCACTACTTTCATTCAGGCCCTCATCTCCTTTGTCCTGGACAGTTGCAATAACCCCCTAATTAATCCCCCTGCCTCAAATTTCTCTGCTTGTTTGTCCATCTACCATACAGCTGATTTTTCTTAATTGCATGTCTGGCCATCTCATTCCCCTAAACTCCAGTGACTTTTGCTTTTAGGATCAAATATTAATTCATCTTTAATTTTTCACTTTTTTTGTGTTTTATCATGTACATAATTATCAGTATTATTTGTGACTAAGCAACTGTACATATAGTAGGAGGGAGGCAGAATTGTTTTTACTGATAGAGAAAGCAATCAAAAAAAATCTGGAGACCTCCAGGCTGGAAACTCACATCAAAACTTGTATATCTGCACCATCTATTTTGGCATTATGTCTCCGACTTCTCTCTCCCTACACAAAACCTTTACTCCATTGTTGCCTCTGAATCATGACTTGCTCTATATCCTCTAACTTCTCATGCCCTATATTCATCCAGATCCCTCCTTCTTGAAGGGACAACTCAAAGGTTACCTCTTTCATGAATCCTTTCCTGACCCCTCAAATTCATATAATATTTTATTGCTGTGGAAGAGGTAGGTGAAAATGAATACTGTGGATTTTGAGGAATTGTTGTTCCCAAATATTCTGAGACCAAAGAAACATAATCAAAGGGTACCTACTTTACTTCTCTCTTTATTGGCCAAGGCAGGATGAACAATGAGGCTATTTTTAAAGATTCTTTACCATTTTTGAGATTACCTGTCAATACAGGGAATTTTGATCAAACTAACAACAGAGAAATGTATTTCCCACAGGAACAAAACTGACCTTTAGCAAGTCCCACCCGCCAATGTTTACATACTCACCCCATTTCTTTCCTACCACAGAATGTGGCTGATTGACTATATTTTTGGGCAAGCCTTAAAAGCTGTAAAGCCCAACCTATACCCTAAGAAGCTAAATCTAACTTCAGTCCAAATGGTCTTTCTTAATGAATGAAATGCATTTCTTTTCCTTTCAGTCTGGCAATTCAGTTTTTGACTCACCCTAGTCCTATACATGTTCTGGGGCCCTCATGGAACCCAGGCTGGGAAACTCCTGCTATCTTACCTAAACCAACAGGCACTTTCTCATATACTAAGATTATAATTTACATGTTTCATATCTATCCTGAACCCTAAGGTGATTATAAATTCTTTGTGGGTAGAGACTATACATGGTAATTATAACATGGAGAGACAGTGTGATATAGTAGGTAGGATGCTGGATTAACAATAATAATGACGATACCTGTAGTATTAATACAGCACTTTAAGATTTACAAAGCATTTTACAAATATCATCTCATTAGATCCTCACAACAACTCTGGGAAGACTTATGGTCTGGTCCTAGCAATTAAATGACTGACTCTTTTTGATTTACAGTATACTCTGTAAGACAGGCTGATAATTCCAGCCTTCCCTGCCTGTGACGGATGCTGGGGCAGTGAGTTGGTACAGTGGATAAAGTGGTGGTCTCAGAGACAGAAAAAGCTGAGTTCAAATCCTGAGACACTTATTGGCCATGTAACCATGGACAAATCATTTAATCATTCTCAGCCTTGCTATCCTCATCTATAAAACAGGGATGATAATAGTGCTTTCCTCCAAAGGTGGTTGTGAGGAACAAAGGAGATAGCCTGTGTGAGGTAGAGAGTATATGTGAAACTTTGTCAACTGTAAAGCTCTAGCTAATGGCTGGATATTATTGTGGTTGTTGCTGCTGCTGTGAGAGTCTGATGAGGCCATGGAAGTGAGAGCCCTTTGAAAACGGCAAATGAGCTGTACCCATGCAGTGTCACATTCTCCATTCTTTGTTTTCCTCCCCAGTGCCCAGCGTAGTGTCTTGCACGCCAGGAGCACTCAAGAAATGGCTCTTGAATTAAATTTTAAATTTCCTAAATTATGAAGTTTCCCTTGCCTTCCTTCCCTGAGGAGCTGTCTTCCTGCTCTGTGGTTTTCATTTTGAAGGACTCTTCAGCATAGACCTCAAACATAAAAAAACAAAGGCTATTTTTGAGGTGGTGTAGCTATCTATTATTTAGTGATTATCAATTATTCAGTGAAATGGTGGTAAAACCTGGGTGTAGGGTATTCACAAGCAGAAATAATCAACACAATATGGAAATTAGGTACCATTCTGTAATATTGGTTACAATTTCTAGTGACAGTCATGATTTGTCTGTGTGCCCTCATAAATGCATGTTGAAGGCCATCTACAGTTGCTGCCCTGCAAAACATAAACAGGAGGCAGAGGGAATCTCATTTTTGCTTCCTAAAAGTTTCTAAAGAATGTAGAAAATCTAGACAACTGAGTGTATCCTTAATCTTTGAGCACAACAAGAAAGGTTGAAATGACCATATCTCCTTATTAATGTAATGGAAAATGGTGGTCAATGAGAGTTAGAAGGCAGGGTTTGAGCAAGACAGAATACTTCTCAGGACTCCATAGTAGAAAGAGGTGCCAGACCCAAGGTCAGGAGACCTCAGTTCAAATGCTATCTCTGGTCCTCCTGTCTATGTGTCTGTGGGTACTCTTTACCTCCTTGGGCCTTATCTTCTGGAACAGTTCCCAAAGATGAGAGCTATCCAGAACACAGGTACTCCCAGAAATGGGAGCTCTCTCTAATGTAGGGTCAGGATAAGTCAGAAGAATCTCGGGGTCATCTTGAGTCATTCCCTGTGTCTTGCATTTATAACGTGGCACTCCTCTGGTATCATTGAATGGACAACAACTCTGTGTCTTGGGTTGGTTTATTCTTGGGGAAGTGGCCTCTAAAATGACCCTGGTTTCATCTCTCTTGTGCTGTGGATTCATACAGCTGGGAATGTAGCCACAGTTTTGTCCTAGGGGAATGGCTATGACAAAACACATGACCCTCAGGCTCAGCTTCATTCCTTGTACCTTGTGCGTCTAACTGGGTCCTTCCTTTTTTCATTTAAGTCAGGATGCAACAAAGGCCTTGCTCTCTACCACCTGATACTTAGATATAAATCAGGCATTAAATTAATAGCTTGATGGAGTTTTACATCCCTAAATGAAATGTCTATCATTCCAGAATAGCAGTAATTTACATTCAGATACTGTCACTAGCTTAGTTATCTGGCATCATGCAGGAATGAGGTTTTCTGGATAAGCAGGTTTTCTGCATAACTGAAATATCAATGCATTGAATACCAGAACTTCCATTTTAATCTGTTTCTTATATGATAGAAATTTTTATAAAATAAATCATACACATTTTGTTTCTTGACCAGAGCCTACTAAAAATACGTCCTTGATGATTTAACATTGTCATTAAGAATGGCCATTACTGTGCTCCGTTGAAAATACAGCTGAAGACATATGGGATGTGCCTCTATCTCTCTCTACCTGAATATTACCACTATTCCTTTTTATTTTTTCTTTTCTTCTGGTCTCTCCTCTACTCCTTCCTTATTTCTCAGACTCTGTATCTCATGCCTTTCACGTACACTACCAGCCAGGTGGTGACTTCTTTTTCCTTCTGTTCAAGCATCATGACCTATGATCTTGGACTCTCTCACACTTCTGAACTCCTTTTGTTGAGGCTCCAAGCTTCTTTCTCCCCATTCATCATGCCCTCTTCAACACATTTGCGTCTCCTCCCACATTCCCCCATTTATTTTCATGTTCAACACCAGTACGGATGTTTGAGGATCCCAAAGACCTAAGTGATTTCTGGTTAATAGAAATGTTAGTAGAGAGGCATGTGCTCATTTTGAACACAAATACCCTAAAATACTTTTCTGCATTTATTTCATAAGGTTGCTGATTAAATATTTTACCTCTGTTGCTTTTAGAGTTCTGGCCTTACATGAAAAACTAGCTGGCCTTAGACAACAGGCTGAAATGTTGTTATACACACATCCATTGTCTCCAGAAGGAAGGATGTCACCATTTGATTCTCCTACAAAAGTCATCCCAGATGTGCCTGAAAATATCATGCTCACTAAAGAAATGAAGGCAAGTAATTGTGATATCAGATGGATCAATTTCACATTACTGTGTTGCATCCCTTGGGAAGTTAGGATGGGAATAGATGGCCATTGCTCCACCCCCTAAACTGCCTTTTTCAGAATGGAAACAACTAGTTCCCATCAATCTAAACCAGGAGTTCTTAAACTTTTTTTGTGTGTGTCATAGAGCCCTTTGGTAGACTAGGGAGGTCTATGACCTCTTCTCAGAATCATGCTTTTAAATTCATAAAAGAAAATACACAGGATTATAAGAGAAACCAATTATATTGAAATAAAGATATAATTGCTTTTCCTATCCCTATTCACAGGCCCCTTGAAATCTGTCTATGGGCTCCCTCCTCCCCTCACAGAATAATACCTTTAAATAATTGCAGATGTTAAATTTTGAGGTTAGTGAAAATAAAGATGCCCATTTCACACACCCCCATTCATTCAAGTTTATGGGCCTTCTAAAATTCATCCATGGACCTCAAACCATTGACTACACAGATGGTTTCTGGAAGAACCAGTTAAGACATAAACTTTTGGAAAGGGAGTCCCTTTCCACCAGGCTTTGTTTCAGAATGGCAATAGCATTTCTGCTTCATTCAGTAAATATAAATGAGTCCCATCCATAGAAGACACTTGACTTTTACCTTGACTGTCACAAGAAGAGCCCAGTCCTCTTTTGTTTTATTCTTTTCCAACATGCACATCATTGGCTCTGCTTTTACTCTTTTATCAGAGCTTGACTCCATCTAACTCTCAATTACCATGAGCCTACCATTTGCTAGAAATTCTTAGAGATTTCTTCGAGTGGGACATGCATATGGCCTTCAGTGTCCCACTCTTCTCCACATTTTTATTCTTTAAACATTTCTGTTCAGATGTATTCATTCTTGCATTAGACTGTGTTGGTGTTTTAAGCTGGACATTGCCAATGAGATGAGCTAATGCATTTTTTATTTCTTCAAAAATGGCAGCAGAAGCATTTGCAGAGGGCAGTATTATCTCTTTCAAAATACCTCCTATAACCAACAAAAGCATCTGGGTCCTGTGCTGAGCCAGGGGATTGATGGCCTGGCACTTGAAGCTTTGGAATGTGCATCAGTTTCTATACCACTGATAATTACAGCAGGGCATCTCAAAGGTTTAATTAACGGTGCCCTGAGTGAAGATAGTAAATAACACTCTTTCCCCAAGAGTCAAATATTTATTTTCTGTTCATTATTTTTGGCAAAAGTACAGTCACAGAAAATGTTCGTTTCATATCAGTTCTCAGGGAGAACATTACCCTCTTCCAGATTTCACACAAACTCTCCTTGCAAGACATCTAACAGTGATAATAAATCACCCTGACATAGCACTCTCAGATTCATTGTTGATTGCTGGCATTTCCATAATATTTTGAACTGACACATTTTTCTCACAATACTGTGACTTAGGTTAAGTACTACCTCTAGTTTACAAATGAGGAAACTGAGGCTCAGAGAGTCATGGGATCAGAGATTTAGAGCCAGGAGAGACCTTAGAGATCATCAGAGCCAACTTGTACATTTTGGTGGGAAGAAAATGAAAGATGAAGTGACTTTCCCAGGGTCATAGAGCCAATAAACATGTGGGGAAATTGAACCTTGGCCTTTTCTATTTCAGGTCTGGTGCTCTATCCGTACACCAGGGGTGTCAAACATGGGTTGCCCACAGCACTTCCAAGTATGGCCCAAACCAGATTAAAATTTAATTGGGAAATATTTAACAAAATAAATAAAAATACAGTAAAACATAAATAATGTTATTATGTGGTTTTCTAAGTCAATACACAACCCACTAAGATCCTTATATATGGCTCAGTGGCCCCCATTTCTTTGTGAGTTGGACAACACTGCCAACTACGCCATGCCCTCCATGGTCACTGAGTATAAAGGGGTCCATTCTCAGTTCCAATTCAGTTCTCTTCTCTTCCCTTTGAGCTCCATCCCTGATTGGTGATTCTTTCCTGGATGTGAGATCGTTATTTAAAGGGAATTCCCTGTTTATTTGAACAAAAATCCAGTTAATATAAAATAATAAGCTCTGTACCTTGGGGGAAAGAAAAGTAAATATCAGTAGTAAGTATCAGAGCCCGAATTTGAATCCTAGGTTGAATGTACACCTAGAACTTTCCCTATGTTTTGTTTTCCCCATGAGAATGTGAGAAAGGACTGTCTCTTCTTTTGTATTTGTATTTGTATGGGGTGTTCCTCAAGGACTAGCCCCTCTGGTGTGAGGGCTATCAAACCCTTTTCAGGACTGCTCATCTACCGTTGGTGTCTGCCTTTCATCCAACGTTCACCCATGACTCCAAGAAGCTGTAGCCACACCCTGGTAAAACCTTCTCCAAAGATGGGCTAAACCAGGTGGAAGGTAACTGATAGGTTCAAACCCATCAATGACTTGGGAGGATGTCTACTCCAAGCATGGGAAGACTTCTCCCAGCGAAATGGGCAGATGAGAACAATCTATCATGAATCAGCTACGTGACCTTTCTATGCCTCAGTTTCCTCAGCTATAAAATGACAACAGCAGTGGCAATATTTTTCAAGACCTCTTCTTATTCTTATAGGCTATCCTCCATTTTGTGCAGTTGTTTAATCTCTCTACTTTGAGAAAGGTTTTTGATCTTTTTTGTGTTCTGGATCCCTTTGGCAGTCTGGAGAAGTCGATGACCCCTTCCTCAGAATACTCTTTTTACACTTACGTTTACAATTCTCTTATACACTTATTCTACTATTTTTTAAAAAACAAGTTCACACATTCTTAGTTTAAGAGGCCCTACTCTAAGTTATACTTTGTTTTTTAAAAAGTGAATAGGTAAAAGAGGGTGGAGTAAGATTGTATATTAAGAAGGTTCTCATGGGAGGATATCTGGAAATCACAGAGGAGAAGCATGGGGGAGGACACTGGAGTAAAAAGTAACAGAAGCAGAAACAGAAGCAATTTTGTCATCTCAGTATACTATAGACCATCTGGAGAGAAGGAAGAAATAGATAAGGACCTCAGAAAGCACCATAAGTCTGATACAAAGGCATGACCTAATAGTGACAGGGGACTTTAGTTATCCAGAATCTATTAGAACTCTGACAAAAGAATAGCAGCCAATAACTTTTCAATTTGCCTTAAGGATCAAGTGACCTTTCAAAAGGTGAAGGAAAAAACAAAGGGAAAAAAATCTATTCAGAATTCAATTCTTTCTAACGAGGAGAAATAGATTGCTTGAGAGCACATGATGGGAACCTTGGGGAAAGTGACCAATCAGTAAATATTTATTAAGCATCTACTCTGTATCAAATACTGTGCTCAGCACTAGGCATAACCTCTTAGGATTTGTGATAGAGGAGAGGAAAACTGGGCCATCTGTCATTGGGGAAAGAAGATTTCACAGCCTTCAGAGGAAGGACAGGACAGGAAGGACAGGTTGGAATCTATGGAAGAAAATTCTACAGGAAAAGCCAGGCCAGAAGGGGTGGCAAGTTCTCAAGTCATGAAAGAAAGCAATTTCAAAGGGGAAAAATGCTATGTGAATTCACAAAGAACTCCCCAACCAACTTTTTAAATGAGACTTACAGAAAATGAAAGCAGGGATAGGTACTGGAGAATGACTACCTAACCATGACACAGTAGGAGCAGTATACTAACTCTTGCCTCCTTGATGGTTTCTTCCTGAAAAGTTGAGACTGTCCTGTAGACTTGCTTGACTAAGTGGGCAGAAGGCTCAGGATGTGGACATCTCATTCTCATTGTCCAAGTCCCAAACCACTGCACCACCTCAAGGAACTCCAGCTGCTTTCTGTGATGCTTGGTTTGTGGAAAATGGGCACATCAGGGAAGGAAGCTTCACTCAGCTGAACCAGCTATCTTCACTGCCTGTACTTTCTTTTTTAATTTTAAAATTTGTTTTTAAAATTGTATTTATTCTTCACTTAAGAAATAAAGCAAGCATTTCCATAATGTAGAATAGAAAAAAAGATTATTGTACGTGAAACTGCAAATCTATTGTGTACAGCCTGCTCTTCCTTCTAAAAATATAATAAAGGTATCATGGAATTTTCTTTTTTTTCCCTCCTTCTCACCTCCCACCCAAGAGATGGCTACTATTAAACACAACTGTGTGTGTGGGGGGGTGTGGGTGTGTGTGTGTGTGTGTGTGTAAAACCATTCTATACAAACTTCTACTTTTCATTACTTTCTCTCCATGCAGATAGCATCTTCCATCATATGTCTTTTGTAGTTAATTTGGGTATTTACAATAGTCAAAATGATTTAGTCACTCAAAGTTGTTCTTAAAACAATAATTGTTAGTACTGTATACAGCATTCTCTTGGCTCTGTTCATTTCATGTTTCGTTATTTTATGCAGGTCTAGCCATGTTTTTCTATGCTCATTGAGCTCATCATTTCTTACTGCACAACAATATTCCACCATAATTACATACCACAACTTGTTTAACCATTCCTCAGTTGATGGACGTTCCCTCAATTTCCAGTTCTTTGCCTGTCCTTTTTTTTGAAAACTCTTCTCCTCCAGGTAATTAAATCTCTTTCTGTTAACTGTTCAATGACCTATGAGCGTTTCATTCTTTTCCATGATCAAAAATGAACTTCCAGGGGATTAGGCTGAATTACACCCACCATGAAACAAATGATATGGCATGGAAATGATGACTCTGAGAGCTGAGACTGACAAGGAAAGCTTTGAGTCGGTGCTTTGAGAGGATCCACTGAAGGATGTGGCAAGGGTTAAATGTGGGAGAAGAGAAGAATGAAGGGGATGTAACAGTTGTCTTTCAGTGTCTGAAGGAGCGTCGCGTGGAAGAGAGTTTAGATGGCACTACTTGGCAAAAGAGGACAGAATGAGGAGTGGTGGATGGAATATTCAAAAAGCCAAATTTAGGATTGTTGTCAAGAGAAACCTCCTAACAGAGCTCTCCAAAAATGGAAAGGAAGTAGTGGGATTGTGAGGGAGTGGGCTCCCCTCCACTGGTGGTCTTTAAACTAAAGCCAGACAACTAATTGTTAGGGATGATGTCATGGGATTCTTTTTTGGGGGGGGAGGGGTTATTGTCTGGACTATTGTCTGACCTCTAAGGCTCCTTCCATCTCTGAAATTTAGTAATTCTGCTAATTGCAGCTCTGGAGTATAGCAATTTTAAGTGAGTTACTTGGTTTGTCAATTTAACAAAAAATAATCTGCTTTAAAAAAACAATTCCATGGTCAGACCAATTTTCTTTTTGGTATGGGTGAGGGGAGGAAAGGGCTAAAAACATCCATCACTCTCTGGAGAAAAGACAGACATTTGACTACTTTGGCAAGTTCTCAGTCCTTGGAAGTTGAATAAACAAAGGGAGTGGTTTTTGGTATTTTTCTCCCCTTGCCACAATTGTAGCTGGGCCTAAAAAAAGCAAGAGTTGTAAGCAGTGTTGGAAAAAGCCAGTTGGTTAAACCTTCTAGGCAGTTGTCATGACAACCATCTCAAGCAGTTAATTAGAAGTTAACTAGGACACTTGGAGAGATAAGCTTAAGTTGCATTGGACAGGATTTCTTAGAGCCTCTCGTCTAGCATCTTTTCTTCTTACCTTGATACCAGTTTTTGCCAGTAGCTCCATTCTGAAAAACTATGAAATATGCCTACTCCCAGACCCCAATTTCTTAAAAAAAAAACAAAACAACCCAATCCTTAAAGCGCCAAATAAGTCACAAGCTTGAGGAGAGACATGTGAATGCAGACTGTTTTGGGAAGACCATAGAACAGGCCTTCCAACTAGTTTGATCTTCAAAGAGCTGTACAGACTTCAAGGGGTGGAGTGATTTGTGTCAGCTATTCACTAGTTTAATGAACTACCTTGGAGGGGAGGGCACAGTGTTAGGCACTGTGGCTATTTATAAAAGCCAAGAAAAAATGGCGTTGGCCCTGAGATGCGTACAAACTGTTGGGGTGGAGAGAACAAGGATGCAAAAATGATCTATTAACACTCACAAGTAGCAGCATTAAGTAACCTGCAAACTCCAGTTCAAAGTAAACAAACACCAGGCCTCTTCTGGGCTAAAGAAAGGCAGAGATCAATCTGGACTAGAGGGAGTCACACCGTCACTTCAAAGGCCAAATCCCAGGCTCAGCTCTAGTCCTACTTTCTGAAGGACTCCTTTCCCAGTCCCTGGGGGGCAGAACACCTTCGCCTTTCGGATTGCCTCATCTATTCTCTGTCTCTATCGACTACACAGTCGATCCAGTGTAGGCATAGGTATTTTACATGTTGTCTACCCCTATTAAGTTGTATGTTCCAGGAGCGTGAGGGTCGGGGATTTTTGTCTTTTGTATTCTCACTGCCAATGTTTGGTAAACAATTAAATGATTTTTGACTGACTGATTGACCTGGAAAATAGTTGGTACTTAATAAATGCTCACAGCAGGCTTATTATCCTAGCGAGGATAATTGTAGAGATCCTTTCCAGCTTTAACTCTTGCTCCATGATCCCAAGATCCCCAACTACTTTCCTAGTCATTTTCTCACTTGATCCTTATGACAGAGGATCACCATGGTACTCTTTGGTCCTGTCAAACTAGTCTGTTTGTTTTCCCATACACAGCACTCCCATCTCGTACCTCTGTACAGAGCTGTCCTCTGTGCCTGGAACACTCTCCTTCCTCACTTCCATCTCTTTAAGCTCCCTTCAGGGCTTAGCCCAAGTGCTACCTTCTACTTGTGTGGGATGGCTTGGATCCCTATTTAAATTAATTACTCAGAGGCCTCTCAAAGTGATGACAGAAAGTTTATTTATTAGATTCTAGAGAATTGGGCAATTCCTCTACCAGGAAAAGCCGAAGACAAAGGAGAAGCAATGATACATATAGACTCTAACACAAGTCCCCCCCTCCCCACTGATCATTAGCTGAGAATCTGATCTTATATTCTAGATGTGAAATCTAGCCAATTCCTGTTGAAATGAAGACATCGAAGAATTATGTAAGTTTCATCCAATCATTGAGACCCTAATGTACTACACAGCTTTATATCCTTATATGGAATTATTCCACTGTAAAAATATTGTAACCTTGAGCCTCTCGGTCTTACCTCACCCCTGGGAGAAGAATTACAATCTGAGAAGTCTTCACTAAACCTATTCCACTCATACTTGATGTCCATTGTGATTCCCTGACCCCCTTTACTGCTCTTCTGTCCTCCCAGAAATCATTTGTATGTATAGTAATTCTCTTAACTCACTTCCCTCAGGGTTCTAGGGTAGGGTTATACTCTAGGGGTTGGAGAAATCTTTCTTTAATGAAGTTCTCAAATATTTTTGGTCTCCCTTTACACTCTTAAAAATTACTGAAGACAAAAACCTGGGAAGACTTATATGAACTGATGCAGACTGAAGTGAGCAGAATAGGAGAACATTGTACACAGTAAAAGTAATATTGTAAGGATGATCAACTGTGAATGACTTAATTATTCTCAGTAACAAAATGATCCAAGATGATTCCAAAGGATTCATGATGAAAAAATGCTATCTGCCTCCAAAGGAAGAACTGATGAGGTCTGAATACAGACTGAAACATGCCATTTTTCTCAGAAATTCCTTCCTTCCTTCCTTCCTTCCTTCCTTCCTTCCTTCCTTCCTTCCTTCCTTCCTTCCTTTCCCTTCTATCCTTTTTTCCCTTTTGAGTTTTTCCCCACAAAGTGATTAATATGGAAATATGTTTTGCATGATTGCACATATATAACCTATATGAGATTGTTTACTGCTTCAGGGAGAGGGGAGGGATGGAATTTGAAACTCAAAACTTAGAAAAAAAGAATGTTAAAAATTGTTTTTACATGCAATTGGAGGAAAATATTATTTTAAAAATTACTGAGGACCCCAAGGAGCTTTTGTTTATGTGGGTTATATTTACTAGTATTTACCTTATTAGAAATTAAAATGTATTTGTATGAAATAGTTTTGAGATCATGGACATCCTGTGGAACGCCAGGGTCCCCAGATCACACTTTTAGAGCTCCTGTTCTAATGCTATCAGCTCAAGCTTGGATATTCCACTTCATTGTAAGCTGCCAGGGATTAATGCCTAATTCTGTTTAGCCAGTTAACTTAATGAGCTTTCATAAAAGGAAATTTATTTTAAAGGTATGGCAAAGACAAAAGTCTAAAAAATTCCCCCAGCATGTGGGGTACACCCTCTCTTGGCTCCCAGGCTCAGACGATGCAGTTTCAACATAGCATTTACCCCCACTGAATTCCCTTCCAAATGTGTCCTGGCTGATAGATGTATGAGTCTGTACCTCTACCCTTGCTGGACCAGGCTAGGCAGGTCACTTGGAACCATCATTCCTTACTGTCTGGCACCCAACAGCTCCCAGCAAGGCCAAGCTTCAGTACTTTTGGGTTCTGACCATTCTGACTTTCAAAGCCTACAAGCAGTGACAACACAAGAAGGCAAAGAACCAAGACCTGTATTCACAGGACATCACATTGGCCTGGGAGAAGGATGGCCCTAAGACCTGTCCCTTTATAGTACTTCCTCTCTCACGGGATTGCAACCAGGCAGTAAAGGGTAACAAGGTGGCAGAGTAAATAGAATGATGGACCTGGAGTGAGGAAGACTCATCTTCCTGAGTTCAAATCCAGCCTCAGACACTTATAGCCATGTGACCCTGGGCAAGTCACTTCACTCTGTTTGCCTCAGTTTCCTCATCTGAAAAAATGAGCTGCAAAAGGAAATGACAAACCACTCCAGTATCTCTGCCAAGAAAACTCCAAATGGGGTCACAAGGAGTCAAACACAACTGAACAACAAGAAACAAAGAGCAGAGTCAGAATCAAGGTCCTGAGAGGCTAAAGACTTTTGAATGCACTTCAGCCAATCACAGTCTATCTTTTCCTTCCCTGGTCAGCAGACTGAAACCCTCTACAAAACATCTGCACATGGCCCAAATAAGGGAGCGTGGTCTTTCTGTGATATATCATTTTGTCTTTCCTACAACAGGCTTCCAGCCTCTTCCATATGGAAAATTACATCACTATCCTCCTCTCCCTCCCCGTTTCCTCCTTTATCTATGTGTTTTACTTTTACCTTATCTATGTACTTGCTACTAAGTTCCAGTAGAATCTCCAATTCTTTAGGGAAGGTTGATTTTTGATTAGTATCTCCAACACCTAGCACTTGAAAAGGAAAAAAAAGATGGAATGAAGAGAAGGAAAGGAAGAAAAGGAAGGAAGGAAGGGAGAAAGGAAGGAAGGAAGGGAGAAAGGAAGGAAGGAAGGGGAGAGAGAGAAGAGGATAGTGAGGGAAGAAGGATGGAAAGAAGGAAAGAAAGAAACAGAAAGAAAGAAAGAAAAGGAAGGAAGAAAGGAAGGAAGAAAGAAAGAAAGAAAGAAAGAAAGAAAGAAAGAAAGAAAGAAAGAAAGGAAGAAAGGAAGGAAGGAAGGAAGGAAGGAAGAAAAGGAAAGAAAAGAAAAGAAAAGAAAAGAAAAAAAAAGAAAGAAAGAAAGACATAGAAGGCATCTGAATTAATATGAATTGAATCGAGCCAGGCAATTGAGTTGAGATAGGTAAGGCAATTATCCCCCAGTTTACTAATGTGAAAAGAGGCCCTGAGAAGTTAAACCACTTGTTCAACATCACATAGCCAGTAAGGGAGAGAGCTGAGATTAGTCTCCAGAGCTCATATCTGTTCTTTGATATTGTGCCCTCTGAACATGAGTCTTCCTGGACTAGACACCAGGAGCTATACCCCTATGGGAGAAGACAGTCTTGCTCTGTGGGTCTATGTGAATCACCCCTTGTCAGACTTTTCAAGTAGCAAAGCAACATGGCTCTTTGTCAAACAAAAGAAAAGAGTTCATTTAAAGGAAAAATAGAAAGATCTCTTCAGCCCAGATTGGTCAGGAGCCATTTCTTACTAAGGAAAACTCAGATAACTCTCTTTAACTGGGAGTAATGTGTATCCAGGGAGGAATTTCTCTTGTCCTGTGTTATCTGTATTCTCATTTTTCTGTTAGCCAGGTTGAGTATGGTTCTACCACATCAGAAAACAAGAAACAAGCCAATTTCTCAAGTTTCCATATGGTTTATTTAAGAGATAATGTCAGTGGAATAGAAGGTAGTCAGAATCAGAGTGCTGCTTGATGAATACTGAGCCAGGTAGACATTTATTTCCAGAGTGGAAGGCATTCATCATGTAACATCCTTCACTTTGCCTCCTATATGAAATGATCAATGAGGGAGATGTTGTGTTTTTGCCTGATAGTTGTTGATGAAGTAGTGACAGTTACTCACTGAGGTCGTTATGGAAAATGTGTTTGATGATTGGTTTAGCCAACCCATTCTCCCTCAGCCAATCCTAAGAGTGCAATTAGAAAGAAAAATAGACTGGCTTATTGGTTTTTGTTGAGTTGGCTAAAGTCAGGAGGAAGATACTTTTTACTGTAGCACTTAAGGGATATTATGAATGTGGGTACTCTCTCAGCCTTTATAGCTCACACTCTTCTTGTGGGGAAGGCATTTCGTGAAATACTATGGCTCAAAACCACTCATCACCCAATCAACAGATCTCTGGTGATGAGCCTCTTGGGACCTGGCTAGGCTAATTCTAGGACAGCGGATACACAGCTCATCACCAGACCTGTCCTCAAGGACTTTCCTCTATAAGGTGTGCTCAAGTTTTAATTCTGCTTGCATATGTGCCCTTGGAAAATTCAGGGTGACCTCTAGTCCATGATGTGTGTGTGTGTGTGTGTGTGTGTGTGTGTGTGTGTGTGTGTGTGTATGTTGGGGGATGGGATCATATTTTATTTAGTTTTTAGTTTTCTTAACATGTAAAAGAAGATAGAAATTTGAAAATCCATTAAAGGCAGTATAAACAGTCTTGTTGCTTCTACAACAAGGTAAGCCAGACCTCCTCATAGGTTTCTACTACATTTTAACTAACATTAAGGGTCCTTGTCATATGACAAAAATAACACTGGGTTGCAAGGTAGGAGAACCCTGGTCCTGGACTTGGCTCTAAACTTAAATAAGCATGTGAATCTTAAGTCACCAAATCAGTCCAGATTTCAGCTCCCTACACTGCAAAATGAAGAGATGGGGCTAGACTACCTCATCCCAACCCAACCACTACTCTTGCCTTAAGGGCCAGGGTAGGGTGTCTCAAGTCCCAAGCCACTGATGGTCCAGGAAGTTCACTCACAAAAGCAAAGGGGAGGATAACACACATAAGATACTCCCAAAATCCAAGCCAGAATCTTTTGCTAGAATTCAATCCATAGAGGATGGAAGAAAAACACAGGTATAAGGCATCAGGTGAATCAGACTGAGGATATCTATCTGTGACATGCTTAGTACAAGTGTGATGTTTATAGCAACAATCCTTAAACTGCCACCTTGTGCCTCTTGGATCTAAGGTGTGGCAGGTTTCTAAGTCGGGGTTTGGCAGTTTGGGGGAAACCTCTGAAGCCCATCTGGCAAGTTGAAAAGAGAATAACTCCATTAGTATTTGTGTTAGTTGTTTGAGGAAGTATCTTGTAGGTCAAGTGGAGTACTGGTCAAAGGGAGCTACAAGGGCAATGTGGCATCATAGAAAGAACCTTGGGAGTCCAAGATCAGATGAACCTCTACTCAAGTTTGGTGTCCATGAACTCCTGGAAAGAAACACATGTACCCAGCTAGTATTGGTATACAAGCAGTCCATTTAGTGGCATGCATGTTATTGGGAAATTTAAAATTTGATCTATTTTATTTTGTGCATTTAAAAACATTGTTCTGAGAAAGGTCCACATTGATGTCCCCAGACTCTGCCAAAGAGGTCTATGACATACAAAGTAGTTAAGATCTTCAAGTCTGGCTAGATAAATGGATATGAGGGTTTTAACCTGAAAGACCCAGTGCTCATGGAGCATTAGGTCCATGGATGTTACTCTGCCAAAGAATGAAAAGCATTTATTAATTGCTTATTGTATGCCAAATGAAACAGTCAAACAGTCCCTGTTTCCAAGGAATTCATATTTTAATGGGGGAGATCACCCATATGCAAAGTGTGGAAGGTGACCCTGGTCAGCTCCAAGATTTCTGGGCACTCTCTCCTTCTCTAGCCTGCCTTGCCATCATAAGGCTGATGAGCCTCAGCTGGTACAGACACCCTCCTTTCTCTGAACTATACAACATGATTCATTAGTTACTTGGCATCATATGGTCTTCTGTCATAATACACCCAATATTGATGCATTTATACTTGAATTTTATTAATTAAAAAGAATAAATGTGTGGCATGTACAGGTGAAGAACTGGGAACAATTGTAGAAAACACAGTCACTTTCCATTACCCTTTGTGTATTGCCTTCTCTCTACCTCACTGAACCCAAGCAAACTCAGGTACCCAGCTCTTCTCATAGAATCAGAGGTGCCAAAAACACATTGACTTTAATTAATTTAACATCTCATGCCTCTCTAGAGTGTTTGCATTTTAAAGGGGGCAGGCCAGGGACAGGAGAAGTAATAGATCCCTAAGGGTCAAATTTCCTATCCAATGGCTCCTAGATGAAAGAAAGATGTTAGGGTGGTGGTAGAGATGATAACCTTGAAATTATATCTTAGAAATAACTGGTCATCCTGCCCATGACCAAGGGTGATTTGGTGAATGGGGTGGGGGCTGGTAATGGGATATTAGATGTAAGGACAATAAGTTAAAGATCTGCCACTCTCCCTGGGTCTCCCTTTTGCATTTATTTCTTACTTTTACTTATATCATAATAATTGGTGTATACGAATTTTCCCAACCATTAGATCCTAAGTTCCTTGAAAAAAGAATGTCTGCCTTTATATCATGTAATGAATGTCTCCTCACCCCTCGTGCATAATAGTTTTAGATTTAGCCCTAGAAGTAACCTCTGAGGTCCTCTAATCCAACCCTCTTTGCTTTCCTTTTTGAGAGACTGGGGCCCCAGATATTAAGTGGCTTGCCTATGCTAAGGTGACCAAGGTAGTAAGCAGGAAAGTGGGAATTTGAACCCATGTCCTTGGACTTCAAATCCAGATCAATCTAAATCTCCTTCCACCAGGCTTCACTTTCCTTTAATGTTTGCTAAATTGAAAATTTAATATAGCAATTTCATTTTTTAAAAAATTGAGATTCATTTTACAGGATTTGTTTTCTTTTCCTTTCTAGACTGTGTTTCTTGAGTGTTGCACTGAGATAGAAGGCCTACTTTTGCAACATGAAAACTTGCCCCTAAAAGTTGAGGTAATGTACCGCGATATTAAGACCAAGCCCCTGCTAAAAATACCAGCTCTATCTCTAGGCAAACAATGCTGTGGAAACCAAAATGCATAAAACATCCATGGTACAGAGCATCAAGAATCTTAACTAATCTTCTTAATTAATGTGACTTAGCAATTGATATAATTTTTGATTCTAGAAATATAGAAACATGATGCTATACCATTAATAATGAACCCCATCATATATCTAACTTTGGGCAGATCTAAGACTCATGAAAATGGATGGTGATACGAAGACACATCATTCACATGCCTGAAAGAGTTTTTATTACAATACAATCCACCACACTTCTTGCATATGAGTTTATCAGTGCCCTGTTCACTTAGAAACTAATCTCAAGCAGAATTTCAGGATCCAGGATACTTGACAGGTAGACAAAAGTGAGTGGGAGGAAGGAAATGAAAAATAGAGGATGAAAATAGGAGCTGTGCTTCTCACAAGAAGCAAAATAATTTAGCTGTGATGGCAAAGCTGGATTGCTTGGGATCCTTAAGTTGGGGCATAAATCCAGCAAGGATCAGCATCTAAGAAGTGACATGAGAAATATCATTAAGAAATGCATAATTGTAGGATCAGAGAGCGAGAGCTGGAAGGAACCTTGGAGGGCAAGTCTAACTCTCTCATTTTATAGATGAGAGAACTGAAGCCCAGGGAGATGGCGAATTGCCCAAGGTTCCATGGGTAGGATTTCACAGTATCATAGTAGGCATTATATAAATACTAGTTATCATCTTCATCATGAAATCACACTTTTATCCCTTTGTCTAATTAAGTGTACATTTGATAAGCCACTAAATCAAGAAAGTTACCAAGTCATATTTGGGTCTACATTCATCTCATGGATGACCTTTTGTGGAATCTAGCATAGTGCAAGGTCATTTTGTAATGTGCTATCTTCATTTTGGGTATCAATAATTCTAGAGCAGTTCTTTTTTCTCATTACATCAATATAGTTATCATTCCCTCAATGGGGGAAAGACTTGCAGGTCTACTGAAAGTAAAAAACAAATTCCCAAAACACTTTTCTTTTTGGGGGTGGGGGAAGAGTGGTAGTTGTTTGCAGTCTGATGATGATACCCAGATCTTACAGGTTCCCATTTTCTGACAACAGTTTATAGTCTTGAATAAAAAATTGCATTTCATTATTAAAAATTACCTTTTTCCCGTCTTTAATACTTCATTTTTTGTGTTGTCTTGCCCATGACAGGCACTTTTTTCTTTTTAGCAGTGGTTAGCCACCATTTTGGATTTTTTCCCATTGTTCTTGTCTCTCTTCTTCCAACCTAAAGCAGTCCATGGTTCACTGTAGAGGAATCAGTAAGAATTCATCAAGTTGCTTGGTCCCTCTAATGGTTAATTAGGCTATTTCTCAGTGAAAATTTGTAAGTTCTTGGCATTTTATTTTCAACTTTGACCACACTTTCCTCATTAAAAGGAATTGAGGTTACCCTTGGTCCTCACAGGTTGCTTCTAGCCGTGGAAAGATCATAGAATTGCACATAGACCTGAAAGGAACGTCAAAGGTCACCCAGCCCCACCCCTTTACTTTATATTTGAAGAAACTGAGACCCACAGAGAAAGTATATTGCCTAAGATCATATTGGTAATAAGTTCCATCTGAACCTGGGTACTTGATTCTAAATTTAGTCTATTACACCATCCTGCATGTTTTATCACAAAAGCCAACATACTTTGTTCTTCACAACCTCCCACTCACTGACCCATACCATGACAATCCCTTCACCTACTGGACCTTCCTGGGAAAACTTCTACCTGTCCCTGGGCCTTTTCCTGCTTCCAGGTATCATCTTACTCTCTCAAATCAAGGCAGGTCCCCCAGTCCTGCTCAGTAAGAAAGCAGCCACCTTTGGAATCCCACCAGAGAGGTTCAATTTGCCGTGTGGGCTGGTGAAGGTGGCTCTTGCCAAGAAGGCAGGACATTGAGTACTGCCTGGACTAGGATTAATGAGTCTCGAGGACTTCACCAAAGTTTGTGTGTGTCTGCACTCTGTGTGTGCCTGTCTGTATCATTCTGCATTTCTTTCACCCTCTTTTCCAATATTTAGTCTTAGAGAGGAGGGTACTGAATTTATGGTTGTGCTTGCATTGTATAATGCTTATCCTGTCACCAACAACTGGGGGTCCTCAGTAAATATTATCTGACAGAGGTGATGATAATGGATCCTGGAACAATTATTCCCTTTGTATGTAATATCTTTGGGCTAATGTAAATTAGAAAGCAGGGACCTGCCTTATTTTCTTTATTGTATCTGTTAATGGTCCTTTGAATAGGCTTTATAACAGCCTCTCATTCTGCCTTTATTCTGTGAGATATAATCCCCCTGTCCTCAAGTGAAGAATATTCTTTGTGTGTAAGTTCATGAAACATCCACTTAATATGCCTCCATTCTTTTGAAGACAATGCTGGATGACATCGGTTCCAGACTGCTTTTAAAACAGTCTGCTGACTTTGATCTCAGTCTCTCACTGTTCATTTCTGTCAAATCTGGCTAAGGATGGGGGAACCTTAAGAAAAGACCAGACTATTAAGTCAGTTTTCAAAATGCTAAGAAAAGACTAAGATATTGAGAGCATTTTCAAAATGTTCGGATCTTGTGAGCTTTGGCAAGCAACGGGATCAGGGTGAAGGACGCTTTCACTCATCATGACTCAAAGACCCTTTATATAATCTGTATTCTCAAGCAGGGTGGTAGGGGGTGAGATGAGGAGCCAGTGAATAGAGCAGTCGGGATGTAAGTGAGATCAAGGGAGAATGGCAAAAATGATGTCATTTCCCTACTGCCAGTGTGTGGCAAAGGGCTATGCCCTAATAAGCCCAGCCTTTCTTCACCCTCGATACAGCTGCCCTTCAATGGCACACAGATGAGTTGCTCAAGTTTATTTCCATTCTCACAAGGAACTTCATGCTGCAAAGGGAGTGGGGTAGGCAAGGAAAGAAGCATTTAGTATATTAGTAATTTTTTTTCTGTTTCAAATCAAACAAGTTATTTGTTTTTCTGCTAGATTATAGCCTTGCCAAAGACTATGCCAGTTAATAAATTCGACTGTATTTACATTCCTATACCATGAAGAAGGCTCTATTGAATTCAACATAAATTAAGCGTCTACTGTATACAAGGCATTGTGTTGGGCTGAATAATAAAGATGTCAAACTAGATAAAAAGAGACCTTGCCCTCAAGGGGCTGACATTCGCAATGGGGGGGGGGGCGACTGGGGGGGGGGAATGATGACAAAGGTACTAAGGAGAGGTTCAGGCAAAGCTTCTTAAGAAATTGAAGGAAGGACAGATCTCCTTGATGCCAGGAGGATCACAGAATCATAGATCTAGAGGTGAAAGGCATCTTAGAGACCTTCTAGTCTAGCTCTCTCCTTTTTCAGTTAAGAAAACTGCAGTCTAGTGGGGTCAAGTGATATTTCCAACATCTCACGGTAGCAGAGGTTCTCTTTGGACTGACTGAAGAACCAATGCTTTTCCCCCAAATACTGGAGTCTTAGGAAAGTCTTGATAGAAGAAAAGGTACTCAGTGGAGCCTTAAAAGGAGGGAGAGATGTTAAAGAGATAGGATGGAGATGGCTGTCTATTGTGCTAATGCAGAAAGCATGCACAGAGGCAGAGAGATGGAAGAGGGTAGGAAAAGAAGGGACAAAGGCTAGTCCAGTCTGGTTGGAATCTAGAGTGTAGAAATAGCAGGATTAAGAGGTGAGGCAGGCTGAAGAATGGCTGGGTCAGGACTTTAGGTAGTAGGCAGCAAAGTAAAGATTCTTGAGCAGGGGGAGATCACCAAATGCAGTGATTGCGAAGATTCCTTGGACATTGCTATGAAGAATGAATGGGAAGGATGATCAAATGGAAGCAGTTAGGCAATTCAGGAGGCTATCCCACTGATCAGTTCAAGTGAAAAAAGGTGAGAGAGCTGAGTGAGGCTGCTGTGACACCGTGACCAGAAAGAATCAGCAGGATTGGTAGCTTAATGAATGTGAATGAGAGGGAAGAGTTCAAGATGACCCAGATAGTTCTGCTTAGGTGACAGGATGATTGCATCAGTAGGCTTGGAGTAGCTACAGTGGAGTGAGGGAGGAGACGATGAGTTAAGCTTTGGACATGTTGGGTTGCATGTGCGTAGGGTGGAGATATTCAGTAGGTAATTGGAAATAAGGGACTTGTTCTCTGTGGAAAGGATGGGAATAGAAATAGAGGACTTTAGAATGATTTTAAAAGTAGATAATTGAAGTCACACCAGTGATTTGTTCTTCAGTCGTCTTTCAGTCACGTCTGACTCTCATGACCCATTTGGGGTTTTCTTGGCAAACATCTTGGAGTGTTTTCCCATTTCCTTCTCTAGCTCATTTTCCAGATGAGGAAACTGAGGCAAACAGAGTTAAGTGACTCATCCAGAGTCCCTTACTAGTCCCAGCTAGTAAGTGTCTGAGGCCAAATGAGTCTTCCTGATTCCAGGACTGGCACTTTATCCACTCCTCTCAAAGCTGAGTCAAAAAGAAGAAACTGTAAATCCATAAGAAGGCCAAAAACAGAACCTTGGGAGGGATGCCCATGGTTAAGGGACAGGAGAATGAGATAACAAAAAAGAAAGGAGAGAACCAGGAAAAATAGTCCAGGGTTATGGGACCTAAAGGGAGAGAGTGTGAAGAAGGCTGGGGCATTTCACTGGCTCAGATTTGACATAAAGGTCAAGAAAATATCAATTCAGAAAAAAATGGCCTTTGGATTTAATGAAGAAAAAAAAGGCCATTAATGACCTTAGAGAGAGAATTAGTGGTTTGGATAGATGTTGGACTGGGAAGGGTTTAATAACAACAACAGTAACTAGCCTTTACATAGCACTTCCCATGTGTTATCTCTTTAGGCCCTCACAACAATTGTTTCCATTTTACAGAGAAGGAAACTAAGGCACCCAGAAGTTAGAGTGGTAGTGGCTGGGCCTGGAGTCAGGAAGACTCATCTTCATGAGTTTAAATCAGCATCAGACACTTAATAGTTGTGTGACCCTGTTTGCTTCAGTTTCCTCATCTATAAAATGAGCTGGAGAAGGAAATGGCATACCACTACAATATCTCTGCCAATAGAACACCAAATGGCATCACGGAGGATGGGATACAACTGAAAATGGTTATAGAGGCAGTAAGTTCTAGAGGGAGGTTTTGAATTCAGGGATTCCTGACTCCAAATCTAGCACTGTATTTGCTGTACCACCTAGCTACCAAGTATTGAAGATTAAATATTTTCATTTGAAAATCCCTCTGATTAAGACATCAAGCTCAGGGACTTGTGTGTGGGACTGTACTCTAAATAGTGAGGGAAATCCAACCTCCATTCCAACCAGTTTCAAAGCCTGAACCAGAGTTCACAAAAAATCCTGACATGTTTTCTCTTCCAGTCACAAGACCATGGCCCTACTCTAGGTCTTCAGTTACAATATTTCAGTCAGTCTCCCTTGCACCCTCTCTCCAATCCATCTTCCACACAACTGATAGGCCTGGCCCAGAAGCACCAGTGGGACCCAGTCCCTGAAGTATCTGTGGGCTCTAGGAGAAAATTCAGATTCCTCTGCTTGTCTGTTGAAGCCTTTCCTGCTGTGGCTTCAACCTAGTTTTTGACAATAAACA
Source organism: Notamacropus eugenii (assembly GCF_028372415.1). Lineage (NCBI taxonomy): Eukaryota > Metazoa > Chordata > Mammalia > Diprotodontia > Macropodidae > Notamacropus > Notamacropus eugenii. Next base: position 279,446,531 of record NC_092874.1, read on the forward strand.
TCTGTTAAGCCCTCTCTATAAGCCAGGCACTGTGCTAAGTGTCAGGGATACAAAGAAAGGCAGAAGACAGGCCCTGCCCTCAAGGAGCTGCCATGCTGAGAGGAGACAATGTGCAAATAGGTGTGGACAAACAAGCTCTGGACAGGTTTAACTGGAAATGACCAGCAGTGGGACTGCACTAGAACAGCTAACAACACATTAGTTAGCCCCCTAACCCCCAGCATGTGCACACATGCACACCCCCCCCACACACACATACACATTCACAAGCACATACATGCACTCACAAGCATGTACACACATGCACACAAACACACATGCACATACCCCACACACCTTTCTATGTTCATTTCCAGATTCATGCCTTGGCACAGATCCCTGGCATGTTCTCACTCCTAACCTCTAACACTTAGAATCCCGGACTGCCTTCAAGATTGTGCGGAAGCACCACCTCCTACCGGCAACTATCCTGATTTTCCCTCCACCCCCACCAGTTACTTTCCCCAAATTACTTGGATTCCTTGTATACATATTTGCATTTATTTATCTGTGTAGTGCTAGATGGCTTATTGGATATAGTGCCAGGAGTGAAATTAGGGATACCCAAGTTCAAACCCAGCCTTAGACACTGCGTATGACCCTAGGCAAGGGCTTGTAGCCTCAGTTTGCCTCAGTTTCCTCCTCTGTAAAATGGGCTACTAATAGTACCTCAGCTATTGTTGGGAGAATCAAATGAGATAATGATAAGTCAATTTCTAAGGTATAGATGATCACATTTAAAAATCAGCTGTCCTCGGCTCCTGCAAACCCCTGCGAAACGTTATTACATCAAAATGTTTGATAAAAATTACTTTTTCTTTATTTCTAAGTCTTTGGGGATTTGAAAATACTCCTTAAAGTGCTAAGTCTGCTCATGCGGCCAGGAGACCCTGAGGTTGGGAACAGACCTGTGAACCATCCATCTCCATTCAGGAGAACTTGTTGGACAATAGAAGGCTGCTGGGCTCCAGGAATGCCTCAGGTGTCTGGTTTAATATACTTTCGGCGACCACATTACAAAGAAGCTTTGCAGCTGACACCGACAATAGCTACTTGTGTGTGCAGAGGACAATGAAAAGACCCCTGTGCGCCCCACAGTTCCTGGCTCCCACTTCCCTCGTCCAGCCTGTCCTTGGGCAGGTTCCTGCAGCTGTTTGCAGCACAGCCCGCAGCTGTTGATGACTTTCTATCCAGCTCATGTTCTTTCCAGGCCCTTTGCTCACAATAGGGCCACCCGTTCCGACAGTCAGAAGTTAAGTAATTAGCGTTCAGCCCCCATGAACACCCTCAAGTAGAAACAGTGAGAAATACCACTTATTGTTCAAACTCAAAAGCCCACATCTTCTTTCAAGAGCCCTGGGCCTTGAGAGGATGGATCAGGAGGGAGGGCGGCAGATTCACCTCCCGAAGGGTTTTGCTGCCGAAGATCAGAGCCCCGACCTTCAAGTGAGGGGAACATTGAACCTAATGGGGACTCCTCCATAGTGGCCAGAGCCTTCCCTTAAACCCTGTAGGTATCATCCACTGACACTGGGATTAGGGATTGACCGCAGGCTCATTTGAAAAATGAGAGCACACATGCTGGTCCTCTGAAGGCAGTGGGCACAATGTGAGATACCATAGTTACTAACTGTAGACTCCAATTTCGTTTCCAAGATGTCATTTGTAGGGTCACGCAGCCACTAGGGCCCCAGAGCTTTCACTTCTGGCCCTCTCCCACCTGAGTCTCCTTCACATCCTTTATGTCATCACTGGCCCTTCCTGGACTTGGCTTAAAATCCATATACCCTAAGAAGCCTTCTCCCATTAATTCCACCTCCATTCAGTCACCTCACTGGGTCCAGCAATCCCTGGAATTATGTCAGGGTTGACCAGAATATTTGTGATCATATATTCCTTCTGTTTTTTTCCCCTCTTTGTGAAATTATAAAAGGAACCAACAGATTGATGCTTTTTATTTAATTTATTCCTCCCCTTAGGGCCTAGTGTGTTCATAGAATCATATAGAGCTGAAAGAGATGTTAGAACAGTTCTGTTCGAGGATTATTGGCTGACTGGGCCAGTGATTTCCTTGGCATGGGAGCTACCTAGGCAAGGAAACTCGCTTTCCCAAAGCAGGTGAGATTTTTACATGTTGAGAACTGCCTGGAGCACCGAGAGGATCATGCCACCAGGATGTGTCAGATACGGCCTCAAACCCAGCCCTACCTGCTTCCTTCTATCCCCTGTGCAGTGTTATTTATCACTGACTGAAGGGAGATACAGATCACGGTGGTCTGGGCAGTTTCAAAGGTTTCCTTTTCGTGATTTATGCAGGAGACTGAAAATGAATAAACTTTTCTGTTTTAAAAAAGGGAGATGTTTTCCCACAAGAACTGTTTTGCCTTGGAACATAAAAACAATAATTTAACAAGCTCTTTAAAATAATAATTTAACACAAGGACACCTGAGGGAGTCCACGGATATATTTCAAGGGGTCCATGAACTTGGATAAGAAAAAACACTACATCTTGATTTTCCCTCCCTTCTAACTGAAAGTTAGCATTTCCTTCAGTTATGAATGTAGTCAATAAAGCATTGTTCTGAGAGGAGGTCTGTAGGCTTTACCAGGCTGCCAAAGGGGTCTGGGCCATACAAGAGGTTCCTCTATAAGAGATACTTTACGGATCTTTCCTTGAAGCTGGAGTTCTTGGCAGGAGAAGGCAGTTTTTCAGGTAGTTGAGAGCAGCCTTGCTGAGTCGATCAGAGAATATTACAAGTTTAGTTTCATGAGTAGGTGGTAGTCAAGAGTGACATGTCTTTTTGTGTTTCTCAGTGAATGATGAATTCGTGGGCATGTCTAGCAGTATGAGAGTGGTGAGTCAGTGGCAAGTCTATGTGACTCTGTGTAGATACAGATCCTCAGGGAAGTTTAAGGGAGACATGTGCTCTCTTGATACCCTGAAAGGTTATCAAGACAGGGTGTGTATGAAATGGCTCAGGTGTGGAACTCTGTGCTATTGACTTATTCAACCCTGGCAGTGTGGGAGATGATGATGGGGGGCTGGCTCTACAGAAGCTTGGGAGTTGGTACAGAGCAGGATGGCTCCAGAGGTAGGCCAGTGCTACCTGTGTAATTGTTGGGGTGATTGAAAGCCCTGGGTTGGAAGCAGATCCCTACAATGGCATTGGGTCTAGGATGATGAAGCCTTGTTGACAACATAAGTAACTGAGCTAGCCTAGTTCTGGATCTCCAGAGCCTAACAAGGGAAGAGAAGGCTTGGGGGAAAAGTCAGTAAATCCAGGATCTAGATATGAGAGAATGGGTGAGCAGAGGCCCACTATGTTTTATTCAGTCATTTTTCTGTTGTGTCCAACTCTTATACTGGAGTGGTCTGCAAGTTGTTTCTTCAGCTAATTTTACAGATGAGGAAACTGAGGCAAAGAGGGGAAAGTGACTTGCATAGGGTCACATAGTTATTAATGGTTGGAGGCCATATTTGAACTCAGTAAGTTTAATTTTCCTGACTCCAAGCTGGTCACTCTATCCACTGAGTCACATAGAAACCCACATAATAATGACTAAAGGGTAATTCATGAGCCCTGTGAGTTTCCTGGCATTTAAAATTCATGCATTTATATTATATTTAATCTCTAGCTCCACCTCAAAGAAGCATTCCCTTTAAAAACTCTAAGCTTTAATCAGTTGGCTCTGACCTCCCATTAATCTCATGCCCCCCTTTCAGCCTCTTTCCTCTCAGTATACATAGTATAGTATATATTATTGTATATATACACACACATATATATATAACATATATGTATATATAATGAAGGTGTCTGTTCTCCCGTGTCATAGGCATTTTAAAGTGCCATGCTTTGAGTTGGTATTCTTTTTTTCATAATCCACCAATAACTATTTATTAACGTACCAGGAATTGTGTTAGGCTTTGAGGATACAAGAATATAGAATGAAACAATCCCGGTAGCATAGTTATTCTTAATCAGTCTCATCTATATGGAAAAACGCTATGCTGAAGTGTCAGAACAGGTGCTCTTTCCACGAGGGTCGTGGAAATGTTCAAAAGGCTCATTTCTAAACCCATGGTGTTACGGATGAGCAAATGAGGTTGATGCAAAGTGGGCGAGTCTACCTATTCCAAGATCTTCTCCTCATGGCTTGAAGTTTTACTAGAATACTTTATTGAAGGTTGTCTTTTCTATGTAGTCACCTTGAAAGGTTCTATATTTATTTCAGCAATTCTGCCATTGCCCAAAACATTAAAACTTTTTCTCTTTAACTTCCCAGCAGGAAATTATCTTTGTTTTCTCTCCAGAGCACTCCTGATTGTACTTCTTTTGGCATTTTCCACATCCTGTTGCATTACAATCACCTGTGTAGTTTCCATCTCTCTAGTACAAGACTGTAAGCTCCTTGAGGACAGGAACTGTCTTTTTCATCTTTGTATACCCCACAGCAGGAGCAGCTAGGTGGTGGGGTGAATAGAATGCAAGGCCTGGAGTCAGGAAGACTCCCCTTCCTGAGTTCAAATCCAGCCTCAGACACTTACTAGCCTGTGTTACTCTGGGCAAGTCACTTAACCTTTTTTTGCCTCAGTTTCCTTATCTGTAAAATGACCTGGGAGAAGGAAATGGCAAACCACTTCAGTAACTTTGCCAAGAAAGCCCCAAATGGGATCAAAAAGAGTCAGGCATGATTAAAAAATGACTAAACAGTAACAAAACTAACTCTTAGCACAACTTCCAAAGAAGAGTTAGCAAAAGATTCAGTCACAGTTGAAATAGTGGTTGGAAGGTGGGAGCGGAGAAACCTCCCCAAGTGACTCTTTTGAGTGCAGCAACACTCATTTGGATGCACAAATTCTGGTGTGTGTGGAAAAAAAAATCAGCCTTATTATAGTCACACCTGGGGTGTTAGTCTAGGGGTATAGATTTCTAAATAAAGGATCTTTTTCAGCAGAGTGCACCTGGAATTACTTATTTTAAACCACCTGGGATGAGAACTACTGTGTACAACATTTCTGTGAATTGGTCTCTATTTTTTTTTATAATTTTTCCTTATGCTCAACAGTTCTTTCAAATGCAAACTCATATTGGTTTTGGTGGCTATCATGGCAGAGTAGACAGTGCATTGGATTTGTGATCAGGGTCCCTGGATGAGAAAGCCAGTTCTGCTATTTACTAACTATGTGACTACAGGCAAGTCCCATCTTGAAAATGAAAAGGTTGAATTAGTTGACCTCTAAAGTTCTCTTCCAGCTATGAATTGATGATCCAGTAAGTATGAAACATATGGAAAACTGTCTCTATTGCACCAGATAAGAAATTTGTGTTCATTTATTTTTTCCCCCCAAAATTCCTCTAAATGTAACTGTAGTGAAATTTTCTTCCCTGGAAGAATTTATTTCAGTGGAATATCCTTATTTTGGTGAACTAAAACCCCCTACAGTTCTGATGACATAAGTCTACAGTTGGCAATGTTGTGAATTAGCAAAATTCTACTGACTGATAAGTAATGTCATTATATATTTTTTCTTAAGTGCATAAAACATACCACAACACACACGTGTATATACATGCATGTATATACATGTGTGCATACATATGTGTATTAATACACAGGCACACGTGTGTGCACATGTAGATAGATGGATAGATATAGATATGGTCTGGTGAACTGGTGATTTCATTAATGTGGGAAACTTCTGGATCTAATGATGCAGAATGGCCACTTGTATGTGACTTAGAGTCTTGGAGAATTGTATTAAGGCATTGAGAAGTTTAGAGACTTGCCCTTGATCACGTGACATCTATATATAAGACACAAGATTTGAACCCAGGTCTTGACCCTTTAGCCACTAGGCCATGGGGCCTCTTCCAAATCTCTCTCTCTCTCTCTGTCTCTGTCTCTGTCTCTGTCTCTCTCTCTCTCTCTCTCACACACACACACACACACACACACAGCTACATGGAAATATTTATGGTATAAATAATATACCAACAACATATTTTTTAAATGATACAAGATTTTAACCTTAGAAATACATTGCTGGACTTGAGCTCCTTCATCTTCACTCAAACCACTCTATACAGACTTCACAATGTGAGTTATATGTTAAAGATTTTCAAAACTCAAGAGCCCTGGGTACGTACACCTTGGGAGATTTTTCTCCTTCTCTTGTAACCATTACCCAGGAAATCTGAGGAAATGTGTACATGATGCCCTGCCATTTATTGAGATCTACTTACTTGAAACCATATAGTTTGAAATACTGGAGGTTTTACTCAGAGGAGGGAGAGATAGAAACAGAAAGAAAATGAGAAAGAGAGAAAGAGAGAGAGAGAGAGAGAGAGAGAAAGAGAGAGAGAGAGAGAGAATCTGAATGAACAACCATCAGCCTTAAAGATGTTTCTGTCCCCAAAGTCACAATTCTCAAATATGACCACTCCTTCACAAGGGATCACCCTATGCCCAAAACCTGTTCTGGTCTTCCTTTCACTGCCATATAAAGTAAGGGGATTGTAGTATTTCTGTCCTCCCACCTTCCTCCTTCTTTCTCCATCTTCTCCGTCTCTTATTTCTCAGTATTCTTTAATGTATTACCATAGCATTAGACACACATTTCACAGCAATAGGGTCTGTGAGCATTCCGAAGTGCTACCAAAAAGGAGAGAGTCACGGGAGACTTCAGAGTAGAAGTACCGCCCAAACCACCATTCTTGCTTCCAGTCCAAGGCGTGAGAGAAAAAGAGAGAGAGAGAGAGAGAAGGAGAGAGAGAGAGAGAGAGGGAGAGAGAGAGAGAGAGAGAGAGAGAGAGAGAGAGAGAGAGAGAGAGAGAGAGAGAGAGAGAGAGGCAAGGGGCAACATGGGCTAGGCAAGTAAAAACACCATCATCACCACCTTGACCACATCTTCCCTCAGATCCTGATCAAGACAGCTCAGGACCCTAAACTCAAGAGCCTTGGGGAATAACAGTGCTCCATGGATGGCAGACAAGTGGTTTCTCTGTGTTCCTACCCATTCCCACAGATTTCTCTCATGCCTGGAAAACTCTCCTCACTTTCATCTCTTGGAATCAGTGGTGGCATGCTAGTAAAATGTTTAACAACTGGCTGAGGTGGGTGGAAGCAGAGGCAGGGAATATATCTGCATTGATAACCACTTTCTCCATTGTTTTCTTAAGTCTAGACAATCAACCACGCAATGAATCCAGCCTTGATTTGTAGCATTCTGACAGTTTGACCATGAGCTCTGCCCAGCTGCCTCTTGCTCACCCCTGCTTGGAACCTATAGCTCCCTTGAGGACCTGCAGAGGTGCCACCTCCCACCTGCAGGGATCTCCTGAGTCTCCATGGTATCTGCCCCCCCCCAGAACCACTACTTCCTATTTACTCTGTATTCATTTTTTGTCGTATTTATCTCTTCAGGTTGTTCCCCTTCATTAGAGTGGGTGGTCCTTGAGCACAGGGCCTGTCTGGGTTCTTGCCTACATGGCCCCAGCACCTAGGATAGCAATAGTGTTAGATCCTTGGCAGGGATGAGGACTGGACCTGTGACTTGAGTGGTTCAGGAAACTCCGTCTACCAATGATAGTGGGCATCTTGTGTGTAACTCAGGGTCTCAGGCAGTTGCCTGGAGTATTAAGAGGTTAAGTGATTTACCTAAGGTCACATGACTAGTATGGGTCAGAGGCAGGACCTGAATCCTTGAACCCAGGACTTCCTGGCCAGCTCTCCCTAGTCTATATCATAGAATCTTTGCATGGTGCATAGTAGGTCTAAGAAACGCCTGTTGACTTGAAAAGGAACAATTTTTAATTGTTTGAAATAGTATTTACCTGTTTAACTTTCAAATATTTAGCATTGTCAAATGGCAGGCTCTCCTAGGATACTCACAAATGCAAGTCTAATCATTTGACTCATGGTACAGTAGGAGAAACATTGCATTGGAAGTCAGGGGACCTGCGTCCTGATCCCAGCTCTACTGCTTCCTACCCTGTCACTTTGGGCAAGACCTTTTGCTTCTCACAATAAGATCTCCCTTCTCTAAATCTTTCCCCACTCTAATCCATCTTCCTTACACTCAGTGCTCTTCCTAATGCACAGGTCTGGCTATGTCACCCTCCTACCCAATAAACTCAAGGATCAGATATAAAATCCTTTGTTTGGCATTCAAAGCCCTTCACAAAGTCCTCTCCCCACCCTTTCCAGTCTTCTTACACCCATCCCTGCCATGTACTCTTTGATCCACTGACACTGGCCTCTTGGTATTACTTGGACAAAGCTCTCTGCTCCTGACTCTAGACATTTTCCTTATCTGCCCTCGTGCTTGGAGTACTCTCCCTTCCTATCACAGCCTCCTGACTTCCTTCAAGTCCCAGCTAAAATCCTGTCTTCTCCAGGAAGCTTTTGCCAATTCCCCTTGATTTTCAGGCCTCCTTTTTGTTGCTTATTTCCAACTGATGCTCTCACGTTGTCTTTCTCACATTTGCACAGAGGCATTTGCATTTTATCCTCTCTATTAGATTATATCTTCCTTGAGGGCAGGAATTGCCTTTTGCCCTTCGCACAGTGGCTGGCACATAGGAGGCACTTCATAAAAGTTTACTGACTGACAAGGTCACCTTTAGGACCTCTTCCTCGGTTAATTCTATGATTATTGAAATATGACTCTGGCTCCAGTTGCCTGAGACCAAGAGAGTCCAGTTCATCTTCTGGACACATATGTCCTGGTCCTGTTGATGATTCAACCCTTCTTAGTCATGAGTGAAGGTTGTGGGCAAAAGCAATGATCATCTGTCAGACACCACCTGGGGAAATAGTGTGGTGTGGGTGAGCAGGGCCACTGGCCTCAAAATGGAAACTGATCACGTTTCATCATGACAAACAGATGCCAATGACAGACCTTTTCCATAGAGTAGTCACTGATAGTCTTTTGCAGTCTAAATTAGAAACTGTACAGCATCTCAACTGGCTATAAACACATTTTCCGTAGACTTGGCAAATTCTATAAATTCTTACTGCATTTGGGTAGCTGTGAGTGATTATTATTTGAAACTGATATTTTGGCATTTGGGGGAATCTAATTCTACCAACACTTTTAAAGCCATTTATTTAAGGAACACATTTCTGTCTTTTCCAGGTTCCATTTGAAGTGGCTTTGTCCACCGTAAGGAGGCTAGAGATGCTTTTTGATCCCTCCCAAGGCTGTGTCATAAAGTCAAAAAACATTTTCAAGTGGATTACATCTCTTCTTAAATGAGCATTCTTTATACTGCAACCTTTACAATGACAGAGGGAATTCAATAGTGTTTTGTTCTGAATTAGCTTGAAATTATGGTTATTATGGTTTTGTTGTAAAAAAAAACAAAAACAAAATAAAGAGTGTCTTCCCTTTTATAAAATGTATGTTTTTTATTCTTTAATAATGCAAAGCAGCAAGTTTTTTAAAAATCATTTCAGAGAATAGACTTTAATTATTTTGAATCTTGTTTTAAATTCCAAAGCTACCTTGAAAACTACCCCTCCCCCCAAAAAAGGACTCAGAAAAAAGGGTCTTAGAAAAGCTTCCCAATGGAACTTCTATCTTATGTATTTATGATGGAGATAAGCTTGCAGCTTGCAGCCACAACTACACAAACACAAAGTAGATCTAAGATCAGGGCCAGTTCAATTTGCTGCCAGTTGTCTGTAGAGTTGGGGGAGAAAGGGAGAGATGGGGAAAGAGGGAGAGAGATCCCTGCCATCACATGTGTGTGGAGTAGTGGAGTATCTATAGTCATTTCTTCCTCACAGGCCCTCACAGAGCATTTTTCCTTCTGACCAGTGGCAGCCAGCCCAGAAGTGAACAACACTCACTTTGATTCTTTATTGCTTTACAGCTTGTGATGCCCGTGTATTAGAACCCCACTGTGTGAGGGCTTCTCACCCCTTTGGATGGGCAGTTGGAGCCCTAAGCCTGGGTGTGAGATACATGTGTTTCCAACAGAGCAACAGATCTTTCCAATTTGACAGTCCTGGTTCTAATTGTGCTTGCTGGGTATGTGTTAAGCTAATCAGGGGCCTTTAAGGTGATTTAATTCAACTTCTTCATTTTAGACTTGAAAACTGAGACCTAGAGAAGAGAAAGTACTCTCTTAAGGTCACCCATATAGTAAGTCATGAAGCCAAATTTCAAACCCTTCTGACTCCAAATCCAGTTATCCTTCCACAGCATCCTGTTTTCCATGTTGTAGTTGGCATCAAGTAGGATCTGGATGCTTGTCAACAGTGATCAAGCTATCCATGCTGTCAACTAGTTGAAGGTCATGTTGAATATAAATGGTTAAAGAATACTTTAAAATTATTTATTTGTATTTCTAAATAAGGAAAATTTAATGAATTATGTGAAAATCAGTCACTAGGGTAGAACACCTCATGTACACAACTGAGATTGTATGTAAAGGCTGGCTAATATTACATCCCAATCACTTCTACCAAGTTCCAGTTTCCTGGGAAAGTTTAGAAGGAAGATTTTCTGCCTAAATTAGAACCTTTCATTTATTGGCTATACCCAAGGCTTTATAAATATATTTTAATATATTTTTAATGTATTTTTAAAATTTATTTTCTGCCAACAAGGCCATGCAGAATGTATCTGTATCAACTTTTTGGAGCTATTCAATGTCTTCAATTAATTGGATATTTTCTGAGTACAAGGCACTGGGCACTGACCAAGGGGCACCAGAAATCATTTCAAGGGGCTCTACAAGGAAGGTGACAAGTAGAACTGAGACAGCCTCCTGCCCACATCCCCATTGTTCTTGTATGGCAGCATGAGGAGTCTAAGAATAAGATCAGAGAGCAGAAGACATAGCTGAGAGTACTGGTTCTCAAATCAGAGGACCTGGGTTTGAATTCAGCCCCTGAGGCTTACCACTGTGTCCTTGGAGAGTGCTTTAGCCTCTCTACACCTCAGTTTCTTCATCAGTTTGGACTAGATGGCTCACAATGTCCCTTTCAGCTCTAGAACTATGATCCAAATGACCACCGATACTGCCCTCTGCATGTGGCTCAATTACCAGCTGACCAGACGGACCCCACATCAGAGGTTTATGAGGTTTTGTGGGAGGCATTGGCTGGTTCTCTTTCTGCTTCAAGGTGGCATCCTTTGGAGAAAGCCCCCCTTGGCAGCTTTCCCTGATTAAAGTGCCAGAAATGTCCTCCAGATCACTTAGCACACAATCAGAGTGTCTCTTCACTTTTACAGTTCTCCTTGTGGGTGCCATTATTCAAGGGTCTTGTTCTGACTGAGAAAACAAGGTCTATAACCCTTGTGCCAGACTCTTGCCTTCACAGCTTTCGCTTTTTGAGCTCTCATTCCAGAAATCCCCCATCTCTGCTCAAAGAATATGCAAACTCACAGCTTGTTAAGTCTGAAACTTTCATTGGAAAGTGGTGATTTAGGTGTGAGGAAATGATGCGGAACTGGGCTCATGCACAAAAAATGAGAACATAGAAGATCCACCCAGAAGAGAGAGGTGTTTTATTTCTAAAACCATTTTAGATTTTTGACTTTGCATATGTGTGTGTTTATGCTTCAAAGAAAATATCTTTCTATGTGAACTTAGAACAAGCTTTTTTCATCTGACATACGGTATCTGGCATCTAAATGGTGCAGTGGATAGAGTGCTGGGCCTGGAGGTCAGGGGGACCTGGGTTCAAATTTAGCCTCAGACATTTACTAGCTATGTGACCCTGGGCAAGTCACTTAACTCTGTTTGCCTCGGTTTCCTCATCTGTAAAATGAACTGGAGAAGGAAATAGCAAAGCACTCCAGTATCTCTACCAACTGGGATCACAGAGAGTGGACATGACTGAAATGACTGGACAACAGCACAAACAACATAAACGACAGAGTGTATGTTACAGAAGATTTTCTACATTTATTTCAATGATCACAAGAAGATAACAACCTGGGCCTGGTGACACATGCCTATGATTCTTTGCTACTAGGAAAGCTGATGGACAACTTGAGTTCACAAGTTCATGGCCCATATGAGCTGCAGTGGAGCTAACACCCAGCATGTGTCTGCACTAAGTATGGCATCAGGAGATAGGGGTCAGGAGATGGGGAGACATCAGATTGCCTAAAGGGAGGAACTAACCAGACAGTCAGAAATGGAACAAGTCAAAGCTTCTGAGATCTCACCCATAAGTGGTCCCTGTACTTCCAGCCTGGGTGAGATAGTCACTGGAAAAAAAAACCAAAAAGGAAAGATGGAAAGGAAGAAAAGGGGATCAAGGATGAGGAAAGAAATGGCAGCTTAAGTGACAGACGTCCAAATTCTTGATTCTCTAGGAGATTGTGCTGCTCACAATGCTAGGCTAATATTTAGAGAAAGTGATTACCTTCCTAATGTTTGGTGGCTGAAAAACAGCAATTTACTTACAGCTCTTAGTGTTCAGGCTTTTCATAAAATAGCCGGCCTTGGTGTTCTCAGAAACTTATGGCCTGAATTGCAGGTGAAACCTGCTGATTGATTAGGAGGTCTGATCTGTCCTCTACCTAGCTTATGGAGATGATGCCAGTCAGAGGATCTAAAACTACAAGGAGCCTTAGAAATCATCCAGTCCCATCCCTTCATTTCATTTTCTAAATGAAAAGAGTGAGAAATTTCGCAGGGTAGAGATGGGTGGGAAAGTGACTTGCCCAAGGTCACCCAAGTAACAGAACTAGAATTCAAACCCATGTGAAGTGACTCCAAATCCATGATGGTGGTATCACGTAGCTACCACGCAAAGCTCATTGCCCAAATGGTGATCCTGTGCCACTCTATATTTAGCTAGGCTGATCATTGGAGGTCAGATACAGACTGGCACTAATTCCATACTCAAAGCCTTTAATATGAAATTTTTCTTCAACAATGCAGAATATAGCCCACCCATGCCTGCCCATCTGGTGAAACTCTTGCTGGTATCCTCTCCAAAGTCTGGTCATCATAATTTTGGGACATATTGAAAAGTCAAAATCATTTAGAAATCCATACTCAGCTGTAGAGTGAAATCAGAATTTACCAAAAAAGATTTTAAGATCACAGATTTGGAGCTGGAAGAGTCTTTAGAAATCTTCTTTTCTCACTCCCTCATTTTGAAGATGAGAAATTGAGGCCTAGCAAAGGGAAATAATTTGGATAGAGTTTTGGACATGGAGTCAGGAAGATCTGAGCTCTACTAGTTGTGTGACCCTGAGCAAGTCACTTAGTGTCTAACTCAGTTATGTAAGTTGTATAATGGGGATATTAACAATACCAACTCACTGGTGAGTCTGTTGTGACGACAAAATGAAATAACCGATAAAGTGCTATAAAAATGTTTTTGGTGGGGGCAGTGTTATTACTATTGTCATTTCCTCAAGGTCACAAAAATAATGGACCTTGGATTTAAACCTGTCTTATTTGACTCCAAAACCAAGAGGTAAGTAACTAAAACTCAAGCTATTTCATTCTTACTGAAAGGCTCCTTCATGATATACTTTGTTGAGGTTTAGTCCTTTTAGCCGTGTCTGACTCTTTGTGATTCCATTTGGGGTTTTGTTGGTAGATATACTGGAGTGGTTTGCTATTTCCTTCTCCAGTTCATTTTATAGATGAGGAAACTGAGACAGACAGGGTAAAGTGACTTGCCCAGAGTCAAACAGCTAGTAAGTGTCTGAGACTGGATTTGAACACAGATCTTCCTGACTCCAGGCCCTGTGCTCTATCAACTGTACCACCTAACTGCCATTCATGACATACATCTTAATACTATTTGACAATGCACAAAAGCAAAAATCTGCAGAATTTCAGGACCAGAAGGATGTTGGAGTCCACATAACCTTAATCATCCTTGACCCACAACTCCATCGTCATCAGAACGCTGGTCATCCCACCTCTCTCTGAAGACCATCAGTAATGGAAAACCCAGTGTCTTTGTAGATCTAGAGATGGAAAGGTCCTTAGACAGATGTCTTGTAATCTCATCATTTTAGAAATGAGGAAACTGAAGCCCAAGGAATTTAAATAACTTATTAGTGAGCACCTTAGATGGGATTTAAACCCAGGTCTCCTTCCACAGGTAACACCTTTTCTACCTTATTAACTCAGATCCTTTCATTCTAAATCTGGTGTTCCTATAATCCATATTCATCAGGCTGTAACAAACACCAGTCATACTATTCATTCCTCAAAATAAAATATTTCTTGTTTACAAACTCATAGTAGAGGCTACTAGTTAATTCTACATCAGGACAGCTCTAATCTTTACAAGATATACAAGTATAGCTTGTATACAATATACAAGTATATCGAACCTAAATCTTCTACTTGTCAGCTACCACTCACTGTTCCCATATTTATACTCGGGAGTCAAGGGTAATTAGTCTAAGTCATTCATTCTTGAAAACAGCTTTCATTCTATCCTACTGTCCTCTCTTCTCCCTTTCCCCTTGACCCAGCCATCTTCTCCAGGCTGAGCATTCCTAGTCTTATCAAAGACTCTGTATATTGCTTGATCCCTTCACCCTCCCGGGCCTTAAATCATAAACTGATCCCCCAGCAACATACCTAAATACTGATTCATGCAGCAGATGGCTAAGCTATGAAGGCTTAACAAGCAAGAGTAAGCAACCCATCGAGAGTTCTCTGGCATCAATGATGTCACCTTCCTTCAGTTCTACACCTACATCCTATAATCAGACACCCCAGTTTAGATAAATAGGTTGTGATTATTACATTTTTAAAACTGCTATTTACTTCACAAAAGGATTCCCTGTTGGCTTCCTCTAAATAGCCATTTTCTCAACTGAATTTAAATATCATTCAATTTGCAAAAATTAGTTTCATACAGAACCTTTCAGAAGCACATCTATCATGCACAATGAGGACACCTGTAAAGACAAGCCACTTTTCATACATTTTTAACATTTAAAAGAAAATATCAGGGAAGAACTTTCCTTGAACACGACTCATTTCTCGCTTTTGCCTTTCTGCGTTGAAAATTTGACATCAAAATTTCCATAGCAACAGATTCTGGCGGGAGAGGGGTGTGTATGTTACAGATGCAGGAATATTTCAAATTCTTGGCAAGATTAAGAAGAAATCTTCAGTGACAACAGTTTTCATAACTGAATTCATTAGTTAAAAAGCTGGGTTAAGAGGGATCAAAATGTTACTGAGATCGGATGGTCTCTTCTATACCAGACAGACAACATAAATTTCACAGCAAATAAATTGTGTCTTGTGCTATCTCTCATTTCAGGGAGATTTAAAACTAGTTGTATTTAATAGCTTTAGCATGAAATGCACTCAGTTAAGAAGAGATTCAGTGAAACGCCTTGTTAGCTTTTATGCCCAAGTGTGGATATTGTTCAAAGTACCCAACACCTTTCCTTTGAAATTTTCCACCTGGTTGAAATTCAATGGATTGATTCCATTAAATTCAATGGAATTTTTTCCTTAAAGGAAACTTCTCATTCAACCAGATGTAACCATTTTTTTTTCCATTTCAGTTTGCTCAGGAAGGTTCCAACTGCATTCCTAATATGTCTTCTTTTACATTCAGGAAACTGTGTTCACTTGGGCAAAACATCAAATTGGTATTTATTAATAGCCTACTACGTGCCAGGGATTTTGGTAAGAACTACAGATAAGAAAACAAAAGTGAAACAAGCCCAATCCCAAGGAGCTGATAATCTAACTGAGAAGATAACAATAACTTATATGGGGATATTCTGAATATAAAGAGAATAACGATAAATATAAAACAGATGCAAATTAATTTTGGATGAGATGGGGCACTAGCAGATGGGGAAAGCAGAAAGGCTTCATGTAGAAAGTGGTGTCTGAGCAGTGTATTGAGAGGAGAAAGATTCTAAAAGGCACAGAGGAAGAAATGAGTGCAGACCAGGCATGTGAGATCACCAGGACAAAGGTAGGGAAGAAACAAGGGTTAATTGTTAGGTACCTACTGTGTGCCAGGCACTGTTCTAAGCACTTTACAAATATTATCTCATTTGATTCTTACAACCACCCTGGAAAGGTAGGTACTATTATTACAGTTTAGGTAACTGAGGCAAACCGATTTGCCCAGCTCATAAGTGTCTGAGGCTGGATTTGAACATCTTTCTGACTCTAGACCAGCACTCCACTGTGCCATCTTGCTGCCTGCAAAGGCACAGAAATGGGAGATGCGGGTGTCTGATTAAAGGAACAAAGAAGAAAAAAATCAGTTTGTATGGATCTCAGAGTGTAGAAGATGGGGTAATGTTCAACAGAGAGATGGGTTGTGAAGGGCTTTAAAAAAGAGGAATATATGTTTGATTATGATGGGAACAGGAAGCCACTGAATTTGTTGAATAGGGGAGTAACATGCTTAAACTTTGATAACCATGTGGATGATGGATTGAAGTAGAAAGAGGTGGGAGGCAGGGAGACCAATGATCTAGGTAAGAAGCGATAAGGGCCTGGACTAAGATGAGCTAGGTGAGTCCAGTTTTAAGGAAACTAATTGGAAAAATCAAGAAAATAACTTCTTATTGAGAAAAAGTTTCTTCAAATTCCTGCTGTTGGTTGGTCCTTCCTATAATGACTTATTTCCTTTAAGAACTCAGGATTGAACTGCAGTGGTTATTCCTTCCACCAAGAGAGATTAAAATGCTGCTACATGCTGGTAAACAGATAAAGAGGATGGCTGAATGTAAAAGCAAGGACTCCAACATACAGAGGAGGGCCTGCTATCACAGGTACTTTGTTCTGCTTTTCTAAAAGGAAAGTAACTTTTGAGGAGTCAACAATCACTTTAATCAAGGATATATACCATTCACTTAGTTCAGGGGGAAAAGTCAGCACCCTGAACTTAAATAAAAAATCAATAGACAGGGCTTCCAGCTGCCTGACATAAGCAATACACACATCATAGATCAAGAGGCAGATCCAACTGTCTGACCATTACATACATACATAGTTACCAGAGAGAGAAGCAACAACATCTGGGTTTTCAAAGCTGCGGACCTTCTTAGAGGCTTCCCAGAGTCTTGTCTGGTCAAACAAACACTTCCAATGAGTAAGCCCCAAAATAAAACCTCACCATGGAGTATTTGTACATTTTTCAGAGCCAGAGGGCATCACAACCCTTGAGAACCAGTGCCTCATTAAAAAATTAACAAAAGGTGTGGGCCTTTCTACAAATCTTCCCTAATCAAATTCCCCTTAATGGGCAAGCCCATTAATGGGTGGGGAAGATCTTCTCATTAAGAAGCAAAATTATATTAACAATAAGCAGAAATGCATTATCAATACACTGACTCACAAGGAGGCACGGTGGTAGTCACCCTTGATCAAATGGGTATATCCCTTTCAGACAAGGGCTTTGAGTAATCAGGCTGGGTCTGATAAAATGCCAGTTCCTTGATAGCCCCTCAACACTGTTTTGTCCATTTTCTACAGATTTCTTTTCTCTCAGAGTCCTCTGATTGTCCACATTAGCCCCTTTGGTTTTGGTGCTCCATATGCTCCCTAGTCATTGACCTAGTCTGGCTTCTCAGGTTGCCTAGACTTGTCCTTTCAGTTCAGGCTCTGTATCTTCCTGCCTCAGGGTTTTCTTAATTCCTTAGTTATATCAGCTGTACTCTAGGCAGGCATAAAACACTTCACCTTAGCAGAAAAGTTTCCCATAAGTTCCTATGGCTAAAAATATTCATCCCCTGGTGGCCAACCATCTGGTGACAAATTTCTTTTAGTCAACAAGTGTTTTATTAAGTGCTTACTATGTGCCAAGCATCATTTTAATCACTGGGGGATAAAAACCAAAGCAAACATAGTCCTTGATCCCAATGAGTTTACATTCTCAAAGGGGAGACATAAAAATAATCATGGTCTCTCTCTCTCTCTCTTTCTCTTTGTTTATATATGTATATATAAAGATATATATATATAAAGATATATATGTATGTACATGTATGTATAAATATATAGAGAGAATATGGTTATTTTTACATGTGTGTGTATGTGTGCATGTGTGTGTGTATGTGCATACATATATACATATGTGTGTATATGTATATGTGTATATATATGTATGTGTATGTGCATATATATATATATATGCAAAATAGATGAAGGTATGGCAGGAGAGGGAGCCATAGAGCCTGGAAAAAAGAAGGTAGATTTTGAGTTCAAGTTCTTCAAGTCAAGGAAATAAAGAGACAGAGGTGAGGGGCCAGATCATTCCCAGCATGGCAGATATCCAATACAAAGGCACAAATATGAGAGATGGAGTATTGGTGAAATACAAGTAGGCCTGTGTAGTTGAATCATAGAATTCATGGAGGGTTGTGAGTGGAGAGGCAAGTTAGTGATATGAAGACTGGAAAGGCAGGAAGAGGTTAAATTATGAAGAACTTTAAATGCCAAACTTCACATTTGACACCATAGGAAATAAGGACTGGAGGTCAATGACCAACGGGTATTATGATCAGGCCCAGACTTTAGAAAAATCACCTGCATTTAGCTAGGGTATTCATTGGATGGCAGAAATACAGATAGATGATCATTAGGTCTCTGCTTATTCCCTTTCTAGCTTGGTAGCCCTGGGCTACCTATGTGTTTATTAGAAGGAGACTTGGCATCGAAAGTATATAAACCTTGAATTATTTAATAACTATGACTTTAAAAAAATTGTGACTAATTCTATCTCAGGGTAGAGAAGGAGGTTAGTTTACACAATCATAGAATGTTAGAGCTGGAAAAGAGCTCAGAGCTCATTCACCTCAACCCTGTTATTTCACAAATGAGGAAAAGGAGTTGCCTAAAATTATCTAGTTAGCTAATAGATGTAGAACCAAGAATAGAACCCAGATCTCCTAGTTCCTAGTTTTTTGGGGGGGGGTCTATATAACTAAATGAATGAATACTCAGCCTCCCAGCTGAGGTGTATGAGGTGTTCAAGGAGGACTAGTACCCCTGGTAAGAGGGCTTTCCAAGTTCTTCTCGAGGTTACTCACTTCCCTTTGGTGTCCACTTGTCACCCAGCTCTTACCTGTACCTCCAAGAAACTGTACCACATGCAGTGGCCATGCCCTGGTAAAACCATCTCAGCAGAGAGCTAAACCTGTCGGCGAGTTAGACAGATGTCCATCCCAAAGGTGAAGATCTTCCCCAGGGGAATGAGAGAATGAGAACAACTTGTTCCCATGGCCATGAAGGAGGCTAAAGAAGGCGCTATGCACTACGTAGAGCTTGGTCAGACATCAAAGACGCTAGTCATCCACTGCATCCCAGGTCATCATCAGTAACCCTGACTTTTGTCCTACCATTGGCCCTCAACGACTCTAGAAGAGAAAGTAAGGATGACGACTTTGCATAACTCTGTCTCCCTTACATCCAATTCACATACAGGTCAAGACAAAACCCAGGGATGTCACTGGTCTTTGAAAACGATGGACCACCAACAAATGCTGGGGATACCCTGCAGCGATGGGGATGCATACAGGCCAGCACTACAAAAGGAGGATGCCCCCTTGTGCTGGTCTACAGCTATTTGTCAGGTAATAAAAGGTACCCTCTGCACCCAGCAAAAGCCCCACCTAGTTCTTGTCAGATGCAGATTCAGCTGTCAAACACAGACTGCCTGAGAAGGTTTGAAAATGCTTGTTGGAGAAAGAGTAGCAGCAAGTGTCCATTCTCACAGCTGATCTTCTTACCTCCCTCACCTGGACTAACCAGAACTAACTTGATCCCAGTGCTCTGAGACTGGCCATTAGGCTTGACTTAATGAGGAAAATGAATGACCACTCACATTTTTGAATGCTTTATGGATTCACAAAGTGCTTTCCTCTCAATCTTATTATTATTTCCATATAAGATGAAGTTTGTAAAATAATAAAAAGTCCTTAGCACAGTGCCAGCCACATAGTACATCCTACACAAAACTTAATACCTTCCTTTCTCCTTTACACATAAGTAAACTGAGGCTTAGAGAAACGATTTTCCCACAGTCCTACAGATGGAAAGGATTGAGATTTGAATGTAAGTTCCCTGGCTCCAAGTCTTTGCCATACCATTCTGCCTCTTCAAAATTATGGTTTTTTTATAGCCATAGGGCACAAACAGGACTGAATGAGGACAGGAAATCTCTACCTGTAGTTTTAAGCAATTCTGACCCTTCCTGGCTCTTCAATCTTGACTCCTGGATTTGGGGATTTCATGGCCATACATGGAATTGTATGAGAACATATGATTCTCTTTATTTTATTCAGTGGCACAGTGGATAGAAATTCTGGGCTTGGATTCAGGAAAAACTGGATTTAGTTACAGCTTCAGACACTTCCTAGCTTTGTGACCTGAGCAAGTCACTTTACGGCTATCTGCCTCAGTTTCCCTAAATGTAAAATGGAGATATTAATACCACTCACTTCCCAGGGTTGTTGTATGGACCAAAGGATACAATAATAGTTGTAGTAGGTACTTAATAAATGTGTATTTCCTTCCTTCCTTCTACCACTCTAACCCCAAGCATAAGCTTGCCCTTCTTATGCCATTTGAACTACTGAAGTTATCTTTCCAATTTTAAAATCTTGGACTGTGAAGAGCACACCTCATTAAACAGAGTAGTCCTTTCCTGACATCACCATGCTCTGTAGTCAGATGTAAAGCCTTCTGGGAAATGTGGCTCAGAGAATACGTCTCAATACATGTTGATCTTCTAGCTCTAAGTGTTGTGGGAAATGAAATCTTGGAGATTTTCCTGCTATGCATAAGTTTTAGATACCTCCCTCAGTAACTGTCCTTCTGAGGTTATCTTACTGAGAATCATCCTATCTGTGTGTCCCTGTCAAAGTAGTAGTAAAAGGATTCTACCTAGTCTGTTTCATCTTTGGGTAGCAGGTAGGAACTAGGGAATTATCCTAGATAGTCCAGATTACTCAATTCACCACAATAAGAACCTGTCAGTCCCATACCTTGACAAACTCAGTTCTTGTCTCAAAATGTATTTCTGAGGCATCCTTGTGTCCACTCTCAAACAAGGATGGCAAGAAAAAACCCTCATTCAAGTATAAAAACATTCCTTATCTCTTTGGGTGACCATGTCCATATTAGCCCCTGGCCTTTCCCCACTGGCCATACTGATACCATTACATTTAAAACTATGCTTCTAATTGAGTTCCTATACAGAAGAATCTTGAATGTCACCTTCCATCTGTGAGTCTCAGTTTTCTCCATTGTAAAATAAGGTGCAAGGGGATTTAAGGTCCCCAGAAGTATAGATGTATATAAAGGGAATCATGTTTAGCCTATTATTTTAAAAATGTTTTACATATATGATTTGTATTAGAAAGTTATGATACAAAAACAGACTTGGGTCACTTTAGGGGACTTGTCACTCTTTTGGCTCAGAGCCCCCGTTCCAGGAAATCTGGGAACATGTCTTCATGGTGCTCCCTGGCATGACACTTGCAATTCCTGCAATATGACTGAGGAAAGTTTTAGTAAAATAATAGAAATTATTATAAGCAGCCTTTAATAAACTTCACCATTTATGTAAACCTCGAGTCTCCTAGGTCCTTCTCCCTGTTCTTTTTCCATCAATCCTTTGTTGCCTTCCTGCCTTGTTCATTCTCCTCTATCTACCAGACCCACCCAGTAACATGCAGGACCCTACATAGCAGAAAGTACTTTGTCTTGCCCACTCAACTGGGAGAAGGAAAAGTAAGAGTGGCTCAGCTTTAAAATGATTTTTAAAGCTTTTTTATTTTGTTTTTTCTGCTTTTTTTTTGTTTTCTTTTGATTGACTGTAGCTATTTGGTTGTGCTGTGATGTTGTACTGAGTGGAAGAGGGGGGAAAGAAGGGAGGCAAAGCCACAGACATCTGAAGAGGGGCCAAAGGAGCAGAGACAGATGCTGTGGGAAGCAGACAGGATGTTGACCATCTGCCCTTTACTGAAGAGAGGAGGGATTATAGCCTGTGAAGTTTCTTTCCTCTTTTCATCGGAGCTGCTGCCCCAAATCTACCCTCTTATCTCTCCAGGGGTAGCTGACTCTTCTGATTTCTCTTTCTGTGCTTTAACCTTTGTGATCTCTCTAACTTGAAGTTGTTCTGCATAAGTATCTTCTTCTCCTGCATTCTTGTTTGTCTTTTCTAGTTTGAGGAAACTCTATATTTGGTAGGGTTTTTTCCATGTCAAGTTGACCTCTGTTTTACAGTCAGCTCCCAGTGGAGTTTCCACTGAGTTTTTCCATCAATAAAACGTTGCTGCCTTCGGTCTAGCTTACTCCAGAATTCAAGGGCACTTGATGCACACCGAGCTCCATAGGGCTCCCTGGACCTCAGGAAGAGGCAGAGACCTCATTTGGGACTCTTGAGAAGAAGTTACACTCTAAGTGTCTTATGTGGTTTGAATGAAACCTGAATGGGTGATCACCCCACAAGCAAAATATTCTAAAATCAAAAGATACATGACTTTCCTGAAGTCTTTGATCAATTATGCTTAAATGGGAATCTTCAAATAGAGAAGACCCAGGCTATAGCCTGGCTTTATAGAATACATGAATTTCATACATTTTCAACCAACACTATGCTTACAATTTATTCAACTTGGGATGGAGAAACCTTTGACACAGGGAGATCTGCTTTAAGGATTTAGTGCCTTAAAAAATTATATCCTTTGCGGTTTCTTTTTTCTTTGTCCTAACCAAAAATGATTTCATTTTGGAGAAGGTAGCGGTTGGGATTAAATTCAGTATGACTTTTTCCCTCATGTTTTCAGCAGGTAATAAAAATTTATCAGGTATACTTTTGTTTTTCAAAAACCCACTAAGACGCTTCAGTCTTCAAAAGCTACTGCTTTTGACATGCTTGAAGCAAGCCGGTTTATGCTTCTTGACACTGTATTCAGAGAGAACACAGACTCAAAGGAGCTCAGCCTTGCTGCTGCCCAAGTGGCTCAGACACAGTCTACATAGGCTGGGGATCTAGGAAATCAAAGTGTGTGTGCCATCCACAGGGAGGTTAGTCTCTCTAGATCAGTGTTTTGGGTCAATTTCATTTTCCTGTGTTCCTACAAACTATAAATGCCAATATTTTTGATTGAATTACTCATTCATCTTTGGAGATGGGGATTTTTTTTTTTTTTTGCTGCTTTACTTGGGAATGTTATATTCATTATTACCTTAGTGCATTTTAATCAGTTTGTATCTGTTTCCCTAGCTGACAAAAAGGGGCAATAATCTCCCCAATGAGGATGTTTTGAGAGTATGACTATTGTATGAGCAAAAAAACTGCTTCCAAAGTAAAGTCTCATATGTATTAGACATACCTAAGAGACATTATCTTGTATAAAATATTTCCTAGGGTCACAGGTCTAGAGGTAGAAGGAAGGAACATCAGAGGCCATTTAATTCAACCCCCTCCTTTGATATATGTGGAAACTAAGGCCGACCTACATGAGTGAGGTCAGAGATAAGATCCAAGAGTCCTCAGACTCCCCAAACAGCATTCTTTCCATCACTCCCTGTTACATACAGATTAGAAATAAGATAATGAAAGCAAGTGTGCTAGGGTACCCAACCTTAACTCAACTCAATAAACATTTAATAAGCACTTACTATGTTCCAAGTACCACTAGAGATAACAAATAAAGAAAAAGAATGGCAGTCCCTCACCTATCCAATAGGAGAAGACAATATATAAGCGGAGCTGGAAAGAGTACCTGGTCCAGGGGTATGATATACTGTAGAGTCACTGATAGACAATGGAGCCCTCAAAAAAGGAAGGCTTTGGGAAGGGTCCATGGCTCCCCACTTCAGCACTCTAATGGGGGAGAGGCAACTGAGGAAGATGAGAAGGTGTTGAAGTATGGAAAGCGGAGTCAATCTGCAGAGTCATGAGATGTCAGGTGATCAGCTTATCCTGGTGGGGAGTCACTATGTTCCCTGGAGTCAAACCCAAGCAGAACCACTGATGGAAAATATAATTGTCTGCTAGGGGTCTGTAAATTATAGGGGATGATTTAACAATTCAATTCTGCAAATTAAGTACTTGCTTGTACCAGGCACTGTTCTGTGTTAGGGATGTACCAGAGAATCTGTAGGAGTTTCTAATCTAGATGGTAAATTAGACAGATGTAACCTATGGCCCAGTGGCCCCAAGTCTTGCGATCACAGGGAACCTTGTCCACTCTAGGGAGCAACTCTAAAGGATCATTTCTCCTGGACAGAGTACATGACTTCCATAGATCCCACAAAAGCACTCAAGGTAACAAATGCATTTATTTAGAAGAAAAAAAGACTGCTTTTTTTCACCCTAGAGAAAATGAAAAACATGTAAAGGTACTCATAATCAACAGTATAATTGTACTTCCCTAATAGTTTGCATTTTTTCATAGAGTCACAAAGATTCAGTGCCATGCCAAGATTTAGACTGTTCTCAAGAGTAATGGAATTTAGGGTTACTTTTGAGGCAAGCCCTGTGGGTGAAATGACCCATGAAATCTCTCCTATCTGCCTAGAGGGCTAGGTTCTAGCATCATGATGCCTAGAACTCTTCCCTGACGCTCCCCATAACCCTATCAGACATACACTCACCCCCCAGGTCCTAGAAGACACTCACATTCAGGACTAATATTGTCAAGGAACTTTCCTCTTGGACCATAGAAGCAAGGATGTGTGTGTGTGTGTATGTGTGTGTATCACTCTCCTTGTGCTTCTCAGCAGCCATCAGCAGTTCTTTTAGAAACCCTCCTCCCCTTACACTGCTGCCCTATCAGGATCTCTTGTGAAGGGCTACCACAATCCCACTAGGAGGCCATAGCCAGAGATGGCATCAAGCAGGGACCCAACCTCCCAACCTCTTTCTCTTCCCCTCCTCGAACAGTGCCTCCAACATCCCTGCCAATATCCCCTTCTCCCTTTTGCCTCCTAACCATAAGCTGATTTTCCATCCCCATTCTTGCCAGAGGGAGCACAGAATCTCCTCGGCATTCCCACTCTTGAGCCTACTTTCCCTTACCACTGGTGGTGGCTGCTTTTATGGAGGACACACCCTGATGCATCCTAAGGACTCTACAGACTTGCCATCTGACTGGAAGCTGCAACCTTACAACTCTTGGGCCTTCCTACAGCCCTACAGCTGGACTCTTCTACATGTTATGTTCCTGGGTTAGTATGTGAGTTTTCTGAGAGCAAGTTCTGTTTTGTTTTTTTTTTCATTTCCTTTTCCAATGATTAGCACAGTGCTTGGCACATAGTAAGCACTTAATGTTTTTCACTCATTCATTCATTTAGCTTAAAATGGCCAAAGTCTTCCACTGCATCCTGGGCAATCTCCAGTCATCCTGATCCATATCTGACCACTGGACTCCAAAGGAGAAAGTGGAGCTGGTGACTCTGCACAGCCCTCCCTCACTTCAATCCCCAATTCACTTACATGTCATGGCATCAATTCTCTGATGTCATGGTTCAAGGACCAACAACATTCATCCATCAGCTATAGGCTCCATAAAGTGTGGCTCTTCCCAACTGACCCTATTTTCCTAAGACTCAGAGCTAACTAATTCTAATTAGGAGTAGCCCAGGCACAGAGTTAAGAAGTGTTTAGTCATCTCCACCATGTTCTTAAGGGCAAGTCCACCTTCTCCATATGAAAAAAGATACTCATCACTTTGAAAGCAAAGGGCCACTACCCTTTCAGCAACTCAAATTGATCAGAGAACTCCCTTGCTCAATTAATCAACAAATATCAGGTAAGTACCCACTTTGTTCCAGGTCCTGGGCTAGGCAAGGCACTGGAGATACACATATAACAAATGAAACTATCTACTCACAATGAGCTAATATATTAGTGGAGGAGACAAGTACCTGTAAAATATGCACATGCTATAAATATAAAGTGAATAATTACAAATACATACAACGTACTAGCATTTGGGAGGAATCAGGAAAGAGTTCAGACAGAAGAAATGATACAAGGCAGAATGCGATTGTTGCAAAGAAGAATTTAAGCAGAAAAGGATGAGGGATTTGGAAAGGGAGAAGTCATCTTTAGCTAAGGAGATCAGGAAAGAATGATACATAGAGAAAGGGTCTTCTGTAGCTGGGGAGATTAGAGAAGGAAGCGGGTGGAAACATAAGTGGAAGAGGGGGGAAACATAAGTCTGTAAGTAAGAGAAAGAAATGAATAGATAGAAACATGGAAAGATTTTGATCCAGGAAGGACGACATTCTGTGAAAATGACACAAAGTAAAGGAGGGGGTGAAATGAGAGAAAAGAACTGTGAGACTAATTTGGCTCCAATATCAAAGGCTTGTAGGGAAATAGAGAAGAGGCATGGTGGAGTCAAATGGTGGAAGATCTGGAATTCCAGGACAAGGAGTTTGCATTTTGATTTGTAGGCAATAGGAGTCCACAAGAAAGTTCTGAGTAAGGAAAATGACACATGATTAGCTATGTGCCTTAGGAAGAATATTTGGACAACTGCATGAAGGATGGATTAGAAAAGTGAGACTAAGCATCTAGGAGGTTACTATGATAATCCAGGCAGGAGATAATGAGGGCTTGAACTGAACTGGTAACTGTGAGTAGAAATGAGAGGAACAATGTAAGCCAGGATTGGCTCTGGGATGTATAGAAAGGGTAAAATGAAAGATACTAAGATTATAAGTCTAGGTCCCTGGAAGAAGATGGGCAGGTGTCATTAATAGAAATGGAATAAAGAGATGTGAGGACATTCTCAATCTCTCCCTTTGTAGAGGTAGAAGGTCCACAGGTGTTGCAAATTCTATATTTTCCAACTTTTTCAATGTATTGATGTTTGTGCTGATTTTTTTGGGGGGGGTCTGTTATATAGGATGGCTCTCTGGGAGATGCAGAAGAAGGGATGCTGGGGGAAATTATGATGATGTTAAAAAAAAGAAAAGCAACAAAACTTATTTTAAAAAACAGAAATTAGGAAGTTTGGAAGACAGATGGAGGGTCATTTTAGATGTGTTGAGTTTGAGAGATTTTAATTAATCAATGGGAGATATCTAGCAGGCACATTGTAAATACAAGACTACATTGCAGAGAAGATCCAGATCTGGGGATTACCTGTCTAGAAATGGATTATAGCCCTGGAAGAGGATGACATCATTCAAGGAGAGTATGGAGGGAGAAGAGATGTAGGCTATGGCAGAGGTTTGGTTAATATCCCTTAGACATTAGGGATAAAGAAAAGAAGGAAGAAAGGAAAACTGAATAGCCTTATGCCATCATGGAAAGAGAGCTGCATTTGTAATCAATGGACCCATGTCATTCTTAGCTCTTCCACTTACCACCTATATAAGACCTTGGGCAAGTCACTTAAACTCTTTGGGTCCCTGCTTTTTTGTCTAGATATTCTAAATCTAGGATCTTATAAACCACTGAGAGAACTGTTAGAAAGGTGGGAGAACCACAAAAGAATGATACCACAGGATGATAAAAACACCTTCATTTCACCCAGTCATATGAATAGAGAGTTGTTTCTTTAGGTATTGCAGAGATTAGGGGAAAGTTACTAAAATTATTAAAGAATAAATCAAATTATAATCAGGCCAAATAATTAGGATAGCAAACTCCTTCCCTCTTGCTAGATGTTTCCCTTGCCTAAGGCAACAGCACATATGAAGGAAAGGAAAATCAGAGGTATATTTTACTGGGTGAGAAGATCAATGAGAAGGTTAGGGGAAATGTGTAATAGAAGAGGTTCATTTCCTTGGTTATTTCCTCTAGAGTTCTTCTAATTCTAAAGAAATAGAAATAACTGAAAGAAACAGGCAGGTAGAAGGGATCCATTGTGTCTTCCATATGGAATAACTCACACTAGTATGACATTCATTTTCCCATTTCATATTTTTTCAATAACTTTGTAGTGAAGTGAGGAAGTATTTGGGTAATTTCCCCCCAAACTGAGAAGCAAATCAAGAGTGTGAAGTATGAGAAGCAAATCAAGAGTGTGAAGTAGGAGAATGTAGAAGCCACAAGGTTTCTGTAGTGAATGCTGATAATATTTAATATAAATTTTAGACTTTAATAAGGGCCAAAGTTTGAATTAGGAAGAGCATAGGCCTAATAGTCTCCTTTGTTTAGAGGATGCCTTTTAATGTCAAGCAAATGGGACTTCCTTACCAGACCCTTCTTCTGGCATCTTAGTGATAAGGCCTGGGTTGTAACTTCAGCTTTGTCAACTCTGTTAAGATAACAACCTCAAAGGCCTGTTTAGGACAGGATGTCTGTCATCTGGGTGATGGGACCTTTTCCTTATCTTAAATCACAGAGATATGCTACAGAAAGAAGATGCCCATAGCTTGGGATCATAAAACCCAACTGAGGCCACTCTGTTTGCAATGTGTTTATCTAAGAGAACTCCTTCCTCATGGCAAAAATGTACTTAAGACAGTCAATTTCTGTACTAAGGCGTCCAGTTCCGATCCTGACTCCATAGCGCTATGTAACTGTTTTCTTTATGGGGAATTGATCAATTAATTAATTAAATCATAAAATGTAGGCATTTAGCCTGTTGCCTTTTCTTAACAAGTTTTCAGGGCAACAATGCCAATAGTGATGATGAGAAGAAATAGTTGTCTTACTCTTTTGTTTGGATGTTAGAATCCTGTTCATAATAGGATTTTGCTTCATTAAAACAGACATGCCCTGGGAAGGAGTATAATGCTTAAATGAAAAATTCCTTAAGTATAGAATCCTTGTTCCTTGTTCATCTTCATGCAACACTGCAATCCTTTCCACTAAAAAACCTAATGGAGAATACTCACAATTTATTTTTGCTTTTGAATGTACTTTTCTTGCGGAATCAAGTTCATATCAGCTAATATGGACAGTCTTGCCCCAAAACTTTCGAGATAACCCTCATTTATCTGGCCTGGCTTTGTGAAGGGATTTAAGGCACCTGAAACTAGCAGGTAGTAGCTTAATTCAGTATGTGCATGATATTCTTATTCTTTGGCTGCTGCCACAGAAGCCCTTAATTTCTTAGGCATTGGAGGCTATAGGGTGTCTTTGAACAAAGTCCAGATAGCATGCCAGTCCATAAAGTATCTGGGCCATGAACTCACCTCCACGTCTCTCTCCTTAACCTCTGAAAAAAAAGGGACAATTCTGTCTATCCCTGTTTCAGCCACTAAGAAACAAGTTCCAGTGTTTTTAGGCATAACTGGATTTTGTAGACTCTGGATTCCTAATTTTGGTTTTATTGCTAAACCCCTTTATGACCCTACTCAGGGCACTGACTCAGACCAGGCTAAAGCTTTTGAGACTCTGAAAACTAATTTAACCACCACCCCAGCACTAGACCTACCCAATCTGGGAAAACCTTTTACTTTGTATGTTGATGAAAGGAGAGGACAGGCTTTGGGAGCCTTAACCCACTCCTTAGGACCTGACCGCAGAAAAGTTGATGTTATTATTTACTCAAAATATGCTTTCCTTGTTCTACATGCCCTGGGAGCAATCTGGAAAGAAAGGGGATATCTAACAGCAAAAAACTCCCCTATCAGACATGGCCTTCTATGTTTTTGCCTTGCCATAGTCATCTTTAATTCTCTCCAGAAAAATTATCTTTTATGCCAGGGAAAATATTTTTTTCTTTTTACTTCGCTCTTGTGAAACTGTTTCTTTTTGAATTGGCAATGATAGTGTTAACCCTTTTTCTCCTCCTCCCTGATACTTTAAATACACTTGGCCTCAGAAATCGGGAGGATGACGCCTTGGTCAAACTGGGAAACTCATTAGGTAGGGGGGGAATTGAAGATTGTTGGGTGTGTCACTCACATCCACAAGGCAACACTCAACTCCCACCATGGGGTGTTTTTGTGAAAGCTCCCCTCCCCAATACGACTTCTTCAGAGGTCTATGCCACCCCATTTATGTTGGTCACCCCCCTTATGGGCTACCCTTTTCATCTCAACACCTTGCTTCTTCGTGGGGGAATATTCCCATCTAAGTTCCGCGGCCACTGAACAAGTTGAGACCCCTGTTAAGAGAGGGCTCGTAGAAGTCTCAGCTGGTCATTTAACCTGCACCACCTACATAGATACAAAGAGTGTTAAATGCCTCCAGAACTTTACTTTGGCTAGCTGTACCAATTGTTCCCAGGGAGCATTTCCTACTTGCACCTATGATCATATCCCCCCACTACTCTTCTAGTAGGTCACCTCTTTCTAAGTCTCACCCCTAAGTTACGCCACAGCGTCACAGCTCCTAGCTACAAAACCCTTATTGATCTCTTAAAGACACCCCTCTCAACTGGGAGTTTAATGTACAACCATTCTGATCCTTGGGGCATCCAAACTCAGAACATTTTGAAGACTCACCCCATTTGTGCCCCTAAAGGGTATACCTTCCTTTGTGGGGTTGGGAAATCAAGTAAAAACAGTCCTGGGGAAGAGGTGAAACAGAACGCCACCACATGGCAAGACTCCAGAACCACCAACCTGACCATTCAATGCTTAACTCCTTACAAGGATTTTGGGATGTGTACCCTTGGATTTTTAGCACCCCCTTTCTCCATTTTCAATGCCACACAATCCAAGGTCTCTAAATTAAAAATAACAAAGCACAGATTCTGGGGAAATGTCACCTGGTTCCTTAAAAAGGGGACAGAGTATCTCATGCCCTGGTATTGTCACCTGTAGCATGAACTCATTCTCTCTACAGAGACCATTCACCGATTAGCAAACGAGACAGCTTATGGTCTCCTGGAAATCCAGCAATCTTTGGACTCCCTAGCAAAAGTGGTTCTGGATAATAGAATATCCTTAGACTACCTGCTTGCCTCCAGTGGAGGTGTGTGTGCTGTAGCAAACACATCTTGCTATACGTACATCAATGATTTGGGACAAGTAGAGGTCCCTACTGAACTTATCTTGGAAAAGGAAAAATGGATGCGAGAAATCCGTAATAACTTCAGTACCCCCAAATTATTCTCTTCATGGGAATCCTGGCTTCTATCCTTACTTCCTCCTATTCTTATTCCTGTACTCGCTATAATCCTTTTGGTCCTTGTCTGCTTAACATCTTGGCCAGATTTGTCTCCTCCAGGGTCCGAGCCATCAGCTTCCAGATGACAGCCTAAGCTATATACCAACCTCTGACTGAATCCAAGGTCTCCAGCCCACTGGACCTGGCACTGCCCAGGTTCTGAAATCTGACCCCTTGAACAGGACCCATCAAGGCAGGGACAGCTCTACGCCCCTTGTCAGTAGGAAGCAGTTTCAGAAGCTGAGACCTTCACCCTTTACCCCCAAAGAATTTGGGTCCAATCTGTTTGAGGGGGGAATGATGGGGTTCAGACTCTGGGAGCCTCTTTGAGCTCCCCTTGAATCTTCCCACTTAATCTGGCCTCGCTTACTCAGATCTAATCTTCCCATTTGTTCTGGCAGTCTCAGGAAGCCCATGAGTTTTTCATTATCATTGTACTCTGGTCTCGGTTGCACCCCCCCCACCCTTGATCCCATCAAAACCCCATTTCCCAGGCTACTGAACACTCCCACCAAGATCTATATTCATTCCCATACTGCCCCTATCAAGATCTCTGGATTGCCCCACCAACTTCCCACCCAAACCTACCATTGTCTGATATCTCCTGATTGCCTCCAGTTGTTTCCAGCCTTTGACCCTTCTGGGATTCCTCCTTGGACTTCTTCTCAAGACACTCCCTAAACCTCTCCTCCCATCACCCTGGACTACCAGACCACCCCCCAGATCCCTCAGATAGTCTTTTCTTTATTTAGTTCCATCTCACCTCCATGAAGGTGCTCAGATTCAATCCAGCTCAGACTCTCTCTAGCTGAGATTCTGTCTTGCCCGCTTGTGAATCCAAGTGTTACAAGTGCTTAGGCTCCTTAAGAGCCAACCCAATTTGGCAAATCTTTAAGAATTTTTAATAAACTTTGTTTTCTTTGGCTTTAAAAAAAAATAAAAAAGGATAATGCCTTTTTCAAAGATTTATAAATGTAAGGGTGGGGCTCTGCTGATTATCCTACCACTTGAAAGCAATTACTGGCTCGTTTGTTTTTTAAATTTTATTTATTTATTTTAAGTTTCCAATGTTACTGTTTTTTAGGGGGCACAGAGAGACCATAATTTTTCACCTAAAACCAACTCTTCAAAAACCCAGTTAAGAGAACCCCATAGACCCTAGGGGTCATTATGCTTCTAGGCTTAAAACAAGCTAATTATAGTAACAGGCTGTTTCATAAATATTTCTCCACTAAAGTCTCACTCTGATGGCTCATTGTGACCACATAGAGGTGGCTCTGTAGCAGAAGTTCAGATGGAGAGATAGAGAAGCAGGGCAGTGTTGGAACTAATGCACTAATTTTGAAATGTGTATTTTTTTTTAAAGCCCAAACAGGTACAACCTTAAATCCTCTTTTCTGTTCTTTGTATAATGAAATGTTCTTGTTTGTTGATGTTGTTCAAGTTCACAATAAGAGGAAAAGAAAGTCTTAAGGGGACATGGGTTCTGACAAGCTCTGCCCATGAGTTAAAGCTCAGGTAGTTTCTATCAAGATGGAAAGGGCTTTGCGGGTGGGACCAGGAAGAGATTGCACTGGGCATTCAAGAACCAGCCCATTTGAGTTGGTCAGAATATTGCCACAAGGTAATGATTATTTTTGGCTATAGCAGCCCATTAAGAGGTCAGTTCCTGCTGCACTGGATCTGAAGCCAGCAGACCTGGATGCTCATCTCATCTCCATCATTTAGTAGCTGGGTGACTTTGTCAAGTCATTTAAGTCGGATCTCAGTTTGCTCATTTGTGAAATAAAGTGGTTGGACTCGATGACCTCTATGGTATTTTCCAGTTCTAAACTGATGGTTCTAGGATTCCAATAAAGCACAGAGGGGCTGTGATCTCTGTCAGTAGATGAAAGGACCAAACTAATGAAATGACAGCTATTTTTGAAGAATTGGATTATTTGTGCTCCTTCTGCAGACTTTAAGCACCCTGTGGCCCAGAGAGCCCCATTAAAGGAAAGACCATTTGCCTCTGGCAACAATGTTCAGGATGAAGGGAGATAGAAAGTTGAAAGGCAGAGAACCTAGTTCAGGAAGTTATGGCAATATTCTAGGAGGAAGAGAAAAAATGGCCATCCCTCAAGTTGTAACAGTAGACCCTGATTCATCCTGGAAGGCCCTACTCGTGTGTGTGTGTGTGTGTGTGTGTGTGTGTGTGTGTGTGTGTGTGTGTGTGTGTGTGTGTGTGTGTGTGTATCAGGAGGAGAGGGGTCAGATTCCTTTCTTTCCTTACTTCCAGCTTACTCTCCAACCTGCTCCACCTCCACAACTGCCATCTTGACCCCATGCAGGTACCCTTTCTATTTCTACCTCATCACCCTTCCCGCTTTTCTTCTCCCTTTTGTTTTGTTTTCCCCTATTAGAACATAAGTTTCTTGAGAAGAAGGATTGTCTTATTTTTGCATTCCCAGTGCCTAGCACACTGCCTGGCACATAAGTGGTTAATAATTATTCTCTTTAAAAACGGTGGTTGAACTAATTCATATCTAGGATCTCTCCCAAAATGTTTGCAATAGGGTCTCCAGTAGAAAGCTACTTGTACAATATGAGTCTGAAGGATAGGTCAGTTTTTATTTCCTGTGCTAAGATAAATATTTATGGAATAAAATACTCATAAACATCCATTAATATGGAAACATAAAGCATCTAAATGCTTCATTAGTCCCTGAGAAAGTTATGACAACTTAGTGTAGCTATTTAACAGACATCTCATATTAACATTCATCTCAGACCTGAACTGTTTTAGAAACTCACAAGGTCCAATTCTTCTGGCCATCAAGACATGACTTTGTTTAGCTGTAAGAGTGTCCTGCCTGGAGTTGTCACTCTTCTCCAAGAAGCAGTACCATTGTGGAAATCCACCCATTGGTGAGGACTTTGGTATTTTGATGGATCCATGAATTCCTTGGTGTTTCCAATGCATATTTTAGCCCCTCTAATCCTTATCTGTATGGAGTGTTGGACTTGGCATCAGGAAGAAGTGAATTCTAATCCTGACTCAATCCCCAGGGAAAGTCATCTCAATCTCTCTGTGCTTCAGATACCTCATCTATAAAATGAAGAAGTTGGATTCATTGGTCTCTGAGATACCTTCTAGGTTTAAATTTGTGATTTTTCCAACTCAGTTCTGGGCTCAACTCCAAGATATACTTTGGTGAGCTGCCTCTCAGGAGCATGCCATGGTCTAGGCAATATATGAACTTCTACATTTTTTAAGTAGGGACATTGAGATAGAACTTCTTGCACTGCAGTAGATTTCACTAAGGAAGCTTTGTTATATTCTAGCGTATCACTTACAACTAGGAACAATCTATAACTTCACCATAGATTTTTCTTGTTTGGACTTGATTTAAGATGGTGGGGTAGTGTGTGGTAAAGTTGGAGAAGGCTGGAGTGAGGTCATGGAAAGCCCTGAATGTTAGTCTAAAAGAATTCCCCATTCACTACTGAAGAATTTTGAACAGTTTATTCCTGAGAGGAGAACTGTGCATTAATTAATCACAGAGACAATGATTCAGAGCCAGAAAGGAATGTGGAAGTGATTTTATCCAATTGTCTCATTTTACAGATGAGGAATCGGAGCCTCAAAGGAATAACGTAAATTGCTCAGGCTCACACAGGTAGCAAATGGTTGAGAACCCAGGTCTCCTGATTCCAGAGTCAGGGCTACCTCTGGGAACAGTGCTCAGGATGAAGTGGGGAGAGAGAGGAAGCATGTAGTCTAGTTAAGGAGGCTATGGCGATATTCTAGGAGAGAAATAAAAACATTCATTTCCAAGATGGTGATCTTGAAATCCTGCTCTGAGCCTTGGATCCTTTTGCTTATTTTACTCTCCCTCTTCTTCTGATGATGGTCTAATGCATGTCTACAGATACCAGTAAGCTCGTTTTAGTGGGCTTCTGATGATTCTTGTTATCTCCTGATCAGAAAATTCTCCTTTCCCCCATTCATCCCACCTTTACCAGCTCAATGTCATCCTTTGCTAAGTAGGGACTCCCTTGGGCCTTTCTGGCTCCTCCATCTTCCTACTCCTTGTACAATATATAGATAAAATGGCTGGATGTATAATTAAGTAAATTTAGATATGATGGAAAGTCCTGTTATGTCAAAAAGATACTATGCAAATGGGAGTCATATAAAATTTTATTATATTAGAGGAAAAGAAAGTGAGTCACATGACAGTCCTTGGCTAAAGGTATTGTCAACTGAGTCATAGCAAGGACTGCTTAGTGGGAGATGAAGACATTCTTTTCTGCAGGGAATGAAGATGAAATGCTTAATGAGACCACAAATGAGGAGAATCATTTCTTACAGTGTATGAGTAGATAATTTTGATCAGATAATAAAATTGTTTTTAGCCTTCAGAATGAAAATGAATTCCTTGCTAATGCAGATCATGCTAATAAAGAGAGTGAGAATGTATTGGAAAGCTGCATGACTTATGGTAGTCAGGAACCATCTTGAATTGTCTTGAGGGAAAAAATTTAAAATAACGAAGTAATCAAAATAATTGCTTAACAGGGAAAGTGAAAGAGCTGAAATTTTAAATTATGAATGTTGGATGCTGTGAAGAGAAATTATGTGACCTTAAGGAATAGATTAGAACTTGATCTTTGAACCTAGAAGAAGTAATTTTTTTCTTCTCATTAATGATGTTAAAGATTGATTAAGTCTGGGGAAAGCTCTATGAAAACCACAGGTGGAAACTATAACAGAATGCAATGCAATTGGTATTCCTGCTAACCACCAGGTTAACTGAATTCTAGTTTCCTCATCTGTAAAATCAGGGGGGTGAACAGGAAAATCTCTAAGATCCCTTTTAGCCAGAGATATTCATTGGAAGTTTCTTGTTTGTGGAGCAAATTTAGGGACTAGACAGAGACCCCGGGATACCCTGAGGACAGCACATATGCCTATGGCTGGCTGGTCACTCCCTACCCCTACCCCCCTTTCAATCTGTTGTACTTATGCCAGGAGGAAAGGACAGGTGAGAATGAGGAGTATGCCAACAATAGGACCTTCTGAAGGTGGCAGCCCCTGAACCAGATAAGGCAGAAGATATTTACTATTTGATTGAAGGCAATAGGTGGATAGTGTAATGGAACTGGAATCAGGAAGACCTGAGTCTGAATTCTTCCTCAGATGTGGGTATGTGGTGTCATGTCAGAAATTAAGCTCTTTCAGCCTGTTGCCTCATTTCTAAAATGGGGATCATAATAGCACCTATTTGGACCTCACAAGATTATTCTAATGGTCAAATGAAAGTAAAGCACTTTGCAAACCCTTAACCCTATAAAGTTTAGTTATCCTTTTCCCACCTAGAACATTTCCAGTTGGGTATAGGGTGGCAGGGAAGGGATGCTTTCCTAATGCTGTGGTCCTTCATGACTTGTGGTCGTGAAGCTACTTCCTCCTTGCTTCTCCTTCTCCTTGCCCCACCTCTGGTGTTCTACCCAGGGGAGTGTACACTTCATGCCCAAAAGCTGTCTTTTTCTCTCTGGGTTTACTGACTATATTTCTTTTCTTATGTTTATTTATTTATTTTTAGTTTTCAACATTCATTTCCACAAAATTATGAGGTCCAAATTTTCTCCCCATCTCTCCCCACTCCCCAACTCAAAACACTATCTCTTCCCTCAATCTACCCTCCCTTCCTTTATCCCCATCTTCTCTCTTTTCTTGTAGGGCAAGATAGATTTCTATACTCCATTGCCTGTATTTCTTATTTCCAGGTTGCATGCAAAAACAATTCTCAACTTTTGTTCCTAAAACTTTGAGTTCCAACTTATCTCCCTTTCTCCCTCCCCACCCATCCCCACTGAGAAGGCAAGCAGTTCAATATAGGCTATATATGTGTAGTTTTGCAAAAGACTTCCATAAATAGTCATGTTGTATAAGACTAATTATATTTCCTTCTATCCTATCCTGACCCCCATTTATTCTATTCTCTCTTTTGACCTTGTTCCTCCCCAAAAGTGTTTGCTTCTAATCACTCCCTCCTCCCATTTGCCCTCCCTTCTATAATCCTCCCACACCCCACTTCTCCCCTTCTCCCCTGCTTTCCTGTAGTGTAAGATAGATTTTCATACCAAATTGAGTGTGCATGTTATTCTCTCCTTAAGCCTAAGGTGATGAGAGTAAGTTTCACTTTCCCCTCACCTCCCCCCTTTTCCCCTCCAGTGAAAAAGCTTTTTCTTGCCTCTTTCATGAGAGATAACCTGCCCCATTCCATTTCTCTCTTTCTCCTCCCAACATATTCCTCTCTCACCCTTTGGATTTACTTTTTTAGATATCATCCCTTCCTATTCAACTCACCCTGTGCTCTCTCTGTGTGTGTATAATCCCTCCAACTACCCAAATACTGAGAAAAGTTTTAAGAGTTACAAATATTATCTTTCCATGTAGGAATGTAAACAGTTCAACTTTAGTAAGTCCCTTATGATTTCTACTTCCTGTTTACCTTTGCATGCTTCTCTTGATTCTTGTGTTTGAAAGTCAAATTTTCTTTTCAGCTCTGGTCTTTTCATCAAGAATACTTGAAAGTCCTCTATTTCATTGAATGACATTTTTTTCCCTTGGAGCATTATACTCAGTTTCACTAGGTAGATGATTCTTGGTTTTAATCCTAGTTGCTTTGACTTCTGGAATATTATATTCCAAGCCTTGTGATATCTTAATGTAGAAGCTGCTAGATCTTGTTCTATCCTGATTGCATTTCCACAATACTCAAACTGTTTCTTTCTAGCTGCTTGAGATGCTTTCTCCTTGACCTGGAAACTCTGGAATTTGGCTACAATATTCCTAGGAGTTTCTCTTTTTGAATCTCTTTCAGGAGGTGATCAGTGGATTTTTTCAATATTTATTTTGCCCTCTGGTTCTAGACTATCAGGACAGTTTTCCTTGATAATTTCATGAAAGATGATGTCTAGGCTCTTTTTTTGATCATAGTTTTCAGGTAGTCCTATGATTTTTAAATTGTCTCTCTTGGATCTATTTTCCAGGTCAGTTGTTTTTCCAATGAGATATTTCACCTTATCTTCTATTTTTTTCATTCTTTTGGTTTTGTTTTGTGATTTTTTAGTTTCTCATAAAGTCATTAGCCTCCATCTGTTCCATTCTAATTTTGAAAGAACTATTTTCTTCAGTGAGCTTTTGAACCTCCTTTTCCATTTGGCTAATTCTGCTTTTTAAAGCATTCTTCTCCTTATTGGCTTTTTTGGATGTCTTTTGCCAATTGAGTTAGACTATTTTTAAAGGTGTTATTTTCTTCAGCATTTTTTTTGGGTTTCCTTTAGCAAGCTGTTGATTCATTTTTCATGATTTTCTTGTATTGCTTTCATTTTTCTTCCCAATTTTTCCTCCACCTGTCTTACTTAATTTTCAAAATCCTTTTTGAGCTCT
The DNA here is from genome assembly GCF_028372415.1 of Notamacropus eugenii. Lineage (NCBI taxonomy): Eukaryota > Metazoa > Chordata > Mammalia > Diprotodontia > Macropodidae > Notamacropus > Notamacropus eugenii. Next base: position 279,485,035 of record NC_092874.1, read on the forward strand.
TCCATGGCCTGAGTCCATTGCACATATATTTTGGAGGTTTTGGATGCAGAAGCCTTGACTTTTAGGTCTTTCTTTGATAGTATGCATTGTTCTTCCTCATCAGAAAGGATGGAAGAAAATGCCTGTTCACCAAGAATGTAGCCTTCTCTAGTCTTGTTTTTTTCCCTTTTTTGGGCATTTTCCCAGTCAATTACTTGACTTTTGAGTTCTTTGTCAAGAGGAGGGTATACTCTGGGGACCTGTAAGCTCTCAGTTTTTCCAAGATGGCACAATCAAGGGAGAGGAGTTTACTTCTCTCCTGGCCTGTGCTCTTGTTTGTGAGCAACCACAAGCACTCTGTTCTACCCAGGATTTGCAAGTACAATTCCCTCTCCACAACTGCCTCCAGCTTCACCATGCCAGTTCTCTTCTTCAAACCAGGAGAGCCACTCAGGGCTGAGATTCAGATCAGCTGCTCAATTCCCCCAGGGTCTTTAGGCCAAGGGCTCCAAAAATGGATGCTGCCACTGCAGATGCTGCTGCTGGCAGGGCCAGACTATGTTCCCTTCTCCCTCAAGTGAAAGAGTTTTCTCACTAACCTTGATGATGTCTTTGGTGTTTGTGAGTTGAGCAATCTGGGAACTGCAGCTGCTGCCAGGGATTCTACCCCTTGAAGCCTGTTCCAGTCCTGTCCCTGCCACGCCAGTGCAATAGACCTTTCCTGTCAGCCTTCCAGGCTGTCTTCAGCTGGAAATCTCTTTCACTCTGTCGTTTTGTGACTTTTGCTGCTCTAGAATTTATTTACAGTCATTTTTTACAGGTATTTTATGGGTTATGGAGAGGAGCTTCTACAGGTCCATCCTTCTGTTCTACCATCTTGGCTCCATCCCCCTACTGGCTACATTTCTTGCTCAAAAATCAAGCCTTAAACCCAATTCACTCTGAAGCTCATAGACTGGACAACAAGTCCTCACCCACCCAGTACAGAGTGAATGTAATTACTAAATAGTAATTGTTTCTTTTTTACACAGGAACCCTGAGGGTCTTCCCCAACCAGTTCGATTTTTTTTTTTATTAAAGGGCCCATCTCTTGAGTAACTACTTAAAGAAGCCTAGCCATTAAATGGGTATATCTCACTCAAAGTTAGAATGTGATAAGACCTTAGCCTGAAAGGGCCAGGGGCCCACATTGCGTCCTGGGCCATCTCCAGTTGTCCTGATAAATATCAAGTCAATGAACACAGATGGCTTAGGAGAAGAAAGTGAGGTTGGTGACCTTACATAGCCCTCCCTCACTCAAATCAAAGTCAACTGCAAGTCATGTCATCATCTTGATGGCATGGTCTTCTCTGAGAACAAAGGACAAACACACAACCTCCTGTACCATGGAGAGAGCAAGATCTTGGACAAATGCCCAGATGTATCAGGCTGGTTATGGCTTTGCTTCTAGCTCTCTTAAATTTTATGAGTTTCAGGAATTATTAAGGAAGTATTATAGGACTGGGGCTTTTGGTAGTCTAGTGCACCATCAGAACCTACTCTGAACCTTCTAGTCTTAGATATTTACCTAGAGGCCTAATTGTCTCTTTTCTCTAAGGTATACATTCTCCTTCTTCCTCTTCTTTTCCTATTGAATTCTCACTGATTCGTTAAAATCCAATTTAAAAGATACCTATCTCATGAAAACTTCCCTTCTCCCCTGAGTTGGTAACAATCTTCCCCCTCTATAGTCCTGACCCTGGAGTCAGGAAGACCTGGGTCCTTCCTCAGATTTTTACTATCTGTGTAATTCTGAGCAGTTCACTTAACTTCCCTAGGCCTCAGTTTCCTCATTTGTAAAATGAGGGATCCTAAGATCCCTTCCACATATAGTTCTATCATTCTATGAACCCCCCCCAGAAATGGCACTTTATTTTGTACCTCTCTACTGTACTTGTCACATAATTGTATGTTGCAGTTATCTGTGTTTGTAGTTTATACTTTATCCATAGGACTGAAAGCCCATGAGATTAAAGAAGCTCTTTTCATAGAAGTCAAAAATTGGAAACTAAGGGGATATTCTCCTGTTTGGGAATAGATGAACAAATTATGGTATGTGCATGTAATGGAATATGATTGTCATAAGAAATGACAAAATGGTCAGTTTTAGAAGAAACTAGGAAAATATGAACTCTTGAAAAGTAAGCAGAATTAGGAAAACAATTCATATGACAACAAGATTATAGAGAAAAGCAATTTTGAGAGACTTCAGAACTCTTATAAATGCAATAATAAATCATGAGTCCAAAGGACTGAAGATAATACATGCCACCCATCTCTTGTCAGACAGGTAATGACTCAAAATGCTAAAATGTAGGATAAGCCATACATTTTTGGATATAGTCAATGTGAGTATTTGTTTTGCTGGATTATGAATATTTGCTATAAGACATTTAAAAAAAGTAGGGTAGCAGCGGAGGGAGAGATGAAACATTCTCATAAAAATATATGAAAACATTTAAGCAAGTAGAAGTGAAACAACCACTTTAAAAATCTGTCTTTAAGAGGATTGGAGATATTGGCTTGCTTCTTTCACTAGTACCCATTGGACTATTCCATTCCTAAGAATAATATTTCTTTAAATATGTTTGCTCCCTCAAGAAGACTTTTGTTTCTTTTTTGTAAAGTTTCTTTTTTATTTTTATGAACTTGGAAAACACTAATAAACATGATCATTCTCTTTAATAAAGAACAGAAAAATATTATATATGAAACTGTAAAACTTCACAAGGTACAGCTTGTTTTATTGTTTTATTTTTCACTTTTAATATGGTAGCTGCAATGCTGCCCTGCTTGTCTGTGTTCCCTTCTGAATTCAATGCTTTTGTTTCTCTACCATAAGTCACAGAGTCAGGGTTGGGGTGAATGTGGAGTGGAGGGAATTGAACTGAGCCTTGAAGAGAAAAAAGATTCTGAGAGGCAGAGATGAGGAGGAAATCCATTATAGTTATGGTTTGGGAGTTATTTGTGTAGAGGTGATGATTGAGCCAGAAAGTGTAGAGAGAAGAAAAAAATATAAATAACAATGCCGTGGGGAACCCTATGCTAAAGAGGCAGGAGATGGATAACAATCCAACAGAGAAAGGCTGAAGGAGAATGGAGCATTAAGAATGTCATGGAATCAAAGGGGGAGAAAAGAATTCATGTGGAGAGGGTATTCAACAGTGTCAGAAGCTGCAGTGAGATCAAGGAAGACGAGGAGTTAGAAAAGCTAAAAGATTTTAACACTTAGAAGATCTAAATGATAAGATGATAGGGTTGATGGAAAGTTTTTGAAGGGTGAAAAAGACTTGAGCTTGTTTCTAAGTAGTAAATGAGTCAATAGGTATTTTGCATTCCTGTCAATCACTTTTTTCTAAAGTCTCATCAAAAGCTGCACTGCTTGTTGGCCATGGCAGGAGGATAAGGTGACACATGGAATTATTGGCAATAGGGCCAGGGACTTCTAGGGTGGTACAGTGCTTCATGGGGAAGTGATGGGGATGGGGTTGAGACAGTGGAGAAAGGGCAAGCTCCTGGAGGAAACAGTAAGGGAGGAGACCTAGAACACAGGTAGAGAGGTTGGCTCAAAGAAGGAGAAGGGGTTGCTTTGACTTGAGACTAGAGAAATAAATGAGAAACATGGGCAAAGATATTTTTAAAAGTCCTGAGGTTTAGAGAAGAGGACATAAAGGAGCTCATGAGGTATTATTCCAATTTTTGTAGTAAAGCAAGTGTCATGATCATACACTGAGAAAGAGAGATGGGAATGGCATTGGAGGCTGAGAGAGGGAAAAACATGTTTGAAACAGCTACTCTGGGGAGTGTAATAGTCAATATGATGGACAAAAAGATGACACTCACCAGCTGATTTTAGACAACATGAATTTTTAGTGGACTATGCTGTTGCAATCGCAAAATTTCTTTCAGTGGCATCGAATGGTTCAGAAATAGGCACAGAGAAAGTGGGTAGATGGTAGGAGTGACCCAGGATTATGAGCAGGGGGAATGGCACATGGACAATGGAGTATGGAATTCAAGGGTGAAGCAATGGCTTATTAAACTGGTTAATTCTTTCCTGAGACTCTTGTGCCTTCCTTCTGAAGAATATTTCCAATTTATCCTGTATATAGCTAGTTTGTACTGATAATGTTTAACATAAAATTTTGGAATAATCTCTTTGTTCTCTCTGAAGCAAACTCAGAGAATGCCTCTTCCTATGTCAACAAAGCCAGCCAAGGCCGACTCTACATTCCTTAGTAGACCTTTAACCTAGGACACTATCTTGAATAATGGGACTTTCCTTCATATCTTATTATCTATAGACACTTACTATGTCATGGCATATTAATGGTAAAGAAAATATAGACATCTTAGGTTGTAATTTCTATTGAACATTGTTTACCCTTTCCTATGTCAGTTATCTGTTTAGGGCAGGAAGCCTGTCACTTACTAGTGTTGACCTGAAAACTTGGTTAGAGAAAAGGCAACAGGCTAAAAGCATACATTTTATGATTTAATTAATTAATTAATCAATTCCCTATTAAAGAAAACGGTAACATGATGCATTATGGAACCAGAAATGTTCTGGCTACCGATACAAAGAATTGGGCAGCCTTAAATATGTTTTTAGGACAAAGAAGTGTTCTGTGTCCTTCAGATTTATGATCTCCACGAGTGATTAACTAGACCATTAGAAAGGAATTTCTTAATTGCATAGGTTGGAAATACAATAAGATAACAGAGTTTGACAAAGTTTCACATAGAAATTACGACCCAAGATGTCTGTGTTTTCTTTACCATTAACATGCCATAACATAGTATATGTCTACAAATATTAAGATATGGAAAACGTCCCGTTATTCAAGATAGTGTCTTAGGTTAAAGGTCTCTTAAGGAATGTTAAGTCAGCCTTGGCTGGCTTTGTTGACATAGGAAGAGGCATTCTCTGAGTTTGCTTCAGAGAAAACAAAGAGATTATTCCAAAATTTTATATTAAACATTATCACTAGTGGTGGGATTTCCTTCCTTATCACTGAGACATATGTTTACCCAGCCTGGAATCCCAAGGCTTGACTGACATTACTTTGTTAATTGTCTTGTCTTACTAAATTTATGATTTGTTCAACTAGGAGAGCTCCCTTCTCACGGCAAAATGTATATAAGCCAGAAGATTTCCGCACTGGGTAGCCAGAACATTTCTGGCTCCATAATGCATTATGTTACCATTTTCTTTAATAGGGAATTGATTAATTAATTAAATCATAAAATGTATGCATTTAGCCTGTTGCCTTTTCTTTAACCAAGTTTTCAGGTCAACAGTACATGGTTTAGATTGTTGCCTCTCTCATTAGACCATGAACTTCCTAAAAGCAGAGACTATTGTTTGCTTTTCTTTGTATTCCCAGTACTTAGCATGGTGCCTGGCATATAGTAGGTGTTTAATAAATGTTTACTGATTCAGTGACTGGACTAGGAGCAGAGATTGGGGAAATGAAGGATGCAGTAGGGATGAAAAAGTTCAGGAGGATTTAAACAATGGGAAAGAGATGTAAGGAAAATGAGAGGAGAAATTTCACAACTCAAGATCATGGAGGGAGAATATTGTTTTGCAAGTGTAATGTCTAAGGTGAGACTATCCCTGTGGATAATGGAGATTAAAGATGGAGACCACGAGGTGATTCCTAAACTGGGCATCCAGAATGCTCAATAGGTCATCAATGTATATATTGTTGTCACTAAGGAAAAGGGAAGAGTTTGGGGTACTAATTTATGGAAAAAGGACAGAGTAGTCAGGAGATTGGTTGATAGAAGACACAACCATCTGGATAGTGATATCTAAGGATAAATGACCTTCAGAAGAGAAAAGCTTTCTCAGTGATAATGATGGAGTAAAGAAAGGTCTCGAAGAATCAGTGGGAACCAAAGATTATGGTGACTCCAGCTTCTGGACTTATGTGTCTGGTGGCGTAAAAGAAGTGGCCACCTGCGCAAAGAGTAGTAGCATAGGACCCTGTGTCTTCAAGAGAAAGTCTCTGTGAGTAACAAAAGATGGAAAGGGTGAGAGGAAGAGAACTAGTCTGAAGGGCAGTTTGTTAAAGATAAAGCAGAGGTTCCAGAGGGCACAGTGGAAGTAGAGGGCATAAGAGACTGCAGAACTCAGAAGGGCAGGGATAAAAGTCTGTGGGGAGAGGAAGCAGGGAAAAGAGATGGTATTTTTGTTTTTGTTTTTTTGCCTTAGGCAAATATCAATCAGGGATTAACTGAAAGGGAGTTAGGATCTTGTTAGCTATAGGCCAGGGGAAGTATTAAATATGGAGAAGTTTGCAAACTAGCTAGGCCTCTAAATTCTAATTGGATTGTTATCTTGAGATGCCTCTTGCCAATGGTATCTTCCAAGTGGCATCCCCAAGGTGGACTGGAATTGGGCATAGGAGAGATAATGCCAGAGGCAGCCAGACAAGTGTTCTGAAGGAGATCTTAACAGTTGCTGTTTCTACAGTTTCCAACTCCAGAGAAAACTCCCTCAGTTGATTGGGGTTGGATAAATTAAATATTTTTCAAGGCAGCAGACAAAAGAAATAGGAGGCAGACAGTTGGTCTGTTAGTATTGCATCTCTCGGTAATTAGTGTTTTAGCAGTTCATGAATGCTTAATGTGGAGAAAAGAAGACTCACCAGAGCAAGAAGTGGAGGAAGAATGTAAGGACTTCAAGAAAAGGGATTGTTTTATTTTTGGTGTTTCTGTCTCCAGTACTCAGCAAGGTGCCTTACTTGGTTGATTGATAGAGATAACTCTGAACTGAAGTAAGCTGGAGCATGCACATGTGTCCAAGAAAGCCCCTGACTCTTTAGTGTGCTCTGATGAAAGTAGGAATTTTGTCATGTTGTGAAATCTTGTTCCGTAAGACACTGAAATAGCTATGGAGCTATTTGGAAAAATCAGTGTTCAAAAATTGCATGAAAGAAAGAACTGTCCACTACAAATCTTGAAGAAATGATTGTCACTTAACTGTCTGATAATTTTGTACATTTTTTAAAAAAAGGATGATATTGGTTACAATTTCTCTCAAACTAATAATAACTAGTGTTTTTAAAGCACTTTAAGGTTTATAAAGTGCTTTACATGTTACCTCATTTGATCCTCGAAACTGTGATTGTGTGAGGTAGGTGCTATTATTCCCATTTTATAGTGGAGGAAACTGAGGGTCAGAGAGGTTAAATGATCTATCCAGGGTCACACAATAAGAGTCTCAGGATACATAGGAATTTGGATCTTTTGAACTTCAAGTCCAACACTTTATCTTCTGTACCACCTAGATGCCCAATTATTCCAAATGCTTTCTTTTTTTTAAATATTTTTTTCATATGAAACTACTCCTTCTCTTCCTTCCCCTTCTGCTCATCCCCAACTGAGAAAACAAGAAAAATGAAACTCTTGGAACAAGCATGCACAGTCAAGGAATTGCCAGATTGGTGATGGTCTAAATCCACCCTTCTTGGTTTGTGTTGGTTAATCTGCTCTCCATTTTTATTCCTCTTTCTCTGCAGATTAGCCTCTTTCTTATTCCAATTCCTGTGTATTGCATGTGTCCGGCTATATTCTATCCCTAGAACTCTCTTCCTATCTTCTTATGCTGACATGGGTGGGAAATAGAATTCACTAGGATTTTTTCTTGAATTTCCTGATCAGAACTTAGTGTGTTTGTTTGAACTCTTTGTGGAGAAGATGTATTGGAGAGCTTGGCTGTACTTTCTGATACTCCACCATATTGGTTCAACCCCCAAAGCGGGCAACTGCTTTGTTGCAAGGAGACAAAGCAAGACTTTCTTTGCCTTTGACTGCTATGTGGTCCTAGAATGAAAGAGAGACAGAGGATGGTGCTGTTCATGTACCAAATGTCACTGAAAAAGTCAGACTTTTGTCCATCTCTGAGATTGCAAGGTAATGGTTTGCTAAGAGAATTGTGGATATTGTTCCATTGCATTGCATCTCGTTGCACCGTATGTTGTTGTAAACATACAAGGTTACTGGAAGGCAACCATCTTCACATTACACAGCTTTGCTCTTGTCCAAGAAAGAACTGAGACAGAGAAACATCGCATCTGGGACAAGCAGAATTTTTTTTTCTTATTTTTCTTTCTTCTTCTTCTTTTAGAAAACTGCCTTTATTCCATTAGTAGTTGGAAAAAATGAACAGATAAAGAAAAAAGTCTAGGCAGCTGGAGAGGAATGAGAAGTTCCAAGGGGGACTTTGGCCACCAACAAAGAGAATGAGTAGCAAGCTTGCCCAGGAGATTAAAGGGAGTCACCACTGTAAGAGTAAGAAATAAAGAAACGTCCTATAGACCAAGATGCAGCAACTGAGTTCAGGTCAATCACTCTGAACCATGGCTTTGCCTTGGAGTGAAACCAATTCACCATTCACTGACCCCAGCTCCAGAAGACAGGGGTGGACACTGGGCTATGCTGTGCAGAAAAGGAACTGTTAATGGCTGTCATTCCCTGGAGAAAATGACAAAAAGGGATTTCAAATGTTTTGACTTTATATTCAAATGTACTTTCTTAAAAAAAAAACAACAAAGAGACTTTCTGTAGAGATAACAAATATCAGCATTAGGAAATCCAATTACACAAAAAAATACATCTAAGCTTGTGTAGATATATTTATTTTTTGGAAACATACATTAAGCAGTACTAATTAATTACACAGTAACTCTAAAATAACTAACATGAAACCACAGAACTGTAGCTTTGCCACAGCTGTATAGGGACTTGCCATCTCTGGCTGGGTCCCACTTTCAAACAACTGAACAATACCCCAGAGCTATATTAATAAAAGCCTTATAAGAGGTCCTGCTCTGAAGTGACTGTATTTATTCCCCAGAGGGCCCTGCAGGTGACAGCAACAGGGCATGTTAGGTATAAAAGTAATTAAAGTCCAAGTCACAAAAGTTGTCACCTTTCCTCTTTCTAGAAAGAAGCAAGAAGTTAAGAATTCCCTTGAATTAGTGCCAGATGTGCTGGTTGGGAGAAGGAAGGTTATTAAGTCATGTCAGAGGGACCCTGATGTGTACAGATATGTTGGACACAGACTGTTATTGAACAGTCATGGTTGGCTTCTAAATACTGGTAGCAAGATGATTTCTAATTTGTAAATCTCTTAAAGTAAATTATAGATAAATGAAAAAGGCCAGTAATCATACACTAAGATGAATAAACAGCACTTAGAAAATTAGCCGAGTGAGGGCTTAGGCTTTCCACTGTGTTCACAAAACAAGGCACCTGGATCTTTTCTTTCCTCGTCGGACTTGCAAAGCGGCTCGTGCGGCCATTTCAAAAACCTGCCTCACACCGTCTTTGGTCTTCGCTGAACACTCCAGGTAACCAAATGCACCGATCCGATTCGCCATATCTCTGCCCTCTTCGGGTTTCACTGGCTCCTGCTTCCTCTTGATCAGCTCTCGCCTGGTGTAGTCATCATTTCGAAGATCCTTCTTGTTCCCAACGAGGATAATGGGCACGTTGGGACAGAAATGCTTCACCTCCGGGGTCCATTTCTCTGGGATGTTTTCGAGCCTCTTAGGGCTATCGATGGAAAAGCACATGAGCACGACGTCGGTTTCTGGGTAAGAAAGAGGTCTCAGGCGATCATAGTCCTCCTGCCCTGCGGTGTCCCACAAAGCCAACTCCACCTGTTTTCCATCCACTTCAATATCCGCTACATAATTTTCAAACACTGTGGGTACATAAACTCTAGGGAATTGGTCTTTGCTAAATACGATCAGCAGGCATGTCTTCCCACATGCACCATCACCAACTATAACCAACTTTTTTCGGATGGCGGCCATGGCTAAGGTAGACCGGGCAAGCTGCTCCTCGAGCAGCGCGTTCTAGGACCAGGCAGTTTCTAGACAACAAACTGGCGGGCGGGCGAGAAGAGAGTGATGGGGGGGGACCACCAAATCAGAATTTATAAATAGTTCTTGGTAAAGTTTGGGTCACATTTTCAAACTGTGAATTCATATACTTCAATACAAGCAGTGCACAGAGGTGCACAGGGGAGAAAGGCTCAGTGTATTTCCAGTGGCGTTGTACTTTATAAACTGCACCTGGATATTACTCTTTCTTTTGCTTTTTATCCTCCTGATCTGTCATTTGCACCAGAATAGCATTACATTTTGTAAATGACAAAATATTTATCAAAAACCTGTCCCTGATTTAAAAAAAAAAAGTTTTCTTTCACATAAACAGGGAGGAGACCATGCCCTTTTTATTGTTCCACCAACCCTGTAAACTGTGTTGTCATTAATCCATCACTGGGCCAGCCAACAATTTTAATGAGTTGTTTGTTCTGTGGGTTCTGGCTGGCCTGGTGCAGGCTGAGAGCTCAGACAGGCAGTGACAGGAGGCAGGGAAATGTTGAAGGTCTTTGGCTTTTTCCTCCATAGCCTTTCCACTATTTCAGTACAAGAAGGTCCCAGACAGCAGCCTGAAAATGCAGTATCCACTGTTGCTATGGAAACATCCCAGCCACCTAAAATACCAATGAATTCTCAAACTGCTGCTTAGGTTTCTCCTAGCCACCTTGTAAGCAACCTGCAGGAATGGGAGAGGGTGAGAGGGCTGAATGAAGAGGAGGGCTATCCAGATGGAATCGAGCATTCCTAAATGGGGAAACACCTTCAGATGCCTCTGTGTGGTAATGGCCTTGAGAGATCAACTTTATTTTCTTCCTCAGTTATCACATTTCATACCAACTGTTTAGATGCAGCTTCTCCCAAAGCCAGATAAGAGTTAAGAATCACAATGCAGGATTACTTTAAATTTTTTTTGTGTGTGTATGGAAATGTATGCACATTTAAATGGAAGCCTTAGAATTCCTAACCATCTAACAATGGTTCATATATAGTCAGTCCAATGATTATAATCTAGAAGCGTCTGATGAAAACACAGTGTGTTATGCTACCTATGGGGCCTAGAATAGTACATTTAACCTTTCTGAGTCTCAGTTTCCTCATCTGTAAAATGAGGGGGTTGGACTACATGGCCTCTTGAGATGTCTTCTATCTCTAGCTCTATAATTCTATGAATATATCTTTCATAACAATTATGCCAGAATAAGGAGCCATTAGATTAACAGCTACTTGCCAACTCTGGTGGATTAGGAGTCCAGAGACCTAAATTCTAGTCCTGCCTCCATCAATGACTTCTGTGTGACCTAAACCAACTCACTTCATTTCCCTGGGGTTGGTTTTCTTCATTTGTAAAATGAGGTGGGGAAGATGGCATCTTCAAAGTCCTTTTCAGATCTTATAATACCATGACTCTGAAATTCATGATATAATTTTGGGTTTTTGTCTTAATTTCTCCATCAGTACATATTTGATATGGAGACTATATAGTATTTGCAAAATGCTTGGTGTTCCTTGAAGAGGAGGAAACTCAACAGTCTTGGATTGATGTGATACTTAGGGGAAATCACATATTATGGCTAACAGGCTGGGATTTTGTCTGGATGTGTGATTTCTTTGGTGTAGGGGATTTCTTGGTGTGGTGCCTCTAAGATGGGTAATTTGTCTTAGTTATAAGAGAGTCACTTGGGGCACTGAAAAGTGAAGTCAGTTATTAGGTAACAGGAAAGGGCAAAAAGACCTCCCTGACTTGGAAGACTGACCCTGTACCACTATGATATGGATGCTCGCTTTTAGTTAGTGGTTACCATAACTAAATCTTATGCAGATTCCTGTAGCTAACACTAAAGTGATAGTGAATATAAGTTAATCTTTCTTTAATGATTTAGAGAGCATATCAGGACTTATAATGCCTCTGAATCATTAGGAACATGGTTGCCTGGTGCTAGTTTGCTCTGCTATTGTTGCTTTGGTTATATGAGGTTTCTTGTTTCTTTTTACAAGAATATTATGTACTCCTGAATCCAAAAATGTGTTAGAAAGGTAATCCATTTAACTGAATGAATTCTATTTAGACAAATTTTCCTGTTCCATCTGTTTGGTTATGGATCATGTATCTTACTGCTTCTCAAACTGTGGGCTTATTCCTATTACTCAGGTTATTCATATTTGAAGTCATCCTTCAAAAATAGCTCCTAACTCTCTTCCCCCACAAATTATAGGAAAGTACAGGTGAAACATAGTAATGTGAAAATTTTCCATCTGGTAAATGAACAGAAAAAGAAATCTCTTCCACAAAAGATGTAACAAAATAGAAATTAAGGGAAAATCCCATGAGAGGTCATCAGATCTTGAACTGTTGCTATGATTCTGTAATTTCTAGTTTCTTCTTTAAAGTGAGCTTTTTTTTTTTTTTGAGGTTGAAAGTTAAAACATACTCATAAAACAAGTCTGAGGCAGCCTTCATGTTCTGAGAGGTGGTCAGGAAGTGTGTTCAGGACCAATTAGATGTTATGACTTGATGCTGTTGAATCAAAGTCTATGACATGGTACTGGGATAAGTGATATAAAGCATTTTAAAATTTTATGTTCAGAGGAAATATCCTAGCTCTGTGACCGAAAAGTGAACCTGCATGGATATGGGCAGTGCATTCTCAGTAGAGGTCTAGAGAGTACCACTGTGCTAAAGTTCCCTCAAGCTCTGTGATCAATCAGCTGCTGCATGGGATGCAAAAAGTCATCCTTTGAACCAATCTTTAATCTTTGTTTGAGAAGCATCATCACAACTCAAACAAAATTGCTAAAAGTACTTTGGGGTCTCTAACTGGCTTCCAGTAACTCAGTAAAACTCAGTAAAACTTTGAAGACTGGAGTAATCTAGAGCAGTTTTTATAAAAGAGCAAAAAGAGACTGAGTGATATCATTTAAATGTGGAGAGAACATTTCTACTTAGTGATTTGCTATAGAGATTAAAATGTTGCCAACATTTTAAAACTAGTTGCCACATCAGATCTAATGGTGAAGAATCTGAGCCCAAAGCCCAAAAATGAGTGTGTTTAGTCAGCAATGATCAAGCCGACAAGCATTTATGAAGCACCCATGAAGTATAAAGCACTGTGCTAGGCTCTGGAGATAAAGCAGAAGGAAAAACAGTCCTTCTGTACAGACCCATCCCAGATCACGCCAGTCATGATTCCTCTCCTTTTTTGAATGCTTACAAGGCTCATTGCCTGTAAAGCACTCTCTGCCTGAGACCCTGGGCATAAATCACTTAGCCTCTCTGGGCCTCAATTTCCTTATCTTTAAAAGAGGGAGTTGGACTAAATGGTGTCTAAGGTCTCTTGCAGTTCTACATCTATGATGCTAAAATGATGCTGCCTTGTGACATCTTTGTACTATATTGGTAATTCTTTCTTATATCACTTCAATGATCACATTTGACTCTTGATTCTCCAACTAGACTGTGAGATTCCTGATGGCATCGTTTTACTTCTCTGTTCCCTCCCAGTCCTTAACAGTAAGTAAGACAACAGCATTAAAAACTTTTTACTATGTGCTAGGCAGCATGTTAAGAGATGGGGAGTCAAAGCTTGATATAGTATTTTATATTCATATAGAAGTTTAAAATGCTATATAGGATCAAGTATAACATAACAGACTGACATAGGACTTTACGTTTTATGAAGAATATCACATATGCCCCTTCATTTGATCAAAGAAAGGCAAAAACACAATCCCTGCCCTATAGTTGGTTATATGATGTACAGTTGGATCATAGTGTAATGTACAAAGTGTAAGACTGGAAAAGTAATCTTGAAATGCCAAACAGATGGCTTTCTACTTGGGCCTGTAAGTAACAGAGAGCTCTGAAAGCTCACTAAGCAGGTGCTATCATGCTCAAGTCTAAACTTTAGGAATATCTCTTTTACAACTGAGGATGATGGAGGATGATGTGAGTGGGGAGACAACTGAAGCCAAAAGGCTGTTGAATTAGAAAGCTTCTGCAGTAGTCTAGACTAGGTGATGAAGGGACTGAAGTAAGGTGACTATATGAATGGAGCACAGTGCTGTTTTGGTTGAATAAAGAGGTGAAAAGTCAGCTTTAAAAGGACTTAGAGGAGAGTAAGAAATGAAGTGAAGGTACCTAAAGTAGAATGCTTTCTCAATGAGTTTAACCAAGGAGAGGAGATATCGGACAAGAGCTTGGACAAGATATTGGACAATATGGTTGGATTAACAAAAGGGGAAACATTGTTTTCAGGAAGAAGTAGAGAAGTAACAAGCTGGTAGAGAGGGAGATTGAAGATTAGAGGAAGTAGGAATCATAATGGGAGCAATCTGATGGAGAGGAACCCACATATGTGGAGCATTAAGAAGACTTATTTGATGAGGTGGGTAAGAAATCAAGTTTAAAACACAAGGTTAATAAATTGAGTTGGTGGAAGTGTGTTAAATTTTTGCTAGGCAAGGAAGATTAAATTTATTATTAAATTTATTTAAGGTTATATGATAGGGGACCATTAAGCTTGTTATACATAATGATGGAAGCTATACATAAGGTTGGTCTTTGTTCAGGCCAGGGTTGTGTCTTGGAATTGTTTAGCCTTCCAACTGCTACCTGCCAAGCTAAAGCTACCTCAAAATACCACTGAAATCACTAAAGCCAGAGTCCCTCAGGCTTTGTGACAAAGACCACAGTCATGACATGAATTATACTTCAGATTATTCATTAGTCTTAATAACACTACCTTAGATTGTTCATATAATGTTATAGCTGTTTTAGGCTACTTTGACCTATATACCCAGTATAGATCCACCTATACACATCCTGAGAGTTTCAAGTCAGTATATTTTTGGGGAGGGGGGTAGAGGAATAGGGTACTAACTCAGAGTTGGTGTAAGGAATGATAGGCATGGTTCTTGCCATTGTCTTTTGGTCTCCACAAACTGGGTCACTTAATTCCCTACCTACTACTCTTAATTCATCAACTGGCCAAGGAAAATACAAGTTACAGCTCGATCTCATTTCACTCAAGTGGTTCAGCAACAAATGAATCTTGCTGCTAGTCCCTTTTAATAACCTGACTGTCATCTTATTCCTTGTGATGGAAGACTTTTACCTTGTACCTCCACTTTATTTACCTTTGTTGTTTTCTGTTGTTCAGTTGAGTTCAATTCTTTGTGTTCCCATGGACCATAGAATGCCAGGTGCTTCTGTCCTCCACTATCTCCTGAAGTCAGTCCAAGCTCATATTCATTGCCTCCATGATCTCGCCATGTCATCCTCCTCCTTCCCCTTTTCCTTTTGCCTTCAATCTTTCCTAACATCAGGACTTTTTCCAATGAGTTCTGTCTTCTCATTATGTGGCCAAATTAGGCTTCAGCTTTAATAGTTGACCTCCCAGTGAGTAGTCTCAATTAATTTCTTTTTTTAAAATTAAATTATTTCATTTGTTTTCAGTGTTTGACAACCACTTCCATATAACTTAGATTTTTTCCCCTCCCTCCCTTCCCACTCACTCCCTGACACAGCATACAATCTTATATAGATTCTACACTTTCCTATTACTTTCCTATTAAATACATGTTGCATCAAAGAACTAAAATGAATGGGAGAAACCATAAAATAAAACATAATACAAAAGAAAATGGTCTGTTTCTATCTGCGATCCAATTCCATAATTCTTTCTCTGGATGTGGAAGGCGTTTTGCCTCAAGAGTCCATTGGAAATTATTTAAGTCCGTGCATTTCAATGAAGTACTAAGTCTACCAGAAAAATTCCTTGCACACTGTTGTTGTTGCTGTGTACAAAGTTCTCCTGGTTTTGCTCCTTTAACTCATCATCAGTTCATATAAGTCTTTCTAAGCTTCTCTGAAGCCTTCCTGTTCATAATTTCTCATAGCACATTATGAATTAATTTTTTTAAGTATTGACTGATTTGATCTCCTTGCTGTCCAAAGGATTCTCAAAAGTCTTCTCTAGCACCACACTTCAAAAGTCTAAACTCTGTAACACTCAGCTTGCCTTATAGTCCAACTCTCACAGCCTTACATTGCAATAGGAAAAAACCAGAACTTTGACTATACAGCCCTTTGTTGGCAAGGTGATATCTCTACTTTTTAGTATGCTGTCCAGATTTACCATAGCTTTCCTAACAAGAAGTAAGCACCTTTTAATTTCATGGCTGCAGTCACCTTCTTCAGTGATTTTTGAGCCCAAGAATATAGAATCTGACACTGCTTCCATTTCTTCTCCCTCTATTTGCCAGGAAATGATGGGACCAATTGCCAAGATCATCTTCTTTTTTTTTTTGATGTTAACCTTCAAACCAGCTTTTTTATACTCCTCTTTCAAGAGATTTCTTATTTCTTCTTCACTTTCTGCCATCAGAGTGGTATCATCTGCATATCTGAGATTGTTGATCTTTTTCCCAGCAACCTTAATTCTGGCTTTTGATCTCTCCAGCCTGGCATTTCAAATGATGTACTCTGCATGTAGGTTAAATAAATAAGGTGACAATGTATATCCTTGTATTACTCCTTTTCTAATCTTAAACCAATCAGGTGTTCCATGTTTGGGTCTAACTGTTGCTTCTTGGCCTGAATGCAGACTCCTCTGGAGACAAGTAAGATGATCTGATACTCCCATCTCTTTGAGGACTTGCCACATTTTGTTGTGGTCCACATAGTCAAAGGCTTTTATGTAGTGAATGAAACAGAAGTAGATGTTTTTCTATAACTCCTTTTCTTTCTCCACAGTCCAGCAAATGTTGGCAATTTGGTCTCTAGTTTCTCTGCTTTTTTGAAAACCAAGTTGCTCTTCAGGTGACTCTTGGTTAACATATTTGCTGAAACCTAGTTTGCAGAAGCTTAAGCCTAACCTTGTTGGCATGTGAAATGATCATAATTGCTAGATAATTTGAACATTCCTTGGCATCACCCTTCTTCAGGACTAGGAGGTAAATGGATCTTTCTAATCCAGTGGCCACAGTCAAGTTTTTCAAATTTGCTGGCATACTGAGTGAAGCAGCAGCATCTTTTAGGATCTTAAATACTTCAGCTGGAATTCTGTCCTCTCTACTAGCTTTATCATTAGCAATGCTTCCTAAGGTCCACTTGACTTCACTATCCTAGACCTCTGGCTCTGAATTGGGGTAACCATACCACTGTGGTTATTATGAAGTTAAGATCTTTTTTATATAGTTCTTCTGTATATACTGGCTACCTCTTTTTAATCTCTTCTACTTCTGCCATGTCCCAACTCTTATATTTGAATCTCTGCTTTGATTCCTTGCCCATTATCTCAATTTCTGCAAGAAGAGGGACTCTACTTTGTCCTTTCCAAAGCAAGGTATAATGAAGAATGCTAGACTTCAGGTCAGGAAATCTAGGTTCAGATCCTTAGCTCTTATTAGCTATGTAATCTTGGCAAGTCACTTAGCCTCTCTGAACCTCAGTTTTCTCCAACTTAAAATGGGAATCATCATACTTGCAATACTTTACTTCACAGAACTGTGAAGAATGGGCTGTTTAAGCCTTAAAGAACTATAAATGATGATGATGATGATGACAATGATAATGATTATCTTTCCATGGACTGGAATAATGTCCTTAAAACTCAAGCCCTAGTATCTACTGCTATCCCTCTCTGATGTCAACTGCTTCCCTATCTGTACTTCCTTATATTGCCAATTGCTACTAAGGTCTATCTTAATTGTCAACCCTCTTCGATGAGTCATAAATCTCTTAAGGCCACACTGCCCCACATCTGGCTTTCCTAGTCATGTCTTTAATAGCTACCAGATATTGAGTGTTTCAAAAAATGTAGGCACATTTCCTTACGTCATTTGTGTAAATAATCATTGCTACTTTATATGTTCATGTAACAATGGGTTAATAAAAATTGAGTAGCCAAACTACTATTTTGCTATATTTTTGCTATATTTTGCCATAAATGTTTTCCTTACTAATTCTCACTAAAAACAGGTATAAATCTATCTGTCTATCTGTCTATGACATTCTGGCATATCCTTGTTTTTTTGTTTTTTGTTTTTGTTGATTTTGTTTTTAGAAGACTGGCTCTCGTTCTGGAGTGAAAAGATGTGATTTCAAATCCCATGTCTGACTCTTACTACTTGTGTAACCTTTAATATCTCTGGGTCTCAGTTTCCTCATCTATATATAATGAAGTGGTTTGACCTCGGGTCTCTTCCTAGCTCTAGATCTATGATCTTAAGATTACCAGTGTTCATACTGTTGGGATACAATCACTCACATAATGACAGAAAAATAACATTTCACTGCCTTCAGTTTACCATTATCAATTGCCGTATAGAGCAGCAATATAAATGTGCAGGTGACTATGCTGATGACGTGTCCTGTTAGGGTGCTTTTAAAAAAAACACTTTCCCTGATACTAAGATATTTGCTTATTGATAATGTTTAATATAAAATTTTGGAATAATCTCTTTGTTCTCTCTGAAGCAAACTCAGAGAGTGCCTCTTCCTATGTCAGCAAAAGCCAGCCAAGGCTGACTCTACATTCCTTAAGGAGACCTTTAACCTAAGACACTATCTTGAATAATGGGACGTTTTCCATATCTTAATATTTGTAGACCTACACTATGTTATGGCATGTTAATGGTAAAGAAAACACAGACATCTTAGGTCGTAATTTCTATTGAACTTTGTTTACCCTTTCCTATGTCAGTTATCTGTTTAGGGCAGGAAGCCTACCACTTACTAGTGGTGGGATTTCCGAGACATATGTTTACCCAGCTTGGAATCCCAAGGCCTGACCAACATTACTTTGTTAATTGTCTTGTCTTACTAAATTTATGATTTGTTCAACTAGGAGAGTTCCTTTCTCACGGCAAAATGTATATAAGCCAGAAGATTTCTGCACTGGGTAGCCAGAACATTTCTGGCTCCATAATGCATTATGTTACTGTTTTCTTTAATAGGGAATTGATTAATTAATTAAATCATAAAATGTATGCATTTAGCCATGTTGCCTTTTCTTGGTAAGTTTTCAGGTCAACATTATCAAATAAGTCTCTCATCAAAATGGAATGTTCAAATGTCTTTCTTCCCAGATAGTAAAACATAGCTAGCTTTCTGCAAATTTCATTACTGTATCATGGGCTAAAGACTTTCCCTAAGTTACTTTGTCCATTTTACTAAAATCTTTCTCTTTTAGTATCTTCTGAACATTCAACAGTAAAAGTATTATTTCTTATTCTGTAACAGTGGTTACTTCAGCCTTCTTGCTCACTCCAAATACGCCTCAATTTTGTGGTTTGCTGATTGAATGCTTTCTACTAGCTAATCTAGTTTTCTAATGCTTTGTCTAAACATTTAAAATATCAAAGCTATCCTTCAGAAAATGCCCATGATTTAGTCAACTGCATTGGCTCATAAAAATCTTTTGTCATTTCAACAAGCATTGAGTGTAAGAGAAGAGACTATTCTTTCATCTTTCCTAAAAACAATAACAAAAAATGTGTAGGAAACATTGTCTGGCTGCTCCTAGTTAGGCAGAGTATGGAAATAAAAAGTTTTATTTGAATCAGAAGAAGCCAATGAAGCAGATCTGAAGAGCAAAAAGGAGGACAAGAACACAGATTTATTAAGTGCTTACTTTATTTATGGCCAAGCACTTTGTTCAAAGATACTGGGGAAAGATAAAAAGTGGAATAGCCTCTACCCTTAAAGAGACATATTCTAACAGGAGAGAGAACATAAACATAGATGGGGGGGGGCAGTGTCCTGCTAGTTGTGGGGAAATCAGTAAAGCCTTCTTGTGGCCCTTGAACTTAGTGCCAAGGGGAATCAGGAAATCCAAGAGGTGGAGTTATCGAGGAGGAGCATTCTAGGTGTGAGGGAGTAAAGAGGGAGAGACCACAGGGAGGTAAAGAGGGAGAATACAAAGAATGTAGTCAAGGCATATGGGAGCAGAGCCAGAGAGCATAAGGGAGGGCAGGAGAGAAAACACCCCAGGTATGGAGATGCTAATCCCAATTAAAGGCATGGAAATGAGAGGTGGATTATTCTGCCGGTGGAACTGGGAATAGGTCAGTAAAGCTGGCCTATGGAGTTCAGGGAGGGGAGTAATGTATTGTTGTGGTTTATCCTTTGTTCTTGAAGACTGATGACATCACCAGTGTGATGTCTTGACTTGCTAGTGAACTAGGCTTGAGTGAGGCAGAGCCACTCCTCCAGAGTTACTGGAGTCCTGAGGCAAGACAAAGGTCAAGACAAGTGTAAAAGGCCTCGCGTGCAGGGGGTGACATTGGTCTTTTTTATATTAAGGTCTATCCAAGGTATTATGTAAAAAGATTGAAAAGATGGACCAGTCAATGTCTTCTTTCTAGGCCAGGATGTGAAGAAATTTAAATGTCAAACAGAAGTGTTTATATTTGATTCTAGGGAAGTTACTGTAATTTGTTGAGTAAGGTTGCGGGGGTGCAGATGATCACAGCTCTGAGTTTTAGGAAAGTCACCTGGTAGTTGTATGGAGAATGGATTGAACAGGAGAGAAAGTTGGGGCAGGGAGACCAAATAGGAAGCTATTGAAATGGTTAAGGTGAAAGGAGATAGAGGACTGAACTGAGGTGATGTCTGTGACATAGGTAAGCTGTGCAGGCACCATCACTTCATATATGAGTACAAGGTGGCATAAAGAAATGACTTGCTCATGGTTACACAACTACTAAGTATCAGAGTTGGCCCTGCCCCTCTTCATTGTAGTTTAGTGTGGAGCCTGGGGATTCCCCAAGATGAAGAAGAGTAGAAATCAATGCTAAAAGTAATATAACTTTATTATTGGAAAATTTTCACACACACACAAGAAAAGCAGAAGGTCTAATTTGAGATACCTAAGGGTGTCAGAGTGAGGTAAGGTTAAGGGGGGGGGGGTTCAAGGTTAAAGGACAGACAGAGCTGGATCACAGTCTTCAGACACAACAGATACAATATCATAATCACAGTCACAAGAAAAGACACAGACAGATGAAGGGTCCTGCTGGGATGTGGATAAGACGATCTTCTGGAAATTAAAAAAAGTTCAGTAGCATTTATTAAGTGACTACTATATACAAGGCACCTTATTGGGCAATGGGGATATAAAGACAAACATCAAGAGTCATCACATTCTACCATGGGAGAAAGGAATGATAATGTGTACATATAAACTAAATATACAAATATTTATACCTGTGTGTTTGTCTGTCTGTGTCATAGTGACATGTGCTGAGTTTAGAATCAGAGGACCTGAATTCAAATCCTGGCCTGTACTTTCCAACTGAGTGATCATGGATAATTCACTTAACCTCTCTGGGTCTCAGTTTTCCTTAGCTGTAAAATGAGTGTACTGAGTAAAATGAGTATACAAAGATCACCTCTGAAGTCTCTTCCCATTCTAGAGCTAAGAGAAGGTTATAGGGAATGGACCTGTGATTTCACTAGGAAAGGGAGCTACCTCTTCCGGGAAGAAACTTCCCTTATCAATGCAGATCTGCACCTTCTCTACAACTTAGTCTTAGAGAGTTGCCTTGGAAACTAAGGGCGGTTAATTGCCCAAGATCACACAACTGGCGTGTTAGAAATCAGACTTCTACCTAGCTTCAAGCTCTAGTTCTCTATCCACTACTATTCACTCAATCCTTAACAAATGCTAGTGATTGGAGGGGACAGATGAGAACACTAATCACTGGGGTAATCAGGAAAGGCCTTTTGTAGCAAAAGGCGAGTCTTGGTGGAGACTTTTGCAATAGTCCAGCTAAGAGCTAACAAGGCTTTGAAGAAAGTAGTAGCTGCGTGAATGGACAGGAGGGGATAACACAAGAGATGTCGTGAAATAAAAACTGAAAGGACTTGGCAACTGACTGGGTTGATATGGGGCTGAGGAAGAATGAATGAAGAGGATTCTCATGTTGGAATAACTGGTAAAAATGGAAGGATGGTAGTAGCCTCAACAGAAAAAAGGAAGGTTAAGAATAGGGTTGGGATAGAGAGAAAGAGAAACATATCTCTTGGGACACATTGAGATTGTGATGCCAGTGGCACATTCAGGTGGGGGGGATGATCAGAACTCCAATGGTGATGCAGGACTGCTCTCATAAGAGTCAGGTTTGCTATGTACCAGAAAGGAGGGAACCCTTGATCCTGCCAGAGCCCTTTTCATCTGACACTCAAGTTATATCACACTCCAGTCTTCCGAGGTCAGTACAATATCACTCATACAACAGGTCAGTTCAATGGCCAAAGTAGGAGGGCAGAGGCTTTACAATAATACAGGGTGGGACTGTTAAGGTGTGCCTGATTGTCTTTTTGCCTCTGACATCACAGGCACCAAGGTGGCAGGGATCAGCTAGGAGGCTGGAAGCTTCCAGGAAAGAAGACACAGTCTAGAGACAGCTTATCACAACTGGTATTTGAACCCAGGTTTCCTGACTCCTAAATTTAGCACTCTTTCTGATACTTCACGCTATCTCAATTCAATCCATTACATTTTATTACGCCCATACTATGTGCAAGACCCCGTGCTATGTGCTCTATATACAATGTTTGCCTACATATGTAATACATACATAAATAAAACAGAAACAAGTAAGTCTAAAAAGGGCTAGCCTGGAACCAGACTGAGAGGGGCTTTCTTTTCCCTGAAAATTCTGGAGAACGGAGTTAACACGATCAGAGCGCTAGATTTCGGCGGCTCCCTAGGGAAGGCTGGGGAGAGAAGGAGAAGGGATAAACCAACCAGGAGGGACTGAACCCAGTGCACGTGGGGGCGAGGAGGGCAGGGGGGTCGGGCCGTCAGCCGTAACGGAAGCCGGATGGGAGAGGTAGATTCTGGAGACCGCCGGGAAGAAATGGCCCAAGTCGTTGGTGGGCACAGGCGCAGGGCAGCGAGGGAGCTGGGCGAAGGGCAGGACGGACGCTGGTTAGGGAGGACTCTGGTGGGGGGAGGTTGGGGGGTTTGCTGGGCCCACGGCAGGTGTGTCATGGACGGGCCCGCTGACTGAGGGGGGGAGGGGAGTTAAGGAGCCCCGTTTTAAGTTCACACTCAAGGGACGTCCAGCCCAGTCCCCTTACAGATGGGGGCCCACGTGACTAGTTTAGGGTCACCCGGGGGCAGGGGTTCGAACCCACGGGCTCCGAGGCCGCACCCGCCAGTCTTCTCACTCCAGACTCGACGTTCCCGCACGGGCCCACACGCCCCAGCAGCCGAGCCCCGCGGCGCCTGTGACTGACCAGCCGCCCCCGCTACGACGTCAGCTCTGCGCGCGTGCGCTCAGCCACGCCCCAGTCCCGCGGCGCGCACGCGCCAGCTCGGAACCGAGGCCGCGGGCTCGAGGGGAAGGCGGGACTTCCGATTTCCCCTAAAGTTTTTAACCGGTTCGCGCGGGAGCCGGAAGTCGCGCTCTGGAGCGGGGATCCCGGACCGTGGATTCCGTCGCCGGCTTCCTAATTCTCACCCCCGGTGACGGAAAGGTGAGGCCCGGACAGCGCCTGCCCGCCGCCGGCTCGCCCGTCCCGTCCTTCTCCTCTCCCGTGCGTGCTGCTGAGGCTCCGGGCGTTGGAGGTCCCAGCGGAGGGGGTGGGGTAGGGCACTGGGAGGGCGGTGCAGCCTCGTTCCTGCCCCGCGCAGCCGCGTTCTCCTCCCCGTTCCTCCCCCTGCCCCCCGCTGTGGACTGCGGTGTGGGGGAGGGGAGGGCCGGAGCGGGCACTGACCGCGCTTCTCGTGCTTTCCTTACACGCGCGCCCCGCCCCCGAACCTCGTTCAGAGACGTTCAGTAGCAGCGCCGAATGCTCAGACGACCCGGTCCCTCAGTGCCTCGCGGCCAGGAGAGTGTTCCCCGAGGCACCTCCTGCGTGCCAGGCACCAAGCTAAGCAAAGAGGCTACTAAGGATGATGGCTAATGTCATAGGGCACCTCCTGCGTGCCAGGCACCAAGCTAAGCAAAGAGGCTACTAAGGATGATGGCTAATGTCATAGGGCACCTCCTGCGTGCCAGGCACCAAGCTAAGCAAAGAGGCTACTAAGGATGATGGCTAATGTCATAGGGCACCTCCTGCGTGCCGGGCACCAAGCTAAGAGTAACAACAGGTAGCGTTCCGAGAGTATCTTGGAGGTGCCAGATGCCCATGACCAGGGCGGAGGACCGCAGGGAGCTCTGCCCAACGAGACGTAGCCTGGATAAGGGGAGATCCCCCCAGCGCTGAGAGGGAGCCAGAAAGGCTCCTGTGGAACGTGGGAATGGGAAGGAGGCCCGGGAAGGGAAGGGAGAGCGCTCCAGGCGTGAGGCTCCCTCACCGAACCGATGAGGGCACTTAGGTCCAGCCAGGAGCTTAGAAATGAGGGAACTCAACCCCAAGGCTGGATTTGAACCGAGGTCCTGGTGACTGCAGGCTACCCGACCTCCCACGTAGCTGAACCTCTCCGGGCCTCAGTTTCCTCATTGTAGAATGGGAGGGTTGTACTCGAAGGCCTTTAAGATCCCCTACAACTCTAGATCTGGATGCTGCCATTTCTTTTGGAGGGAGCGCCCAGAGTTGCCTTTAGAGAGTCTCTGAAAGGTAGTCTCGCCGCAGCCAGTGTGCCCAGAGGCAGGCCTTCCCGTAGCAGAGGCTTCCTCTCTCAGAGATTGGATTTGGGGTATTTTCAGACGTAGGTGTTTTCATGGGAAATTCCTTTAAGACTGGGATGATTTTGTCTTCATATTTCCTGGTGCCCAGCACGTAATGGGACGCTGGAGGCGCTCTCAGAATTTGTTGAATGGAATCGCAAGATTTGCTTAATTTAGTAAGTGAGTTTAAGACATGGGGGGGGGCCAAAGAAAACCTTTCTCACTTGGCAGGACTCGCCCAGGGCTTGTGCTCCATGGCAGCAACCTTCACTTGACAAACTTTCATCAGCTGCCTCTGACTTGGGAGGGGTGGTTGGTCCACAAGCCTCCACAGCTCTGGTACTGCCTGCTAGAGAAGTCCTTTCCAGCATTCTTCCCTTTCGCTTCCCTCCCCCCACTTTTTCTCTTTCTCAAAATTACTTTCCATAACTTTGTATTTATTAATGTGTTTGTATATCACCCAGTGACATGGATAAATGTTTAACAAATGGCTCCACCTCTTTAATGTACTTATAAGAACCTTTAAATTTTAATCTCCACTATTAGCATTTCACCTTCACTTTCTTAAGTCTAGACAATTAACAGAACAAGCCCTGATTTGTAGTGTTTGCCAGTTTCCAAGGTGCTGATGTTCACTATGAGAATTTAACAGTGGCTAGCTGGTCATCCCTCCTCCTGTGGAAGCTAGCTCTTTAAGGTCTGGGCTTGTTTTGCCTTTGACTGTTTTCCTTGGTATTTATAATTCCTTGCAAAGAGTGGACATTTGAGAAGTCTTGATTGAATTGCTGAATTAAAGAACCCAGAGTTGCTTCCAAATAGGGGGCATCAGACTAGGACTTTAGTGGAGGTCACCTTCCAATAGATGTTCATTTCAGTAATGCTTAATATGTATCTTGTATTGTGCTGAGTGCCAAGGTCCAAAGCTTGAAAAGATGTAGTCCTTGTCTTCAGGAAAACCTTGGATCATAGGTTTCAGAGGTCAATGAGACTTTAGTAATAGTCCGACCCAACATCTGTATATTAGAGATGAAGAAGCAAGTATAGAAAGCAGAAACTGACAATTTACATGGGTAGCAGAACCTTGACATTAGGCCACTGCAAGTGGAATGTGCACCAGAAGCCTGTGTTTGACTCAAAAGAGAAGGAGGGTGACTGCTAGGATTTTGGAGGTGATTCCTGCTTAGTTACAGGTTCAGTTTGACTCTCATTTGTGAAGGGCCTGTTATATGCAAGGTACTAGGGAAGCAAAAAGAAAATGTACAAACTGGTCCTATCTTCAAGAAGCTTACACTATATGGGACTTGGCCTCTGAGGTGCACTCTTAGTGTGTGAGGCTGGGAGTCCCAAGTCTGAGACATGTAGACATGAGGTGTGAAGGATAAAAAATAGTCAAGTTCTTTTGTCTGAGTTAGTCACAGACTGAGCTTTGGTACGTTGACTTCTGTGCATTTTTGGCTTCTCAGTGGCTTTGAGCTGGCAGTGTGGTGTGATGGAGATGGCATTGACCTGCGAGTCAGATGATGGACAGGACCCTAGATTCCATAATATTTTCCACGTGCTGGTTCTGTGCCTCACTAAGGCATAACATTTCATCTTCCATAACATTAGAGTATGATTCCCATTGCTACCTCAGAGGGCTTTTTAAAGACTCATATGAGATGATGTAGGTGATAGCCCTCTGCAAATCATAAAATTCTAAGCAAATGTTACCCAGTGTAGTAACAGTGATGGCTTCCTGGTATTTTACTGTGTTCCATATAGGTGAAATTTTGGGATAAGTGGGATCTGATTGTTATTGTGCTTTTATGGAGGGGAAACAAGCATTTCATTCACATCAACTGCTTCATTTCAACGTTCTTTTTGTACATTGTTTCACATTTTTGTAGGTGCAATCATGGAAGAAAGCATCAGATTTGCCTCATCGGGGGATGATATTAAAATATGGGACTCGTCCTCCATGACTGTGATGGAACAGTTCAACCCCCATTCATCATCTCTTGGAGTCAGTTCTTTGTGTTGGGGTGGCAGTAGTATCCTTTTCTTCGTAAAAGCATTGTATTCTATTTGAGGGTTTTGTTGGTTTTTTTTTTTTCCAGAAATAATTCAAAATATAGAGTCAGGGATTTGCTAAAACAGTTCATCTACTCTGAGGGAATGGAGAGGGGGGAGGATAAATGAGGTCAGCTTAAAGCATTAAGGATGGTTTAGCCTAGAGAAGGAATAGTTTAAACATGTGTCATTATTCCCTTTAGCAAATGAAGGCCTCTTTGGAATAATACTTATTGCCATATTCACAATTAAAGGAAATGTTTCAGTTTGAAGTTAGTGAAAATAAAGATGTAATATTTTTCCCTTCTGAACCCCTGATGTAGAGGGAGAATATGGTACTTCTCTATATATTTAAAGGGTCCTTGTGTGGAAGAATAGTTAGCCTCACTCTGCTTGGCCCTTGAGGTGACAATTTGGACCAAAGGATGTAAGTTGTATTGAAGTTATAAGTGGTATCAAGGCAGGTTTTGGTTTAAGTTAAAGAAGAACTTAGTAAGAGTTAGAACTGCCTCCCCTAAAAATCTTGAAAAGGGTATTGGAAAGGAGAATTATACTTTAAACAGGTAGTAGTACTAAATGATCTAAAACCTCTTGAAACAGGGATTTTTCTTGTCTGGAAATTGGCAGCATTTTAAACAAAATTATGAAGGCACATGATAAAGGTTTGACTCTGGAAGAGATGGAAAGTTGCCCAATTGTTCCATCCTACTGCTCTGTTTAGAACTTAACCTTTCTTTTCTATCCTGGCTGGAGATAAATAACCTCATCTCTTCAAATGATGCAAAACACCAGCCTAAATTAGCCTGGCAGGGTTCTAAATTCACATGGTTTAGGAGAAATATTTAGAATCAGAATATGAGAATGTTTAGCAGTAGAAGGGACCTTAAAAGATCATTGAGTCCTAATTTCTTCATTTTATTCTTTGAATTTTTTATTGCTAACTTTTGGAGTTTTTTTTTTAACCAACTTCTGATTATTTTCTCTATGGAGAGAGCCATCCTTTTTAGTAATGAATAAAAAAAGAAAGGAAAAAAAGCAAAACTAAATTAACAACACATCATCAAAGTTGTTAGTGTATGTGAAGTTACATACCCATAGGCCTCCACCACTGCAAAATAGAAAGGGAGAAGGGGAATGTTATATGTGTGTGTATTTGCACATGCCCATTTCATTTTTTTTTTCCTCCATGACTAAGTTTGGTCATTTTAATTATATAACATTCTAGGTTTTTTGTTTTTTTGTCGTTCTTTCTATTTATGCTATTGCAGTCCTTGGTGTATATTGTTTTTCTGGTTTTGCTGACTTCACTCTGCATCAGTTCATGTAAGTCTTCCCATACATCACTGAAATTTTCCTGTTCATTGTTTCTTGTGGTACAATAACGTTTTATTCTGTCCACAAGTCACAGTTTGGATAGTCATTTTCCAGCATATGAAACTTCATTTTACAGATGAGCAAAATGAGACCAAGAAAAGACTTAGCCAAAGGTAATTGTAGAGTTAGCACAAGAAACCCAGTTTGCTTCCTAATCCAGTGTTCTTTCTGCCATACCACTGTTATCATGGGTAAGGTAAAAGGGAGAGTGAAGCTTTTAAATAAAAAATTTCATTCCTTCCTTTCCTTAATTTTGGCAACAAGGATTTTGAAAATGCAGTTTCCCGTGGAGAAATCAAAATTCAACAGTTGATTTTCCTATAGGAAAATCCCAGTGCTAAAAGTAAATTTGTTAGAATGTGTAAGGTATTTAGGGGAGCTTTATAGAACCCTTTTTGTAACCTTTAACCTTAATATCTTTGATCTTATGAAAATAATCTGTAATTTCCTAAATCATGAATTTTGCTCGGATTTAAATTTCCCTGGTCATCAGACACCTTGTATCTTTTTGTCTATGGAAGCCATTTGTTGTTTCTCAGCAAGACTGAAATAAGAATACATCGTCTATACTTCTGTGACATAGTTATCCTAAACTTTAACATACTTGTGTTTTAAATACTGCTACAAGTATTTGGTTTCTGTTACAACTAACCTAAGTTATTAAATAATAAAAATTACACAAGGATTTCCTGAAGATGCTACATATTAAAATAGTAGAATCTAAACTATAATACTGGCTTAAGATTTAATTCATTTTATGAGCCTTCTGAACTCTTCTTTAAAACTTCCAGTGAAGAATAGTATTTTTCATGACTTCAAGAATTTCTAAGCATTAGTTATTAATTTGTTTAATTTTGTAAGAAATCCAGTGACTAAAAAAAAGAATCCCTACTAAAGTGTTGTTATATCTGGTGCCAGAAGATCTCATATATACAATAAATGCACTATTCTGTGAAGATTCTTTAGACTGATGTTGCCGGATAGGTTAGAAATTATTTTCCTTGTTAATTGGAGCATAAATTTGGTGCTGGAAGGGACTTTAGAGACCCTCTATAGAGGTTCAAGCCCCTTGTTTTCTAGATGAGATGAGGGCCAGCTAAATGGGGGAGACAATGCAAACAAAAATATACAGAGCAAGCTATATACAGAACCAACAGGAAATATTGAATGGACGAAAGGCACTAGAATGAAGAAGGGTTTGGGAAGGCTTCCTGTAGAAGGTGAGGTTTTACTTGGGGCTTAAAGGAAGCCAGGGAGATTAGTGGTCAGAGTGGAGGAGAGACTGTATCCAGGCATAGGGGGCAGCCAAAGAGAATGCCCAGGAGATGGAGTATCTTGTTTGTGGGACAGCCAGGAGGAGACCAGGGCCTATTGTGAGCCCAAATGCATGCAGGAGATGTGTTGTTGATGTCATTCGCTATGGCCTTTGAGCTTACTGTGATATTTGAGAGAATAAAATTCAAAATGTTGACTTGTCCTTTTAGAGAAATACATTGTAGATGCTTTCAAGTGCTAGTTAAACCAGAAATGATAGTGTTTACTGAAACAACTTTAAAAAGCACCAGTCTGCCAGTTCTTAATCCATTTCTTTTAACATTCTTCCAAATTTAATAAACTAGCTCTTTCTCTTTTAAAGTTTTGCTTCAGCTCTAAAACTGCTTAGTTACACATGAACTTTGAGTAGATTTTCATGTATTGTTCAATGTTCCATAACTGTCCATTTAGATAATGTTTTGGTGAGTGCATCTGCCAGTGGTGATAAAATAGTCATTTCCAATTGCAAGGATAAACCAGTTTCACTTTTAGAGCTGGCGGAAGGGGTGAGTATTCCTGACTTTTTTCCTTTGGTCTTTACCTTGCTTCATACCCTGATAGTATATGGCACTTGCTCCTAATTTTAAAGATAGTTTATCGAATAGTTTATCATTCATTAAGAACTATAAGTTAAATACAGAAATATGCTACTCTGTAATAACTCTTAGCAAAGAGAATATTCCATAACAGCAAGCTTCCTTTTTAGCTTCCTACCAGAAAGAAGAGTCACTGTAGAAGGTATAGTGATATATTCCAGGGCTTGCATTCCCTTTGTCTAATCAAGATACCTTTTTACTTCCTCCATTTGGAACACTGTGACTCCCTGACCTTTTGTGCAGCTCAGTGTCTGCTTTAGGAGGCTGAGTGTGGCTAGGACCTGTGTAGTATCTTTCTGACTCCCTGGTGATTCAGCCTTCCTTTTGGCCCTGGTTCCCCACCAAGAATCCTTACTCAACTGGCACTACTCTTTCCATTGCTACCATCACCTCGAATGTAGAGTGTGGAAGATTGGACCTGCCCTTTATGCTCAGCCCTGCTTTGTTAAAAAAAAGAAAATAAAGCAGTATTCCAAAGGGATTTGTTTGTTGAGGTATCTTGTTTCTTCCTGATTTTGTTTGGATTATAGAATATACTTTTTCGATAATACTGCCTTGCTTAGTTTTATTGCTGCTGTCTTTAGAACTTTGTTGTATCTATTTTAAAGCCTGTGGAAAGACCACAATCCCTAGCCAATGGGATAAGCTGCTTAATCGGTTCAGAAGGATAAATAGCATTCTATCTCATAGAGTATAACCGAGCTTGGTTTAGAGGGCAGTCAGTGTTTTTTCTGCTCTTTTTTTGGGGTAAACAATAGGCTGCTTAGGCTGATAGGCAGAGAAAACACTAATCCACATTCTTGGCCACCAGTGCCAGAAGTTGATTGAAGATGGGAGAAATATCTCCTCTAAAAGCAGACATAACTAAGAGCAGAGGGGAGATCGCAGCTGCTGGTAGATATAAAATGTACCATCACTGGTTTTGGAGAGAACTTTTGAGGACCCTAGTCAAATAATGTGCTATATTTTATGGCATCTCTCTGCTGTTTCTGTGCCATTGGATCCCAGTAATTCATTCATCAGACATTGGTTAAGTGCCAACTAGAAGCACATATGACTTAGAATCAGGAAGAGCTGAACTTGGAGTTATAAAGACCTAAACTTTACATCCTGCCTCTGATATGTAAAAGCTTGGTGACCCTGGGCCAGTCACCTAACTTTGATGGGCTTCAGGCATTTCCATAGGGTTGAATACCATGTTATAAAGCACTTTGCTCCCAAGGATATTATCAAGTATGGAAGATAAGACTGGTATATAAAATAAAATAGAACAGCATACCTAGGAAAGGTACAAATAAGCTACCAGTAGTCCTGTTAGTAAAAAGCTAGGTGGCAGCAGTGGAGTGCTGAGCCTCCAGTCAGGAAGACCTGAGTTCAGATGTGGCCTCAGACACTTAGTAGCTATTACCCTGGGGTAAGTCACTTTACATCTGTTTACCTTAACTTCCTCATCTGTAAATAGGGGATTATGATAGCACCTACCTCCCAGGGTTGTTGTGAGGATAAAATGAAACAATAACTGTCAAGTACTTGGCACATGACAAAGGCTATATGAAAGTTAGCTATAATTATTGTTACTGTTATTACGTTCTGTCTTCTCCGTATTTCTTGACTTCTTTTCTTAATGTTTCCATTGACCAGCAGCATTCTTTAGGCTTTTATTGCCACTTGACTGGGCTACTTAGTAACCTCCTAACCAGCTTCCGTGTTTTAGATGACTGTGGACTCTATCTATCCTAAACAAGTAGTCTGTCTTCCCTTCATAATGGGCGTCTGATCCTATCTCCATTACCCAGAATGGCTTCCTGGATAAAATTGAAAACACCTAGACTGGCTTTCAAAGCTTTCTATAATTTGGTTCCAACCTTTCTCAACCTACTTCTCTTTATGGATTCTGTTCCAACTAAACTGGACTGCTTACTTCATCTTGGATGTTTTATGTTTTCCTGCCTCTCTACCCTTACCTCTTGGGAAAGGACCTGGAATGCCCTTCTCCTACATCTTCTGAAATCAGAATTATTCTCCAAGGGCAACTTAAAATACCACTTTCTCTGTGAAGCCTGTTTGGTATACCACAACTGATAATGATTTCTCCTCATTTGTGCTATAGCACTGGGCCCTCTCATGCACTTATATTCTCATTTGTATCATATTTGTTCACGTTAAGTGCAAGAGATACCTCATAGATTATAAATGGCTTGAGGGCAGGGTCTTTATATTTATCTTTGTAGCTTTCTGTTGCCTAGCACAGTGCAAAACATTGAGCAGGTGCCAGATAAATGTTGGAATGAAAATTTTGAGGCAGATTGTTCATTTGTAGCCAGTTATTCTGCCTCATCTATGTGGGTAAATGTTTGAAAATTTTGAATCAACTAAAGTGCTAAACTTAAGAAAATATTCAAAGATATTATCTTTTAAAAGATAAACTGATAATGAAAGTATTAAATATTTTTATATGTTCTGTTAAATATACTTGTAACATGGACTTATTTATTTAATCAGCTGTTTTATTTTTGCATCAAAAATATGCCCATTGCTTGAAATATCTTGGGGGTACAAGATCTCAGTTCTTAAAAATCCATTAATTATGTTTCATAGTCACATTAATAAAATCTCAACATTAAAAACAGTTCTTCTCTGTCCATAAGCTAACTTTTAAAGATGGATCTTTCACTGTGCCTTATAGGTCAGTTAGAAATTTTTAAGACACCCAAAAATCCAAAGATGTGAGTCTTCTAAGAAAACCACCTTTCCCTGTCTTTTCCTTAAAATTAAATTTCTAGCTCTTAATGTGTGGTGATTGATTGTAGTTCTCTGACAGAGACAGAGGGACAGACAGAAAGATAGAGTTGGGAGGAGGGAGGAAGGGAGAGAGAGAAACTGAGATTAGTTTAGAATGAAGTGGTTTCTCTGAATGGTACTTGCAAATAAATGACAGTTAACAGATATTCTGCAGCTCTAGAGGTTTATGAGTTCTGTAACTGGTGACAGTTTTGAATAGAAAACTAAAACACCTTTCTAGTTAATTCTAGGCTGCTGAAATAATTTTAGATGAAAAGAATGGCCTCTCTGCCTGACTTCCAGAACACGTTATTGTAGATCTAACTTGCAGAGATCACAGAATCATGACAAAGAAAGAAACTTATTTTATACTGTGAAGATCAAAGTCCTAATCATGGAAAGTTGACTGACTATATTTGTAAGGTAAAAAAAGAGCTTTTCTTGAGCCCATCATCTACAAGAACACTTATGATTAGTGTAGTTTATGCTTGTTCTAATGTAGTTTGAAAATTTTAACAAGGTGAATGCTTTAAGGATCCATAGTTTTCTTTGCTCCGGATATTTTTTCCCACCTAATGATGCAACCCTTCCTTACCCTAGCAGACTTGTATTCAAGAATTATAGAGGCCACAAAACCGATCTCTTTGTAGGCCCAGGTTCTTTGGGCAGGTGATCGTTTGGGCAGCACCTTTCTCACTGGACCTCTACACAGAGACCTTTCAGTTCAGTGCGATTTGTTTGTGTTTCTCTGGTACAACAATTGAGGACCCAGGGCCATCCTTGTTGCATGGTGAGGAATTGGAGGAGGTCTGAGTGGAAAAATAACAGATAGCTGATGTCTGTAGAGCACTTCACAGTTGAGAAAGTTTTTTCTGCGTAATTCCTTGTTTGATCCTCAAATGGCCTTGGGAAGCAGATAGTACAAGTTAGGGCTTTATACTTGAAGTACCTGAACCTCACTTTTCTCAGTGACTTACTCAAGGTCACATGGCTAATAGGAATTGGAACTGGGATTAGAACTGAGATGTTGTGATTCCATAACCCGTCTTCTTTCCACTCTGCCTCTTTGCTTCACATAGTAAACTGTCCACATCTGATATGAGCATCATTCCACATCCATAGTCTCATCTTTTTTCTGAGGCCAAGACTGGTCATTAATTAACTGGTTAATTACACAGAATTCAGTTTCATTTTTAATATCTTTTCCGTTTATATAGCTGTATTTATTGTGTATATTGTGTATATATTGTGTATGTTGCTGGGTCATCTCCGGGCATTCTGATGAATATCTGGTCACTGGATTCAGATGGCTCTGGAGGAGAAGTGAGGCTGGTGACCTGCACAGACCTCCCTCACTCAAAACAAAGTCAAGTGCAAGTCATGTCATCATTTCTCTGATGGCATGGTCTTCTTTGGCAACGAAGGACAAAAACAATACTGTGAGTAGACGCAATTGGCTGAATGGGAACCCAGCTAGCTGGGTAACTCCGCTATTCCTCTCCTGTCTGCCTCCCCCTCCCCTTCCTTCTCCTCTCCAAAGGAAGGTAACTTTGAATGGCCAAAAGATGCCCAGTTGACTTGGGTTTTACTCTCTAGTTTCCTTTCCTTACCTGCCTTTCCCTTCCCTGCCCTGTCCTGTTTCCCTCCCAGCCTGATGTCTTTCTTTTTCTTGACCTCATTAAAGGAGCCATGCCCTGGCTACTTTACTTAAACAGGCCTATTCAGTGAATGGGCGTTACCTCACTCTAAGTGAGTACCTGCAAAGACCTTGGCCTAAAGGGCCTAAGGCCTCCCAGTACATCCTGGGTCATCTCCAGTCACCTTGATGAATATCTGGTCACTGTATTCAGATGGCTCTGGAGGAGAAGTGAGGCTGGTGACCTGCACAGCCCTCCCTCACTCAAAACAAAGTCAAGTGCAAGTCATGTCATTGTTTCTCTGATGGCATGGTCTTCTTTGGCTACAAAGGAAGAACACAAACAAAATAAATAGGCTGATGAACTGAACAGGCTGATGACCCTGATGACAAATATTATTGGCAAAGACAAAATAAGACCTCTGAGAGAAGGGTTTGAGGCTGCCTGGCCACATTTCAAGGTGGTCCCTCTGCTTATCACAATTACCTCTATTTTATGTGACTAGGATTGCAGTTTGTCTGCTTTTCCTTTATGCCTCCTTTTTGGTCAGATGGCCATAGATTTCTGCTGTTGCATCTAGATTAGAAGATGTTGTTCTGAGAATCCTTTAAATAACTTGATATTTAAGTAGCTCTCTCTACATACTATTAGATTCTCAGAGATGAACGTTTTGGTGGTAAGCCCTTTCCTATCCAATGAGGGAGTGATACCAGTTAATCTTCAAGGCTTTTCTGATAATTCTAGAATGAAAGGAATGAAACTCTTATGAAAATCTTCATAAGCCCATTAGTGTTTGATTATTATAGTCAAAGGCAATTGAAAGTATGCTCATGGATATGTTGACATTTCCTAACCAGACTTAAGAGCTCATTGATTTCCTAAAACAAATAAAACAACTCAATTCTGTAAGGTACTCTCCAGTGGAGAAGTAGGTTGTATTCTGAAGATTCACTAGTAAGTTGGTTGCTTGAAACTCAGATTGTATTTCCCTTTAGCCTGTTACTGTAAATGATGGTCAGGTTCCCAGGCTAGGTCATAAAAAATCTTTTGTAAATGTCTGTGGGTCTTGAGCCCTGAGGCCAACACTGAGGGAGACTGTACAATACCTGAGAGGTGTAGTAAGATAACTCCTACACAGGAAGGCCTGACCTCAGCACTTCTGGTAGCCAGGTGGAGGGGATGTGGGGGGTGTGGTGGGGCTAGGGCAGGGCAGAAGTTAGCTTAGGAGAAGGTTTCCATAAGTTGTCATAGAAGGACTCTGTTGCTGGGTGGGAAAGGAATCTGTTTATAATAGATAACTATCTATAATAAGTTATAATAACTTGGATTAACAAAAATGGTCTGTTGACTAAAAAGGAGTCCCATTTTGCATAATATTGTAAAAGAAATTTCATGACAAGATTTTAGGAACATAGTGTGTAGGTGTTATATCTCAGTAGGAGGCTGTGCCTGGTTCCTTGACTTGGCTGTGGCTTATAGGTCATTGAAATGTCAGAATGAGCTAAGGAGAGACATAGCTGAAAATCTCTGAGATCCGCTGGATTGTTAATATTTGATACATGATGCTCAGTTATCCATTGAAATTATATTCTTGACAGCATGTCAATTTGGCTTAAATGAAGCATATGATGAGCTGTTGGAACCGCCTGTATGGCCCTGGTCCCCACATAGGTGTTCATGCTATAAAGTAAAGCCAGGAAAAGGAAGTTGGAGCCTGGCAGACTCCAAGTGGTTGAGTAGAGAAATCCTTCCTCAGAAGAACAGAAGTTAATGCTGTATGTGTAACATAGTATATATTTGAGTTCTAAGCCAAAATCTTGATGTCATTCTTGGTTTACTGAAAAGACTTCTCCTTCTTCCCCCCCCAAAAAGAACTTGAAATGGGATCTACAAAAAATACAGTTACATAATTACATGTTAATTTTTTGTAGTTAGAATTTATGTGTGTACACTATATTGAATCTTTTTTTTTTTTTGTAGCAAAAGCAGACATGTATAAACTTAAACTCTGTATGTACGTATCTGGTAAGCGGAGGCCTTGATAGCACTGTTAACATTTGGGATTTAAAATCAAAGAGACTTCATCGATGTCTTAAGGTAAGAAACTCTTTTTGTGTTAGTTCACCAACTAGACTTCTCAGAAGAACTGTGTTTTTTTTCTCTGATTTGCTGTTGTCTTAACCATGTTTTGCTTTCTAAGAATTGTTAACATTTAATCTAAAAGTAAGATGCTTCAGATTTTATGAGACTCAGTAAAAAAAAAAATAGGTATTATTAAATCCTCTAAACATAGACCTTCTTTTCTCATACAACTTATCTCGAAAGTTATAAATTGCTGTTCCATTTAAGCCTTTTTCCTTGTATGTCTTTTAACCCTACAATGGAAACTTCTTGTTTTGAATGAAATGAACCATCTCATTTTTGATTAAAGCATTTTTGGGTGTCACCACCAAGTTAATAAAAAAAAAAAAGAAAGAGCTCATGGGTAAATGAGAGAAGGAATAGTAATGACAGTTGTTATTGAACCCTACAAATCATTAGAATCAGGAATTTGACTCAGGTCCTCTAAAATATTCTCCTGCTGCTGGGTTTTTGTTATTTGTTTTTTACGTAAAAAAAACCTTGGAGTATAATTTTCTTTGATTTTAGTTTCTAAAAGTGACTAAAATCTATGGGAATACCTATGGGTAAATTTTTATAGTGGTCATTTCATCTTGGAAATGAGACAGATGAAAACCCTACTGACCTGGATGCCATTGAGTCAGTTCAGCATAGTTAGAGAAATGAACATTACAGAAAGATGAATGGTTTTCTCTCAGCTTTAATCATAGCCTTCAAAATATCTGTAATACTAGAACTACTTTTGTAATGAGCAGCTTTTGGGGAAAGATGCCTGTTAGCCGAATTGGAAGATCATCAACTTTTTACAATATGTATCTGACATATTAGATAAATGGAAAGTTAAAAAGCTCTTCCTAGAAGGGTGATATAGGTTTTCTTTAAATTAGAGGTGATAAAATAAAACCATACTTAGATTATATACATTTATTGGAGAAAGGAAGAGAGAATGGGAGAGCATTCCCTCAACTGAAAAGAAATTAGGATTATATTCTTAGTTCTTTTACTTATATGCCCAGTCGCGTAACTGCTTTGCCTTAGTTTTCACTAAGTTTGAGATAAGGAAAATACTTATGCCTTTCATAACTAAAAGATGTTTTCATTGTACATTAAAAACAATTGGAATATTGAAACAGTAGTCCCACTTCCTTTCCTTCCTCTTACAGTTTTTGCCTGTTTGAAATAGCGGTTCTTCATTTGATTTAGAAAAGGAAAAAGAGAGTTGAGCCTTATAAGATTCTCAGAAAACCTTTCTGAATTCAATGCTGTAGGGGCATGAGACCTAGCTTCATCTTCCTAGCTGCTAGGGCCACTCTTCCCACCCTATTTACTTATCTATGTACGTGTTGTCTGCCTCAATAGAATATAAACTTCTTGAGGGATGGGCCTGTTTCATTTTTGTCTTTGTATCTTCAGTATCCAGCATTGTGGCTGGCTCACAGTGCTTCAAAAATACTTGCTGACTAGTGTGACAGAAAAATAAGAGTAGTGGCTTTTATCCTTCATATTAATGCTAATCTGACCATTACCAGCCATATGATAGTTGGTTGGTTTTGTATCATGAATGATCTCTGGTGCCAAATTACTCACATCTCAGTATCAGTAAGCACCCTAACATACACATGGGGGCCTGTTATCCCAGGTTCTTAGACCTGCATTCATAAAAGGAAAGCAGCTGTCAAGATTAACAATCACTTTAATCAAGCACAGATATCATTCACCTAATTCTGGGGAGTCAGCACCTTGAACTTCAAAGAAAATACAGAGAAATCAAAAGATCAACAGACATGGCTTGCTTTGCCTAAATTCAACAGACAATTGAACCCCAACTGTCTGACCATAGTTACCAGAGAGGGAAGCATGACACCTGTGTTCTCAAAGCTGGGGGACCCCTTAGCGGCTTCCCAGAGTCCTCATCTGACCAAACAAACACTTTCAGTCAGTAAGCCCCAAAGTAATCAACAGACATGGCTTCCTCTGCCTGACCATAATTCAGCAGACAGGTACAGATGTCTGACCATAGTTACCAGAGAGGGAAGCACGACATCTGGGTTCTCAAAGCCAGAGGGCTCCTTAGCGGCTTGCTGGAGTCTTCATCTGACCCTCAAACAAAAACTAAGCCCCAAAGTAAAACCTCAACTCAGAGTATTTATACTTTTTTTTTAGAGCTAGAGGGCATCACAACCTTTGATCCATTGCCTCATTAACAAAAGGCATGGGTCTTCCTACAAATCTTCCCTAATCAAACTCCCGTTAATGGGCAGGCCCATTAAGGGTAGGGAAGTTCTTTAATCACATTAAAATAATTAGCACTACAAATACATATACTGTTTCTAGTTAAAGAAACTCTTGTTTCTGTACTTTACACATTGTAAAGACTCTTGATTGATAAAGGCAAGATTCAGTCAGAGGCACTTTAGTAAAACAAAAACAGCAAAAGATCCTAATTTGATTGCCATCACAATCTCTCTGTCTAGCCCTAACTTTTTCCTGAAATGAAGGAAATGGACAATCTCCATGGTGTGTTATTACATATTTCCTTTCTCCTAACCCCATCCGAAGAAAACTCATTATTGTATAGAGACTACACTAGTCTTTATATAATTTTTAGATGGACACGTTAAAGTGAAAACAGTCTTAAATTGACAAAAAAAAATGTAATGTAACAGTTGAAAGAGTAGGCTGTTAAAACGAGTTTTCCGCATCATATTTTCTCTCTTTCAGGATCATAAAAATGAAGTAACTTGCGTAACGTTTAATTGGAATGATTGCTACATTGCCTCTGGATCTATAAGTGGTGAAATTATTTTGCACAGCCTAACTACCAATTTATCCAGTACTCCCTTTGGTCATGGTAATGGTCAGGTATAGTATGGGTATTAATTACATTTTTATTTCAATTTTGGGTAATTGCACTTTAAATGGTGAAGGCAAGCCAGAATTTGTTGGTTGAAATTGTTTTTTCAACTTGTTTAAAACATTTCATATTTCTTATTTTAAAAGTAGTAGTATTTGGTAACTGTCAAATAACTAATCTTGTTGATAACCTATATAAATATTTGTGGCTTTTTGTTCAGTCATTTTTCAATTGTGTCCAACTCTGTGACTTGTGTGGTTTCCTTGTCAAAAATACTGGGGTGGTTTGCCTTTTCCTTCTGTGGTACTTTTTACAGATGGGGAATCTGCAGCAAACAGGGTTACGTAACTTGCCCAGGGTCACACACCTTGGAAGAGGAATCTTCTGACTTCAGGCCCAGCACGCTATCTACTGAGAACCTAGCTGCCGAAAGATAGAGCTATTGTTCGAGTTAGTCCTTTTGAGTGTAAGCATATCAATGTCCTGGGCATTAGCAGGTGGCATAGCTCTTTAAATCCTGTCCGTTGATTTCCAGGTTTTGTAAAGGATTTCTGTCATACTTTGAAAATACTTGTTATACTTCATGTGCAGGGACAGGGAAAGTAAACAGGATCATGTTTACTAACATTTTAATACATTTTATTTGTAGATAATAAAAGGTTTTATTCTTCTGTTTGTTTATGAAAGAAGAAGTAACTTAATAAATAGCAAAACTTAATCAGGCTAATGTTGGAATATCAAAGGTATTTGTACATAAAGGAAAAGATTGTTTCAGTGCTCAACACTTTTTTTCAGACAACGTGGTTTTGTTTTTTTATTTGCTAAAAAAGTCAAAGCCTTAAAAAAAGAGTTTTCTCCAAGTTCTCCGTAGAAATATATTTACCTTTTATGATGTATGGTGGTTAAAATTCTTTAAATGGTGCTTTGCTATATTCGTAGAGTTGTATTAAAATGTTGTGGGCTTTTTTGTTTGTTTTGCAGTTACTGTCTTATGTGGACAATATGGCATGTGATGTGCACTTAGACCCAAACATCACCATCCTAGTATTATGGAAGATTCAAAGGATCATAAAATGTTAGAAGTAAAAGAGATCTTAGAAGTCACCTAGTTAAACCCTCTTATTTTACAGTTGAAGAAACTGAGACTAAGAGAAGATCAAAGACTGGCCCAAGGGCATGTAATTGTGGTTGATAAGGTGAATTTTTAGTCCCCAGAGACTATCTGTGCCTTTTAGTACCGAATGTTAGCACGCAAAGTAGAATTTTTTTCTCCACTGAAGGCCTCCTAACATAGTGCTTCAAGTTATACAGATGACTCTGGGGGCCTGAAGGTGATAGGAGCATAGGGAAGTATAAATTCTAAGACACAGGCTATTGATGGGGGCACAATGCTGCTTTTTGCCTAGCGTGGAGAGGTAAAGATTGAAAGGTATGGTGGCAGAGTCTTAGATTCTTCCTTTCTAGGGAAATAAACTTGAACATTGATCATTAGATTGTGAGTGGCTTGAGATGAGAGCAAGGATTGTCTTCCTTTCTCTTTGTATCCTCTGTGCTTAGCTCAATACTTGCACATAATAAGGACTTGATAAATGCTTTTTATTCATTCATCAGTGGGCAAGAGGAAGAGAAGGTTTTGATCAGAAGAGTGATGTGCCAGGTGTATGTGTTAAAGAAAATAAGCCTGGCAGTGATGTGGCAGAAGAGTCAGAGTGAAGGTCCAAGACCTGATGTCATTTATTCAGTCTAATAGAGATTTAATTCAGTGCCTGCTTACTGTGGTCCTGTGTACTAGGTACTAAGGATCCAGAGTCAAACATGAAATAATCCTTGTCCTAAAGAAGCTTAATTATACCAGGGAAGGCACACAGGCAGTGAAATCCAGGGGAGCTATCACATGCATATTTACAGGTATGTTAAGTTAACTTGAGGACACAGCCACCACTGGCAACTGGGGAGATGCTAAGAGGCTTCACCCAGTAGGGGGTACCTGCAGTGAAAGGTGGAGAAACCTTATTAAGTAAGTATCTACTGTGTGCCAGGTGCTGTGCTAAGTGCTGAGGATACAAACATGAAAAAGAATGATAGTCTGCTTGAAGAAGCCTAAAATCTAATAGGGGAAGATCACACCCAAAGAGAAGCTAAAGTGGGGGAGGGCTGGAAAAGGCCTTCATGGAGGTTTGGGCAGGAGCTCTTTGGCTCAGCCGTCCATTCGGAGGGCGATGATGAGGGGTCAGTGTCGAGGCTCTTGAGTCTCCAAGGATAATGATGAAGTCCCTGGGATTCTGATGGAGGTTTCCAAAGGAGGGCAGCCACAGGTAGGAAATGAAAGCCCCTGGGATTCTGATGGAGGTTTCCAAAGGAGGGCAGCCACAGGTAGGAAATGAAAGCACAGGAAAAAGAGAAGGAACTAGTTTGGCTGTCATGCAGAGTGTGTTATAGGAAGTGATATTCAATAAGTCTGGAAAGGGAGGTGAGGGTCAGGTTGCAAAAGGCCTTGGATACCAAGCTAAGGAGTTTCTGTCTTATTCCAGAGATGAGAGGGAGCTACTGAAGAATTTTGAGCAGAGAAGTGACCTACCTCAATCTTTTCAATTGTGTTTTAAGATTGAATTGACAAGCTGTGGAAAGGATGGATTGGAAAGGGGAGGAACTGGAGGTAGGAGGACCAGTTAGAAACCTCAGAAACGAGAGTCTAAAATAAGGGGATTAGAATTGGGAGTGGAGAGAAAGTAACATGTGCAAGAGATCAGGCCAGTGTGATAGACAACTTATTCAGTATTGGGAGAGAGTCAGTTGTGTATCTGAGGTTGTAAACGTAGGTAGCCAGAAGAATGGTGGTGCTCTCACAAGAAGGGCTAGGTGTAGGGGAAAGAGGATTCATTCTGTTTTGAGTTTCTGCTTTGAGTTAGTGTTTGGACATCTCCATAGAGCTACCTAGCAGGCAGTGGATGGTGGATGGTACTTGGTTAGAGTTGAGGAGACAGAGTGGAGCTGGACATGTAAATTTGGGATTCATTTGTCAAAAGAATCTCTGGTTGTTGCTGACATCCCTGAAGGGGAGAGCACCTAGAGAGGGGGAAGTAAGAGTTCAAGATGGAGGCTTGGGGGACACAGGATAAGATGCTGATCCAGCGAAGGAGATGAGAGGGAATTGTCTGATATCTGTGTGGAGAACAAGGAGAGCAGTGTCTTGGAAACTTGGAGGAAAGAGTGTCCAGGAGGAGGGAGCAAGTGGTTAACAATGTCAGAAGCTGCAAAGAGGTCATGGAGGATAAGGAGTGAGAAAAAATCATTTGATTGAGAAATCAAGAAATTACTGGTAAATCTGGAGAGAGCCATTTCTTGTAAACGGTGGGGTTTGAGGTCAAATAGCAAAGGATTGAGGTGTGAGTGGGAGATGACAAGATAAAGACAAGTAGAAACTGCTTTTTTGGCTGTGAAAGGGAGGAGATAAAAGAAAATGATAACATGAGGGCATGGCAGGTTCAAATGAAGGTTTGCCAAGAATTTGAAGACTTGGTGATGCTGTTAGATGAAGTCAGCAGGAGGGAAGCTTCTAATAGTTGTGAGGCAGCTACATGAAACAGCAGATAGTGCTGGGCTCTGGAAGCCCTGAATTCAAATCCAACTTCAGTTACAAGTCACTTAAATGCTGTTTGTTTCAGTTTCCTCAACTTTAAAATGGGGATAATAGGGATAGCACCTTTCTTGTAGGTTGTTGTGATGATCAAATGAGACAAATATTTGTTATGTGTTCAGCACGGTACCTGGCACATAGTAGGCGTTTCATTAATGCTTATAGATAAGGAAAGATTGAAAATGAGAGGGCCTAATTGTGGGGGCACCCTCCTGGAGGATATAGTAGAGGGGATCAAGGGTCCAAGTAGAGGCAAGGAACAAAGCTGCCTGTTTC
This sequence comes from Notamacropus eugenii, assembly GCF_028372415.1. Taxonomy (NCBI): domain Eukaryota; kingdom Metazoa; phylum Chordata; class Mammalia; order Diprotodontia; family Macropodidae; genus Notamacropus; species Notamacropus eugenii. The sequence continues at coordinate 279,528,216 of NC_092874.1, forward strand.
TCTGAGAGAATGAAATGTGTTGTGGAGAGTTTTCAAGTGTAGAGTAAGGAAGAAGATTTGATTCACTTAGAATGACCTTAATTTTCTTCATAATATGGGAGCTAAGGTCAGAAGAAGAGAAGTTGGAGTGATGAAGGGGGGCCTTGAGGAGAGGGGAGGAGGTTTGGAAGTATGAGAGGGGATCAATTAGCTGAAATCAAGAGGATTGGAGCAGTGAGGGCCAAGTCAAGGTTAGATGTCATCAAACTGTAGCAGACCAGTCAGTACCTTCATGAGACTTTTTCTACCAGTATTTGAAGGAACTCAGGTGGTAGAGAAGGCAGGTGATTGGGAGCAATACAGATTTAGGGTTTGGCTGGATGTCAGGGGCAAATATACAATGGAGTTGCTGCAGATAAAAAGAGACTACAGTGTACGACTGAACTCAGTCTCCATATTCCTGACTGTAAAACGGGGGAGAGTGAAGCCAAAGCAGTATTGAGAGAACAGAGAGTAGGGGGCGAGAGCTCATTGAGAGGAGAAAAATAATTTCAGGACAAACAAGGTAGAGGCCACAAAGGAAGCAGGTGATGATCAGAGGGAATTCTCAGAATTTTGGGTCATGGAGTTAGTGCATAGCATGGCTTATGGTGAGAACTGAGACTTGACCATCCCTGTGGGTGGTGGAGGTAAAGTGAAGACAGGAAGTGGAAGGCTCTTGGCTATGTCACTGGGTGTATCAGCAGGCCCGAATGTGAGAGCAAAGGAAGACTGAGCTACACTGACCCCCTTGAGGCACAATGAAGGAGTTCATGCAGTGTCCATCTCTGATTAAAATATACACACTCTTGAGTATTCTTATATGGGAAAAATAAAGCACTTTTCTTTGCTGGATAGTGAGATCATTGCATCTTAAAATTAACTTTTGGAATATCTTAGGAGAGTGTTTTTAAGAGTTTAATCTCAATTTCCACTTTTTAAATTAGATAATTATTAACGTAGATGCTCCTTTGTTTCCTTTTTCTTAACAAATTAACAAATATTAGCAAACATTGACATTTCAGTATGCAAAAAAGAGCAGAAAGGATTATATGTTGTATACTATTTTTAAAGATATATATTTTAAGATTATGCTAATAACCAAACTGCCCCACATACTTCTCTAAGCATATGAATTTCCTTGTGCTCTCATCTCTTCCTCATCTATCTGTTTGCATGGTATATATGCATATATGTATGTATATATGATGTACATACACACATATATGTATTTTGTCTTATGGACTTGTTTCCTTTTCTTCCTTTTTTTTTTTAGCCTCGCTAATTCCCTCCTCATTCACTCTCCCTGTCACTATTCTCATCAGCCCCAAGATAAAAACCCTCTCCTAATTCCCACATTAGCCTGCTCTGAAAATGTGTCTTGTTTGACAGCCATGGTTCATCACATTCCTGATGAGAAATGGGCATTGTGCTTCATCCTCAGGCTTCTGGAATCATGCTTGGTTGTTTTGTTGATCAGTTCTGAAGTCCTCCATCGTTGTTTTCCTTTACGTTATTGCTGTCGTTGTATAGATGGTTCTTCTGGTTCTGCCCACTTTTCATTAGTTTGTGCAGCTCTTCCCCAGTTCCTCTGAGTTCAGTCCCCTTCATCATTCATTCAGCACTGTTAATATTCCTTACTTTAATATGCCGTCATTTGTTCTGCCACACCCCAGTTGGTGAGCACCTGCTTTATTTCTGTTTCTTCACTTCAACAAAAACAGCTTACGAATATTTTTGTACATGTCAGCCCTTCTTTCCCCCATCTTGGATCTTTTGCATATATATATATATTTAGTAGTGGAATATCTCCAAGGATACTCAGAGTATGTGACTTTTGGAGTGTTCCAAGACTTTCCAAAATGGTTGGATCAGTTCACAACTCCATCAGTAGTGTACCTATTCTCCCACAGGCCATCCAATAGATGTCATTTTCCTTTTTTATCATCTTTGCCAATCTGATTGGTGTGAGGCAGAGTTTTAATTTGTTTTTCTCCTTTTATTAGTGATTAGGAATATTTTTTCATATGTCTTTTGATAGCTTGCATTTCTTCTTTGAAGTATAATAAAATGTGAAAGTTAGTCTAAAATTAGCTTAAATTTAGACTCTTGAAAGCTGCTTGTTCTTATTTCTTTATGTATTGGAGAATGGTTTTTGTTCTTAGATATTTATATCAGTTCGTTATATATCTTAGATACCAGACCTTTACCAGAGAAATTTGTTGTAGAGGTTTATAGCTATTTCTTTCTAATTCTAACTGCATTGTTTTTATTGGTACAAAAGTTTTTCACTTTCATGTAATCAACATTTTCCATTACATATTTTATGATTTTCTGTATCTTGTTTGGTTATTTTCTTGTAAAGCAAAACTAGGAAATAATACTGGAAAACCTCATTTGGAAATTGGGTTATGGTTCCTTCTTTAACTATGTATTTATTAAATGTTATCTCAAATCTTAAAAATAAATATTAACACAAATTTTTTTTATAGTTCTGCTTTGTTGGTGTTTATTACCTTCATTACTTTGATAGATCTAAGATCCCTCTCTAGCAACAAATTGCAGTCTAGTCATGCTCCCTCCTCTTGTAAGCTTCTTGCACTTGGCCTCCAGTCAGTCCTCTGTAGGGAGCTGGAGGTCAAGAAGGGTGTGGTCTTCCCATTGTGTGTGCTCCTGACAAGTGAGAAAATGAAGCTAAGATTCCTAAGAAGGAAAAAATAATCCTGAAATACCTACTTCTTGCAAAGCAAATCTTGAATGTTTTCCTTTCTTTTTCTTCCTCTTTGTTCTCTTTCTGTTTATAAACTTGCTCTGTAAGTTTACACTGACTGTGTTTGTTTGTATATATGTGTGTATGTGTGTGTGTATTAGATACACTTCATACGTACATAAGTAATATATGTATAATTTATTCTTATATACTAAAAATTTTTTTCTAAATACCTTACCTTGTAATTTTAGGCTGACTTGCGCATTTTATTATACTTCAGATTTAACTATAAGTTGATTAATGAAAAACCTGAGTCTTTGTGGGCATTTAACAAAATTTTTTTGAGGTACTTATAAAACTTCTTCACAGGTGATTTGGAATTGCTCTTAAATGCTATCACTTTTCAATACTGCCATATTTTTTTTGGCTCTCTACCATTATCTTTGGATTTTCTTAGTATAAAGAATGATATCAGTAACCATTTGGCTCTTCAAAAGCCATTTAGTGTATAATAATCTATAAGTGGCTTTTGTGTATGTGACGTATGTGAGGGGTATGCATTTAATTGTTATTACCCCCATGTGCCATTTGCAGTATAATCATGTAAATAGCAGATGTGGGCATGAGAAACCTGTACTTACCTAAGCATGTAATAGATTCAGTGTCTTTCATGTGAGAAATACTGTGCTAACAGTTATTCAGTTTTATTATAGATACCAAAACTTTTTTCTTGTACAAAAGTGTATTTCTTGTTTGGAACCTGCGTCACACTTGCTTAAGGTACATCAGATTGTTCTTTGTCAAAGTGAGACAAATTATTAGTTAAGTTCCTAAGTGGAAATGTTATTACACTTAGCTTTTTAATACTTGACAACTGATTATTTGGTTTCTGTATCATTGAGGAGTCTTCCTTTTCTTTTGATGTTTATTCATTTGTATATTTATTAGAAAGTGAAGAAAAGGAAAAGACAGTTCTCAGGCACATTAGAGGAGTTTAAATTTAATATCCAGAATAATTTTTAAAGTCACTTTTTAATTTATGCTATTCTTCCAGAGTGAGGGATATCCCAAATTCAGTATTGCTACTTAGGGAATCTTAAAAGACCTAGAGCAGATTCTTTTTTTAAATTTTTTAATTTTTATATTTTTTTATTTAACTTTTAACATTCATTTTCACAAAATTTTGGGTTCCAAATTTTCTCCCCGTTTGTCCCCTCCCCCCACCCCAAAACACCGAGCATTCTGATTGCCCCTATTACCAATCTGCCCTCTCTTCTATCATCCCTCTCTGCCCTTGTCTTCATCTTCTCTTTTGTCCTGTAGGGCCAAATAACTTTCCATACCCCTTTACCTGTATTTCTTGTTTCCTAGTAGCAAAAAAGGTACTCAACAGTTGTTCCTAAAACTTTTGAGTTCCAACTTCTCTTCCTCCCTCCCTCCCTCCCCACCCCTTCCCTTTGGAAGGCAAGCAATTCAATATAGGCTATATCTGTGTAGTTTTGCAAATGACTTCCATAATAGTCGTGTTGTGTAAGACTAACTATATTTCCCTCCATCCTATCCTGTCCCCCATTACTTCTATTCTCTCTTTTGATCCTGTCCCTCCCCATGAGTGTTGACCTCAAATTGCTCCCTCCTCCCCATGCCCTCCCTTCCATCATCTCCCCCACCCTGCTTATCCCCTTCTCCCCCACTTTCCTGTATTGGAAGATAGGTTTTCATACCAAAATGAGTGTGGATTTTATTCCTTCCTTTAGGGGAATGTGATGAGAGTAAGCTTCATGTTTTTCTCTCACCTCCCCTCTTTTTCCCTCCACTAAAAAGTCTTTTGCTTGCCTCTTTTATGAGAGATAATTTGCCCCATTCCATTTCTCCCTTTCTCCTTCCAATATATTTCTCTCTGCTTGATTTCATTTTTTTAAGATATGATCCCATCCCCTTCAATTCACTCTCTGCACTCTGTGTGTGTGTGTGTGTGTGTGTGTGTGTGTGTGTGTGTGTGTGTGTGTATGTAATCCCACCAACTACCCAGATACTGAAAAGTTTCAAGAGTTACAAATATTGTCTTTCCATGTAGGAATGTAAACAGTTCAACTTTAGTAAGTCCCTTATGACTTCTCTTTGCTGTTTACCTTTTCATGCTTCTCTTCATTCTTGTGTTTGAAAGTCAAATTTTCTTTTCAGCTCTGGTCTTTTCATCAAGAATGCTTGAAAGTCCTCTATTTCATTGAAAGACCAATTTTTCCCCAGAAGTATTATACTCAGTTTTGTTGGGTAGGTGATTCTTGGTTTTAGTCCTAGTTCCTTTGAATTCTGGAATATTATATTCCAAGCCTTTTGATATCTTAATGTAGAAGCTGCTAGATCTTGTGTTATCCTGATTGTATTTCCATAATACTTGAATTGCTTCTTTCTAGCTGCTTGCAATATTTTCTCCTTTGACCTGGGAACTCTGGAATTTGGCCACAATGTTCCTAGGAGTTTCTCTTTTTGGATCTCTTTCAGGAGGTGGTCTGTGGATTCCTTGAATACTTATTTTGCCCTCTGGTTCTAAAATCTCAGGGCAGTTTTCCTTGATAATTTCATGAAAGATGATGTCTAGGCTCTTTTTTTGATCATGGCTTTTAGGTAGTCCCATAATTTTTAAATTGTCTCTCCTGGATCTATTTTCCAGGTCAGTTGTTTTTCCAATGAGATATTTCACATTATCTTCCATTTTTTCATTCTTTTGGTTTTGTTTTGTGATTTCTTGGTTTCTCATAAAGTCGTTGGCCTCCATCTGTTCCATTCTAATTTTGAAAGAACAATTTTCTTCATTGAGCTTTTGAACCTCCTTTTCCATTTGGCTAATTCTGCTTTTGAAAGCATTCTTCTCCTCATTGGCTTTTTGAACCTCTTTTGCCAGTTGAGTTAGCCTATTTTTCAAGATGTTATTTTCTTCAGCATTTTTTTGGGTCTTCTTTAGCAGGGTGTGGACCTGCTTTTCATGCTTTTCTTTTATCTCTCTCATTTCTCTTCCCAGTTTTTCCTCCACCTCTCTAACTTGATTTTCAAAATCCTTTTTGAGCCCATTGGGTGGGCTGAGATACAGAAGCCTTGACTGCTGTGTTTTTCCCTGATGGTAAGCATTGTTCTTCCTCATCAGAAAGGAAGGGAGGAAATACCTGTTCACTAAGAAAGTAACCTTCTATAGTCTTATTTTTTTTTTCCCTTTTCTGGGCGTTTTCCCAGCCAGTGACTTGACTTCTGAGTATTCTCTTCACACCCACTTTGCCTCCAGATCCTCCCAGCCAGCTCTTGGGGTCTGAGATTCAAATGCTGCTTCCCAGCTTCAGGGTTTTTGGCGGGGGTGGGGCTGCTGTTCAGTGTGAGATTAAGTTCAGGTGCTCAGGTGGGGGCAGGGCCGCCTCATGGGGCTCAGTTCCCTCAGGGGGTTTATGCAGAGACCTTCAACAATGGATCCAGTCTCCTGCCTGCTTGGGGAGCCCCTATCTACTCCTGCCTCCGCTGCTGCCTCCCGAGGGGGCCTGAGTTATGGGGGGACCCCACTCCCCTCTCGGCAAGCTGAGAAGACCCTCTCACCAACATTTGGGGCCCATGGGTGGAGGGACCTGCACGGCCGCTGGAGATTCCATCCCTGAAGCCTGCTCGGATCCGCTCCTTTTGGTGCCGCGCCCAAGGCAGGGCTGGGCTCAGCTCCAGGTCCGGGGTGCGATGGACCTTTTGTGAGAGGTTTTCAGGGCTCTCTGGAACAGAAATCTTGTCCGTTCCATTGTTCTGTGGCTTCTGCTGCTCCAGAATTTGTTTGGAGTTCTTTTTTACAGATATTTTATGGGCTGTGGGTTCAGAGCTAGCATATGTGTGTGTTTCTACTCCGCCATCTTGACTCCGCCATCTTGGCTCCGCCCCCTAGAGCAGAGATTCTTAACTTGGGGTCCATGAACTTAGTTTTTTTGTATATATTTTGATAACTGTATTTCATTATAATTAATTTCCTTTTTGATCCTGTATTTCATTTTGTGCATTGTAGAAAAAAACATTCTCTAAAGGGATTTGGTTTCACCAGATTGTCAAAGGAGTCTGTGACACACAAACCTTTAGAACCCTTCACTGAGAGGGTGACCTATATAAACTTGGACAAAAATTGTCCAAAAAAAATAGATGAACTTACAAATCCAGCAAGGAAGTAGCTGTTGTCCTTACTCTATGAATGGTTTGAACTGGCTCTGTTCTTGGTGACCAAAGAAGGGAGAAGTGTCACCCAGCAAGAGCTTGGATTACCTGAAAGGCCAAAATATTTGCCACATATTGTTGGTATGAACGGGACCTTTTAATATATGCCCTTAACGTTTGAAAAAATATATTTTTCAATCTTGTGCCCTTTTGAGTGGATTCACCAGTGTGCTTCTTAACTCACATCTCTTCTTAATCTATGGGCACAGAGGCAAATGTAGTAGATAGATATTCAAGGGCCTATGACTCCTTGAAGACTGAGGATCTTGACACCCATGGATTCAGTTTTTCTTTTCCTTGATGTTTTAAGTTTCTGATCATGGGAAAACAAAGGGATGATGTGGTCACCTGCCCACCCTTTCTGCTTCCAAAGTCTTACCCATGTGACATTTAACAAGATAATACACATAAACACATAATTTCGGGGTAACTAGTCATTTTTATTAAGAACACTAGCATTTAAATAAAAGAGGTCAGTGACACTCTCAGGGCTCATGGGTTATACACGCTTTGAAAAGTAAGTGTTCCAGAGGATGGCAAACAACTCTGATTGGCTAACAAGTAATGAGAGAGAATGAATCTTACAGTGAGAAGCTGGACCTGTTCTAATGAACTTTGATGATGTCATTTACTTCTACAATATCATCCTTGGGCAATCTAGGCAGAGAATTTATCCCCATGCAAAGCTGTGTGGAGCCCAGTGGACTCCTTACACACTAAGTTCCTTGTAAGGTTGGGTGTAGTCTGATCACAACTGAAGAGAAAGTTAATTCAACCTTCAGAGACTGAGTTTTGAAATGAGGACTTTAGAAAAAGGGGGGAACTTTGGGTCTTCTCAAATCTTTGGTTATTAATAATCATTTCTCTCACATGCCAGCTCCCCTTAAAGTCTTTTTAAAATGTGTATTTTATATAAAGAGAGCCACAGTATTTCCTTCATATTTTTAGATAACTGAATGACTATCACCCTTCTAATTTTTAAACATCTATATAATCATTGATTTCCTTTTTCTTCACCATGTAACTGTTACAGCCTAGTTCCTATCCTCCTCAGTTTATAGATGAGATTATAATACTGAGAGCTTGTTTCTTGCCCTAGGTCAAAAAAGCCAGAACTCAGGAGATTTCTCTTCCATCGCTTGTATTTGACCAAACTACAGGGCTGTGTGATCTTTGACATAGTTATACACATGAGAAATCTGAAAGATTGTGCTGCAGGGCAGTTTTAGCATTTTTAGGTACATCAGATTTATTAAAGTAATAATACTAATCAGTTAAAGTAGCTTTTAATCTATTTGTCTTTCTCAAGTAAATTTTAAAACATTTAGGTTTTTTTCCTTAGCATTTATTGAACATAAAAATTGGCTTCTATAACTACATAATCTGCTTTAGATGGCGATGACTATAATAATTTCTCAATTCTGTCTTTTTTCCCCAGAGGGCTATCCTCCAAACCAACTTATAAGGCCCAGAAAATAGAACCTGGGTAAAGTGTTATTTCCCATATGTAGGTGAGGAGGCATCCCTCTCATCCTCAGATGAGAAGTCATGTGCAGATCGTGCCTGTAGATTTATGTCTTCCTGACCTCAGTTTCTTCCCTTCTTGAGTGGGGGAGCATTATGGAAAACTATTTATTTTTCCAGAAGCAAATTGGAAGCTTCTCTTGAAATTGTCACCCTTAGTTTGACATGATTTCATTGGTGGAAGTGCTTCTTTTACTGATGTAGATTGTAACCTCTCTCTCATCTTGTGTGATTCCTCACCTGGGAAAACTGTCGGGCACATTTAAAGTGTTTTTCTTGTTCTCAGGGGTACCAGTGCATCCTTCAGACTTAGTTTAACTATTGTCGCTCTTTCTCTTACACAACCAGCCCACCTCCTTTCCCAGTTATCCATGTCCTTCATAATGCCTTTTATGCCACATCCTTCATGCAAGGCATTGTTGGTAGCATGCTGGAGCCTGCTAACTATAAGCAGTTATATCCACCATCTGGCTTTTCCATTACCTTTTGAGTTATTTGTCATGTTAATTATTCAGGACCTGGTGTTCCACGATTCACAGCCATATGGCATCACTGGGCTGTTGTCAGCACCCAGCTTTGGGGGGATAAGGGGGATGGGACAGGGGTGGGGGACAGGGAACTATGATTAAAGCACTCCTTTCGTAAAAATAACATTTCGTATGCACCCATGAAGAGAAATTCATCTTCTTTCCATTAAAATACACACTTAAGAAGTGTAAAACACTTGGTTTCGTTGCTCTTTTTTATGTTGATTACTTTAAAAAGAGTTCTTGAGAAAAATTGTTAGTAGGGCATATTCAACAAGTACATTAATATAGTCTAATATTATTGATTCCATGGACTCTTTAAAAAACCAAGAATCTGAAATCTGTGAAAAGGGGGAAATTAGGTTTTTTTTTTTTTAGTGAAGCTAACAGTATTATGGAGTCACATAAATTATCAGAGACTCAATGTTTTGTTGGAAATAGATCTTCTGAATATGTTAAGAAATTTGCTTTCAAGTACCTGAAACTGTCTTGAGGTATTCTAACACTGTTGAGCTTTCTGTAGATCAGGAATATGTCTCTAAAGGAACAAACTTTGCTGCTTCTGCAAAAAATGCCATGACTGATAGATCTCTTGGATTATAATTACTCATAACTAGTTAGGCACACAGATTAGTGACTAGCCAACCCCTGAGATCCATTTCTTGAAATGAAGCTTGGAAATGAAACATTTGATTATATTTGGCCCTTTACATCCAAAATGGGCTTTAAATGTAGCAATTTTAGTATAATCATTTTAAGTGAGATTAAGATTTTTAGAATGTTGCTATATGTAGAAAACTCTTTGCAAGTTACATCTCACTTTCTTTTTCTAAAGGGAAATTTTTAACATTTGAAAATACAACAGGTTATTATTGGTAGATATATTTATACTGTAAGAGATAACTAAATGTCTTATTATAATTATTATTATTATTAATGACACATAAAGTGTTTTAAGCCACTTTAGCTATAGTTTGTTTAATTCTTCACTTTTTTTTTTAAGGCTTGCTTCCTAGAAAATTTCTCTTTTTCATTTGCTAAAAGATTTCATATCTAGAGCAATGGTCTCCACAAGAATTGTCCTGAAGGCTGCATCTCTATGTATTTAATGGAACTGTCAGGTTGCACAAAATGTGCATCTGATTGTCCTTTTCTGGAGTTCTATGAAATCTGTGGATACCCATTTATTTAGTCTTTGTATTGTGGTTTTGGGTAGTTTTAAGTGAAATGTCATTATACAGCTAATGACTTGGTATGCACAGCATTGTCCTTTCAGCTTTCATTTCACTGAGAAGAGCCTTTTGTATTTCCTGTATGTGCAGTGTATTGATTTGCCTAAGAGGTAAAAGCAGCATATGGTGATGTGATAATGCTGTCTGATAACAAGCTTTTTTGACCTTTTTTAAAGAATTTGATTGCATGGGTTTTCTAGCTGAAGTTATTTTGATTCGGTTAGTGATGTGTTAGGGACTTTAGCATGCATACCACTATGTTGGACATTGACAGAGGGAGACACTAAACATAAAAAACAAGATCCCTTCCTCAGAGGTCTAGTTTGTTTGGTGAAATAAAACATACCCACACCCACAGCAAAAACCAAAGAACACTTGAAAATGTGACATAAACTGAGTCCTTCGATGATGAGAGGAGGGGTCAGTGTTTGGTTAGGGTAAATCAGAGAAGGCTTTTCAGGCCATGTTTAAAAAGAAGGGTGAAGGACATAATTTGACCTAAGGAGTTTATTCTTCTACCATTACCTGCCCTTAGAATCAAAGAATCATAGCACTTAGAGCTAGAATGGATCATGGGAATTATCTAGTCCAGGGTTCCTTAACCTTTTTTGGTTTATGGACCCATTTGGTGATCTGGTAAATCCTGTGGATCCCTTTTGGAATAATAGTTTTAAATGCAGAACAAATTACACAAGGTTGTATAATAGGGATCAATTATATATTATGTGATCAGCTTATGTGTTAAAAGAAAACTCAAGTTCACAGTTAAGAGCCCTGAACTGATCCAGTCTTCTTCCTCTGCCTTTTTTTTTTTTTTTAAAGTATTTGAATAAAGTAAGGCCCCTGAAGGCTAAATGATTTGCCTAGGGTCACACAAATAGCAAGTATCTGAGCAGAGATGTTAAACCAGGCTTTCTGACCCTGAATCCAACGTTCTCGCCGCTGTCAGACTAGTTATTTTAAGAATGGACATAAACCTCTTTCTCCACCTAAGAGTATGTAGGTACCAGAATGACGAAGAAATGAGGTGAGTTTGGGTGAAGTGTCAGCTCATCTCTACTTGAAACCATTGTGACTGGTGGTACCTCATGGAACAAGAATGAGGGAATTCTTATCTAGCTGATAGTTGTTGTCAGGAATTGGTTTTATAGCAGTGAAAGTTTTCTTTAGAACTATGTTATTAGGTTGCCAATAATGTAACGTTTTTTTTTAAACGTGTGATGTGTGTCTAGTAAAAGAAATCTGATCCCATTTTGATTGCCCAGTTTGTTTTGTCCTCTTTCTCCTCTTGCTTGCCTCTCTTTGGTGTCTATGTTTTAAGCTAGTTTAGAACATGTTTATATCTCCTACTAGGATTCAAGAGAAAGAAGAAAGTAAAGCTGAAATCAGTTAATTCTGGCATCTTTTGAAAGAATATGTGGAGAAGTTGTTGAAATAATATGGCCCCAGATGAGACCAGTCCCCTGGGCTAAACCCTGTGTTACATAGGGTTACCAGAGCTTATCCTCTTAAGTATATGAAGCTTATCTCATTAAGTAATCTTTCATTACCAGTCACAGGCCCATATTATCAAATCTTTACATGAATGGATTAGACTTTTTTCTCTGGGGGATGGGAGGTAGGGGTTCGTAATAGGAAGTAACACTATAATAGGAAGTCAAGACACTATGGCACAAAGGCATAGTCACAGAAAATTTGAGTCCTTCAGGATGTCTGGGGAGTTTTGCTTCTCTTACTAATTCATTCAGCTTTTGAAAGATAGAAAAACCAAGGAGCAAAGTTACTGCTGGATTTAATGCTTATCAGTAAGGAAGTGGTTGAAGTTCACAGGAACTTTGGGAAACAGAGGCTATGTCATCTTAGCATTTGTGTTAGAAAAAAAGACATGTAGAACATGTAGTATGCACTTCAACGTCAGATGTTGAATGAATGCTGTTGCCTTTACTTAAGAATTTAGAAAAGAGATTTCTGTAAGTTTGAAAAATAGTTTGGTATGATCTCATGAATGGACACTGAAAGAAAAATATGATGGAATAAGACTTGGAGACAACAATATGTTGATAGTATAATTATATATAATCCCAATGTAGAGGAAAAGGTCAGGCTGTAACCTCTGGGGCTTGTGCTCTGAACTATCTGGACTCATATTTTAGAAGAATAGGTCTAATAGTGCAAACAAGGTCAGGTGGGGAATGGTGACTGGGGCTGAGAAGGAAGGAAATGGTAAATAGACCTTAGGAAGGTTAAATACCACTCTGGTCTAAACCCATAAATTCCCAGGACAACTATAAACATTTTCCTTAACTGTATTGTGGTAGGGGCCTGGCAGAGGAAGATTTTAAACAAAGGGGTAATGGAGCTACAACTTGATGAGTAGGTGTGAAAATTTCAGTGAATGAAAAGGAAAGCAGAACCATTGAGTTCTTTATTTCTGTTTTCTCTGTCAAGAAAAGTGACCATTAAACAGAAAAAGGATTGAGCAAAAATAGATAAGAGAGAACTCAAAGCAGAGGCAGATAAGGAGTTAATACAAGAACACCTAATTGGTCCTTACTAAGTCAGTTTCGCTGGCCCAGGTGAATTCCGTCCCAGTGTACTAAAACTTGTGGGTGTGATTGTTGAACCTTAGTTGGCAGTCTGTGACGAATTATGAACAGGAACGTTGGTATGGAACTTAAAATAGGAAATAATTCCTCTCATTGTCAAAAAGAAGGAATTAGGTGGATTCAGATTTATAGACCGGGAAGCTGACAAAATTCTTGGAGGATTATTAAAGCAATGGTTTGTTTGCACTGAAAAGGAATTGGGTTATTATACTGAGCCATCATCCATTAGGGAGTTGGCATAAAGACTTTTAGACTCTTTGAGTGCAGGGACTGTGTCTCATTTCTCTTCCTATTTCCTCCGATGTTTAATAGTATTTTGCTTTTGATAGATACTAATAAATGGTTAGTGAATGAATTTTTTTTAAAAAGTGACTTTATAATATCCTGGTGGACAAGATAGAGTTACACAGGCAAGAGAAGGGGTGGGGAACCTGTGGCCTTGAGGCTACATGTGGCCCTCTAGGTCCTCAAGTACAATCCTTTGACTGAATCCAAACTTCACAGAATAAATCCTTTTATTAAGGATTAAGAGAGTGCTAGAGCGATATAAAATTAGGTACCTTTGATACAATCTGGAGTGAGATAATAAGAGCTGAGGTTTATCTGACACTTACATGTTTGCAAAGCCCATGATGTATATTATCCTATATAAACCTTGCTAAAGCCTAGTGAAGTAGTTACAACAGATATTGGGATTCCCATTTTTACAGAGGTAGAAGCTGAGGCTTAATGACATTAATTGACTTACCAAGGCCAGAGGTGGATTTTTGACCTAAGTTTCTCCTGACTCTGAGAATGCACCCTTCCCAGCAGGAGGCAGTCTGCCTCTCACTGCCGGGTGCTGTCCTGGGTCCTAGGTCTTATTCTGTTTAGTTGGAGAAGGATGTTTATTCTATTCATGGATGTTGGGAAGCTAGACTTGATGATGTGCTGGATGGTGAGATCAGAATCTGAAAAGGCCTCAGCAGGGTTTGATAATGGCCCATATCTAATGAGAGGCTTTAATAGTTTTAATAGTGTTATTAAGATGATGCGGTCAAGGAGAAAAAAATCCATTGTACAGTGGAAGGACTTCTGAGAGCAACAGTTCCAATGAAAAAGACTTTTTTTTTTTTTTTAACGCTGCAAGTCCCTTGTGAGTGAATAACAGTGACATCATGACATCCACAAATGCAGAGGCCCTGGCGTTGTATCTGGGCACTGGCTTCACTTTTGGCTGTTAGCTTTTTATAAAGGAGCTGGATAAGCAGGAGCTTGTCCAGGCTTGTGAGGGTCAGCATCAGAATCTAAAGAACTTTGTTGTAGAAAAGAGGAGAGATATGGGCATGGGGAAGGTTGCAGTCACAGTGTTCACATGTTTGAAAGGTCTATTATGTAGCAGAGGGAACTGTTTGGTCGGCCCTACAGTTAGAACAAGAGGGTAGAAGTTAGAGGTGGTCAGACTTTTAGTTCACTGCCTAACAGTTTGAGTTATCTAAAAATGTCATCACTCATCTTGTTAGATATTGCTATCTCCATTTCTGGAGATAGCAGAGCCTTGATGGTTTTGTTCAGTCTCTACTAAAGGCCAGGGCCCATGGCACAGGGGAGCAGTCAGTGAGTGGAAGTTCTAGAGCTCAGGTGGAATGATGAGCTGTAACAATATAGAAGGTATCAGTATCCTCATGTTAGAGGTGAGAACTTTGAGGCTTAAAGAGATGGAGTGATTTGCCCATGGTCACACAGTTCTAGTAACTGGTGGCGGAAGAATTTGAACCCAAGTCTTTCTGACTCCCAAGTATAGTTCTCCATGTGTTGTTCTCCGTGGTGCTTTCCTATCTCATTTCTCAATAAAGCATAAAGAATGTACTTTCTGAACTCTGAGGGGAAGAGGGTGATCATTACTGACCTGGGGAAAAACAAGTGTAGAAGTGTTCTCTAACTTTAAGTTCTAGTTATTGAAAGATGTCATCGTATTTGGACTTTAAAGGATGGATAGGAATTCAGGGGGTGAAGAGTGTTTTTAGGGAAAAGTGTTTTAGCAACAAGGGTTCCCAAAGGCCCTGTGGTGAGAAGGGATAGGGCATAGAGGGGAGGGGAATAACTAAGGGAAGTTACCGAAGCAAAGTGGGGTCGTGTAGTGGAGGGCCATGCTTTTAAATGTGATTTGGCAGGCAATGGGGAATCTCAGAATGGATATGCCTAGTGATTTAAGATGGAGTCTTTTCAACTCCAAGATTATGTGGTTTTATACATTCCCATCATACTTTTTATCTCTTTTATAGCACTTAGCACCTTCTACTTTGTGTCATTGGTAATGGAGTATTTCCTTCCTCTTTTCTCCCATTTGCTTGCAAGCTCCTTGAGGGCAGAAGCTGGGACTTAACCATTAAATAAGATATTTGCTGGGATGTTTGAAAGCTCTTGTTCTAGAAACCTGAATATTACCGGTTAGGTACCCACCCCATGGGCATCCAGTATCTGCCTGTTGGTTGATCAGTTATATACATATATCTTTGTCTATATTCACAAAATGCTGTATATGTTCACATTTCCATGAAATGTTTTCTGTTTTGTTTTTAACAGTCTGTTCGTCAATTGAAGTACTCCTTGTTTAAGAAATCTCTTCTGGGCAGTGTGTCTGATAATGGAATGGTAACTCTCTGGGATGCAAATAGTCAGAGTCCTTATCATAACTTTGAATGTAGCCACAAAGCTCCAGCCTCAGGAATAGCTTTTTCTCCTGTCAATGACTTGCTGCTTGTAACCATAGGCCTGGATAAAAGAATCATTCTCTATGACACTACAAGTAAGATGTAAGTGGTTCATTATTTTCTTAATTTGGTAATGAGTAAGTATTACCCCATATTAATTAGAGTGTGCATTTATGACTTGTACAAAATCTAGAGAAAATTCAGCAGCACCAAAGATGTGAAGGAGATGGTTTGAAACAAGATAACTTTTTCTTTTCTTCTTTTACAAAGGATATTCCAAAAGCTAGAATGTTTTTTCAGGGATGGTGTTCTTGTTACAATGATGATACAGTGTTTAAAAAGAAATTTTCTATATAGTATAGTTGCTTATTATTTTAAGCATACAGAATTAACTGTCAAATTGGATGTCCTTCATAGTAGATCAGCTGAGTATGTAAACTTTAAAACAGGATTCATTTTGTTTTAATACATTAGGAAAAACTAATTACCAAAAATCTTGTTGTTAGAGAATTTGCTGGATATTGGTACTATACTATTATGTACCATATTATCTGAGCTCTAATCTGGCCTAATGCTGGTCTTTCATAAAAATAGTTACCAGGATGTTATAGAAAGACCAGAGCCCTCAACTATGTGATTCATGTGGTAAAAGATAATGTTACAAGTAATGTCAGGGAATGTCTTAGCTGACATCTTCTGCCCTGCTACCTTTTATAGCTTTTTGAATATTCATTATTATAACCCAACTACTACCCAAGAAGTAAGTCCTTAACTACTCAAATTTGATAGGGTTCTATAAATTGTAATGCCCTTTGTTCCCTCAATTCATTGCTTCTGTATTCATGTTAATGGCTATACTGTTGATATGATGAGATTGACTAGAATTGGTCTGTTGTCCTTCCACACCCTTTCCTTCTTTCCCTCCTGGTTGGCTTTGTCTTAGTTATGGGAGTTAGAAGCTTTACCTGTTATAGTTTGTTGCCTCTGCCCAAGTACTCCACCACTTCTTTGGGGAAAGCTGCTTCTGTTCTCCTCTTAATTGCTTCCAAATCTAAGAGAGGAGCAGCTAAAAAGAGCTAAGGAGAAGGTTCTCTTCACAAGAAAGGCTCCTAGCTTGCTTTGCTGTGGATGTAAAGGTAGAGCACTAAGGCAGGGTGGAGGAGTGGGAATGATGATGCTTAAGAATCTCCAACCCAGGCCTCTATCCGGACTTGGAGTAGCTGCCCTTGGGGCGGGACGAGGGGTGATCATGGTGTCTGTGCTGGTGAAGGAATACTGGGATGTCCCCGATGGCACAGAATGCCACCGCAAGGCCTGTGCCGCCACCAAGATGGGTGCTGCTATTGGCTTGGTGACATCTGCCTACCACCTTGTGTTTGTCCCACCTGAATCAACTGCTGAAGGAATATTAAGGGCTGGGAAATTTACGTTCTCCATGGCTGCTGTAGGCGCCATATTTGGGATCACTTCCTGTATCGGTGCTCAAATTCGGGAAAAACCAGATGATCCCCTGAACTACTTCATTGGAGGCTGTGCTGCAGGCTTGACCCTCAGAGCCCGAATGCACAGCTACACCAGTGGGGCAGCAGGGTGTGTGTACATGGGTGCTGCCACTGCCCTTTTGAAGTTGGGCAAACTGGAAGGTTGGAAGCTGGCCAATGAGCCTCGAATCTAAGCCAACAATGCCTTTGTTGGGCGTTTTGTAAAAAAAAGATTGATATGTAGTAACCCTACTCAGTGTTTCCCTAAACAGTTTTCTCATTCTCTCTTGATGTTAAATAAAGCTTGGAAAAACCTGAAAAAAAAAAAAAAAGAATCTCCAACCCAGGGGCTACAGCATTTGAGAGGGAGAAATGGACATAGGGGAGGTAGGAGGACATGTCCTCCTATTTGTCAATATACATGTCCGTTTGGCATGTGGTTTACATGCCTTCATTTGGTTCTTTCTGCTACTAGTTTAACATGTACAAACCCAACAAAGTCATGGGCAGCGACAAGAGGAACATATTTTTTGTGTAGTAACACAAGCATATAAGTTAACAGGAAAATAAATGTCTTTTATAAGTAAGTATGTATGCCGTGCATTAAAGATATCTTAGTCCTGTTCTAGAATACTGTTTGTTTAGACTGCCATATTGGGAGGGTCACATTCCTATGACATTTTATATATGAGGGATATTTCAAGGCTGCGTTAGCACACACTTACACATAGACCTATGTCTTCTTTCCTTTGTGAAGGCAACTAAGAAGTTTGGTGGCTGAGGCTCCCCTGACTGCGGTAGACTTCATGCCTGATGGAGCTACGCTGGCAATTGGATCTTCCCGTGGGAAAATATATCAATATGACTTAAGGATGTTGAATTCTCCAGTAAAGACTATCCTTGCTCACAAGACATCTGTGCAGTGTATAACATTTCAGGCTTCTTCTGCCCTGTCTAAGGTGAGAAATTTCCTTTTATCATTTTAGATTTTGCTAAATAAAATCACGGCAGTAATCTGAAAGATTGAGCTTTATGTTCAAGACTTAAAACATGATTTGAATAAAGTTATTGTGTATTAAATTTTAAATGGCATTCTTGCTTTTTTAAATATCCATGTGATAAACTGTCTTTATGATATTTGATTTCTACATTTAATTCTCAGATATTCTCTCTTCCTTCTGAAACCTCTATTTTAAAAATAGCTAAACTTTTCTTTGTAATTTAGAAAAAAATGTACAGATGCTATTAAAAATGCTGAAATTGATGGGGGAGAACTCTGACCTCCATAGCAAAAAACCAAAAATTTTAAACTTATTCCTTATTATATTTTAGTCAAGTTTAAATAAAGGCTCATCAAATAAATCTGCCGTGAACAAAAGAACGGGTAAAGTGAGCAGCACACCAGTCCAAAATCCTGGAATTGTCAGAGAGCCTCTATCAGGTACTTCTCTATCAGGTACTGCTGTTTTATCTCAGCTCATGGAAGGGAAAGGATCGGTGGCTGTTCCGGGCAAGTCAGGTAAACCGACTTTAGCACCTTAATATTTTTTGTGTTTTTCATCAGATTTATACAGCCGGAATTTTCCTCGAAGCTTTGAATGTTTTATTTATTTCTTTGTTTAAAGTAAACTTAGTTTTCTTTTTGTGTTTATTTTTAAGTAAAAGTTTTAGGGTTCTTTTAAAGATTAAAAATGAAAACTGTGCACAGTAAAGAATATTGGCTAAACTGACAGTGATGCTGATTGCAGAAATTCTTGATGTTCAGGCTACCACATGTATAGTAGCATGACCAAAGAGCTTTCACATTTATGAAGTTGAGATAGCATGGAGTAGTCTTCCCAAACATGAATTCAGTCTTACCCAATTAAGTAGAGCATATTTTATTTTATATTTTATTTCAGATTGTCATTTCAAAATTTACGGATGAAAATCATTGAAAGATTTTTTTTTTTTTTGCTACTTAGAGGTAAATCTTTGGGATAAACTTTTTCTTTCCACAATACTACTTCTTTCTGCATTGACCAACTGTTCATTTGCTTTTGCCCTGCAATAGAGTACAATGGTACAGCACTCTTAAATTGTTGAAAGGAAGGAAGCCTTTTTAGTATCTACTAAGAAATATGTCACATCATCAACTTCCAACAGCTAATTAAAAGAAAAAACGTAAATGTGTGCTGGTATGGAAATGAGCATATGGAGGTGCCATTTTTCACTTATTCAACAGGTATTTATTGATGCCTTCAATGCTCAAGGCCATTTCCAGAATAGTAGTTACTTTCTGGTATAGAAGTACTTGTATATGTGTGTCTTAA
The DNA here is from genome assembly GCF_028372415.1 of Notamacropus eugenii. Classification (NCBI taxonomy): domain Eukaryota; kingdom Metazoa; phylum Chordata; class Mammalia; order Diprotodontia; family Macropodidae; genus Notamacropus; species Notamacropus eugenii. The sequence continues at coordinate 279,547,552 of NC_092874.1, forward strand.
TTTTAAAATGTAAGAAGCTTAGCAAAAATATTTTCTTTCATGGGTTGTATAGTTAGTGGATGTGCCTTCCTTTCTGATTGTAAAATAGATGGTCTGTTTGTTGACTTGGATAGCAATGGCTGTTCAGTCTTCAAAATATGCAAATGCATCTGTGATCTCATCCCTTTGAACATTCCTTCTTGTGATGAGGATCTCACCCTGTCCTGAGCACTCTTTGTCCATTCCCTCCCTTAAATGTTTCCCAAGGGCTCTGCCCAAAGCGTGGGGGCCTTTCTCCTGACTTTGTGGGGTGATGGAGTTCTCAGCCCACCTACCACATTCTTACTCTCTCATATGACTAGCACTTGTTTCTCACTCATGTGTTTGATGTGATGAGTGCTTTTGGAAACTAAGTAGTTATTTTATATGGGCTCTGGAGATCTGTACTATCCCCATAAGTCCTGATAGTTACAGGGGAAATTATTAATCATTATACAATCCAGTGAAATAGCATTTCACCTCACGTAGGGAAAACTGTTGTTTTTTTCCAATATGATATTAAGTAATTTTTGCCTGGACTTAGAATTAATTTTTTATGTGAACTGTAGTTATTTTTAAGGATTATAAAATTAGTGCTATTGAATGTAAGTTTTTGGAAGTCTTTCTTTTTAATAATGACAACAGTCTTGAAGAAGTAAAAAAGTTCAGTATCAAGTTATTGTTCTTATTCAGTTGTTTTTAGTCATGTCTGATTCTTCATGACCCCATTTGGGGTTTTCTTGGCAAAGATAGTGGTTTTCCATTTCCTTCTCCAGCTCATTTTCCAAATGAGGAAACTGAAGCAAACAGGATTAAGTGACTTGCCCAGGGTTATACAAGTAGTACGTGTCTGAGGTCAGATTTGAACTCAGGTCTTCCTGATTTCAAATTCAGTGCTCTATCCACTGTGCCACTTAGCTGCCCCCTCAGGCTTGCTAAGGGTATTATTTCTTAATGATACCATTAGGTAGTTACCCTGTAGGTGAAATAGAGAGTTTACTATTTGCCTACAAAGTATCATTGACCAGAATTACTATCCTGGAGATTAGAATAGCTATCCTAATGTGCCTTTAAAAAAAACCCCAGGGTTGCAAAACTAAGAACTTTAAGATCAGGCTTATATTTACAAATTAGGGAGTGAGGAGTCATACATTTATTGAATTTTAGGGCTTGGAAGAATTTTGATGGTTGTCTAATTTAATCTGCCTTTTAATAGTTCAGAAAACTCAAAGGTTCAGCCATTTGACCAAAAGACACATAGGTCCAGGTCCTTTGACAAGTCCAGAGCAAAAATGACCAAGCTCCATTAATCACTTCTTTCCAGAGGATTTCTTAATTTTAAGTGGAGAAGCAAACTTTTTTTATTTTATTTTTATATTATTTATATTATTATATTATTTTTATATTATTTTATTTTAATTTTCTTTATTTTAATTATATTTAATTTTAAATGTGAGGACAATGTTTCATAGCTACAGTTCTCATCATGTTAGTTAATAACTTTTGTCAAGTGAATAACCTTAGAGTCTATGTGAAGAAGCAAAGTCCCACCTAGGCCATTTAAACAGATTCATTGTACTGAGAGTGAATTTACATGTAACTTGTTAGAAAAATGTTTATTCATTAAACTATTATGTTATTACAGTGTTTTGAGTAAGCTTTAAAAAGGTAAAGTGGTAAATCTTTAAATGATGCCTAATTCTTGAGAGTTAGAAGAATCCTTTATATGGTGTTCATGAAATGCACTTAGGAGGCTTCATGATGGAAACTTAGATCAAATGAAGTAACATCTAAAGTGCTTTAGAAAGTGCTGCTGCTACAACTACTGTCATTTTATCATCATCATTATCATTACCACTACTTGGTCTGGATATTCTTTTGCTATTGTAATGATACTTGACAAGATCACTACCCATCATGGAAAGAGATAGTTGTGTATTAGGGGTGTTTATCCTAGAAAGGAGGATACTGTGGGGGAAGGACGGAACATGAAAGCTGTCTTTGTATATTTGATTGGCTCATAGGTTAGAAGAAAGATCACATTTATACTTCTTGACTCTCAAGGGAAGAACTAAGGTTACTGGCAGAAGTTAGATAAATTTTGGCTAACTGTAAGTAAGTATTTCCTCATGACAATTGTTGCCTGCAGGTAGTGAGTTCCTTATTACTTAAGATATTTAAGCTGAAGCCAAATTACCACTTTGGGATGAGATTCATGTTTGGGAAATTCATGCTTTAGATAGGGTGGACTAATGCTGATTGAGGTTCCATCCTTCAAATTTGGAGAGTCTATATTTCTTTGATGCTGTTTCATGAATAACAGAAATTTCTATCAGTCTCATATCTTTTGGAGATTTTTCCTCCCTGCTCCCCCCACCCAAAGAGTTTTTTCCTTCACTCAGAAACAAGATATTGTGTCTGTGTACATATACCTTACAGTCTTAGAAATTGATAAAATTATTTTCATTTTAAAGGATAAATAATATAGTCTCTGTTAGTGTAAAAAAAAGACATTTTATTAAATGCTTGCTGGAAACTCTTCCTTTGGTTTTGGTGGTTTAAACTTTTCTCTAAGATCTGTCAGGCTTGTTTAAAAGGGAGTCATTTCTAAAGAGCTGTCTCCTTATATTCTGGGAACTGGGTAGCGTATGTCAACAATTATGACCACTGTGATAATTGTCCGGTTCCACAGACTTTTGTCTTACATCCAGAAAGACATTTACCCAAAATGTTTGTCAGATGTTTGTTTATAATCTTCTTGCCACTCACTACAAATTTCAGAAAAAAATCAGAGAGCTGAAAGCTCGACAAGTTGTCAATATGCTGCTGCTTAAAGCATCTTGTTTTGGCCAGGCTTGTGGATCTTAGCTATTGGCTCCTGGCTCTCCTAGAGGCTTCTGGCTGGCACTAATTATAGAAATAATTGGGTTCCATAGTTTCATATCAGATAATACTCCAAACAAATGGTCCAACAACAGGGCTTCGAAAAGTCAGAGCATATTGTGACCATTCTTAGGCATCTTTTGTGTTTCCACTGTAAAAATATACTAAAGCTGCTTCCTTTCAGATAATATGGTAAACTACCACTTATTCCCTGAGTCTTTTACCATCTTTGACCTTCTGGAACATAGTTCTTAAGGTGGGAAAAGCAAAAAGGGTTACTAACCATCCAGAACAGATGACTCTGAGCACCTGCTCTAAAATTAGGCTTTCTGCTCTGAGCGTGGGGGCCTAAGCTCTCTTCAGAACCCATTTATCCCAAAACACCCAAATTATTTGTCAATTCCAGGTGGGGATAATAATGGATAGTAAAGATACGAATCTTCAAGGAAAGGTTAAACAACATTGAGTATAGAAGGGTATCATATATCCTAGTCAGGATTTTCATCAGAATTGTTTAGGATAAACAGAATTGTGGTACTCAAAAGCTTCCACTCTCTTAAAAACTCAACTTTTATAGAACTCAAAAGATGCTACAGAAATGGGACCTTGCTCTCTGTGCTCCCTTGTACTAGTGTTTGTGTTCTACTTCTTGAAGAAGCCATGTCATTGCTAAATGCCACACTGCCAGAACACATACGATTTTCCAATTTTTGAATGCAGGTTTCAGTTGCTAATTCCATGTAACATAGGACTTAGTTTTATATCTGTTATCTTTTTCTTCAGTTTTGCCTCGCAGCACAAATCCAGATGTCATTTCATCTCGAGAGACAGAATGTGGGAAAAATTCAGATCTCTCCAGCTTTGATGATTCTGGAGGGAGAAGTAGTTTAGGAGACCTCTTCTCACCAGTGAGAGATGGTAAGTCTTTACTTCCTGTCTTTCATCCCCTGTCCCCCTTTTCTTTTTATTTCTTTTTTCTTTTTAATGTTCTACAATCACTGCCATAAAACTTAGATTTTTTTCCGCCCTACCTACACCCCACCCCTTCCTCCCCAAGATGGCATACAATTCTATACAGGATCTACACGTACATTCCTATTGAAAACATTTTCACTGTAGTCATGCTGTGTAGAAGAACTAAAATAAGTGGGAGAAATCATATAACAAACCAAAACATAATACACACACACACACACACACACACACACACACACAAACACAAACACACACAAATGATCTGCTGCATTCTGCGATTGAATTCCATAGTTCTTTCTCTGAATATGGAAGGCATTTTGCCTTAGAAGACCATTGGGAATTTTTTAAATTTTTTTTATGTCCTTGAATTGCTATGAAGATCGAAGTCTACCAGAAAAAACTCTCACGCACTGTGGTAGTTACTGTGCACAGAGTTCTCCTGGTTCTGCTCCTTTCACTCAGCATCAGATCATATAAGTCTTTCCAGGCTTCTCTGAAGTCTTCTTGTTCATAATTTCTTATGGTGCAATAGTATTCCATTACATTCATATACCATAATTTATTCAGCCATTCCCCAATTGATGGGCATCCCCTTGATTTCCATTTTTTGGCAACTACAAAGAGAGCTGCTATAAACATTTTTGTACATGTGGGACCCTTTCCCATTTTTATGATCTCTTGGCGATACAGTCCTAGAAGCGATATTGCTGGGTCAAAGGGTATGCACATTTTTGTTGCCCTTTGGTCATAGTTCCAAATTGCTCTCCAGAATGGTTGGATGAGCTCACAGCTCCACCAACAATGAATTAGTGTTCCAACACTCTCATATCCTCTCCAACATTTATCATTTTCCTGTTCTGTCATGTTAGCCAATCTGATAGGTGTGATGTGGTACCTCAAAGTTGTTTTGATTTGCATCTCTCTAATCAATAGTGATTTAGAGCATTTTTTCATATGACTATAGATAACTTTAATTTCTTCCTCTGAAAACTGCCTGTTCATATCCTTTGACCATTTATCGAGTGGGGAATGACTTGTATTTTTGTACATTTGATTCAGTTCTCTATATATTCTCGAAATGAGGCCTGTATCCCGAGATTAGCTGTAAAAAATTCTTTCCCAATTTACTACATCCCTCTGAATTTTGGTTGCATTGGGTTTGGTTGTGCAAAAACTTTTCAGTTTAATGTAATCAAAATTATCCATCTTGCACTTCATAATGCTTTCTATGTCTTCTTTAGTCAAAAATTCTTCCCTTCTCCATAAATCTGATAAACACACTATTCCTTGTTCCTCCAGTTTGTCCATGGTTTCAGTCTTTATACCTAGATCATGTACCCATTTGGACTTTATTCTTGTGTACGGTGTCAGGCATGGGTCTATGCCCAGTTGCCGTCACACTGTTATCCGGTTTTCCCAGAAATTTTTGTCGAACAGTAACTTCTTATCCCAGCAGCTGGGGTCCTTGGGTTTACCAAACAGGAAGTTGCCCCCTTTTCTTTAAGTAACTATAGTCAGAAAATCTCCTGGGTAAAAATGGTGGATAAAGTTCACTGCAACTTTGGTAATCACTGCTTTACACCTTTAGAACACGGTGAAAGACTGGTTTGTTTAGGAAATGAGTCAAAGGAACATTTGGTGCGATTCTTTCATACCTGAATTCCTCTAATGATAATCTTCCTGATACATTATACTTGTTGGAACAGAATGTTCATAGGAGGCTTTTGTGCAGTTATTGTCACATTCCTGGGATTTCAGATGGCTCAGAAGCCATTTAGACCAAACTCTTCATTTTACAGAAGAGGAAATCGAACCAGAGAAGGGATGTGATCTGTTCCAAATCACAGAGGTAGTGAGAGCAAAGCCAGGCACCCCTGACAGTCTTGTACCAAGAGGCAAGAAGATGAAATGGACAGTCATGACAATGATAACCGTTAACAGCTTGCTTGACTGGAGCCCTTTCCTCATTCCAGTTTCAAGAGTAATGCAAGGATTATCCCCACTTTCCAGATAAGGAAAGTGAGGCTTAGAGAACTGAAGTAACTTTACTAGGGTCACATAGTAAGTGTTAGAACTGGGCCTTCTTTCTAGTTCTTATGGCTAACTAAGTCTGCCAATTTTTAGTTTCATGCTGTCTGTAAAGGAAAAAATGGTGCTGAATGTGGGGTCTCAGAACTGGGCTAAACTCCTGGCTCTGCCACTTACTAGTCCATAACCTTGGACTGGTCATTTGAATGCTTCTGATTCTCTTTCCCTGTTCGTAAAACACTGTTAATGATGTTTGGCCCTTTTTCACAACTCATTTGTAAATGGTGAAATGAGGTAAAGGTGGATGATATCCAGGAATACTGTATATTTGTTTAACTCTTTCATATATGCTATCATGCGATTCTCAGAACAACCCTGTAAGGTCCAAAAAATAGCCTTATTAAACTATTTTTTTAATGTTTATTTGTTTATTTTTAGTTTTCAACATTCATTTCCACAAAATTTTGAGTTCCAGATTTTCTCCCCATCTCTCCCCTCCCCCCACCCAAAAACGCCGAGCATTCTGGTTGCCCCTTCACCAATGCGCCCTCCCTTCTAACACCCCTCCCTTCCCTTATTCCTATCTTCTCTCTTGTCTTGTGGGGCAAGATAAATTTCTGTACCCCATTACCTGTATTTCTTATTTCCCAGTTGTATGCAAACTCTCAACATTTATTCCTAAAACTTTGAGTTCCAACTTCTCTTCCTTCCTCCCTCCCCACTCATCCCCATTGAGAAGGCAAGCAATTCAATATAGGCTATATATGTGTAGTTTTGCAAATAACTTCCATAATAGTGATGTTGTGTAAGACTAACTATATTTCCCTCCATCCTGTACTGCCCCCCATTTCTTCGATTCTCTCTTTTGACCTTGTCCCTTCTCAAGAGTGTTGACTTCTAATTGCTCCCTCCTCCCATTTGCTCTCCCTTCTATCATCCCCCCCACCCTGCTTATCTCCCCTACTTTCCTGTAGTGTAAAATAGGTTTTCACACCAAATTAAGTATGCATGTTATTCCTTCCTTGAGCCAAATGTGATGAGAGTAAGCTTCACTTTTCCCCTCTCACCTTCTCCCTTTTCCCCTCCATTGAAAAAGCCTATTATGAGAGATAATTTGCCCCATTCCATTTCTCCCTTTCTCCTCCCAATATATTCCTCTCTCACCCCTTAATTTTATTTTTTAGATATCATCCCCTCCTATTCAACTCAACCTGTGCTCTCTGTCTATACCCGTGTGTGTGTATGTGTGTGTGTGTGTGTGTATGTGTATAATCCCTCGAACTACCCAAATACTGAGAAAAGTTTCAAGAGTTACAAATATTATCTTTCCATGTAGTAGTGTAAACAGTTCAACTTTAGTAAGTCCCTTATTATAATTTCCTGTTTACCTTTTCATGCTTCTCTTGATTCTTGTGTTTGAAAGTCATATTTTCTTTTCAGCTTTGGTCTTTTCATCAAGAATACTTGAAAGTCCCCTACTTCATTAAATGACCATTTTTCCCCCAGAAGTATTATATTCAGTTTCGCTACGTAGATGATTCTTGGTTTTAATCTTAGTTCCTTTGACTTCTGGAATATCTTATTCTACGCCCTTCGATCCCTTAATGTAGAAGATGCTGGATCTTGTGTTATCCTGATTGTATTTCCACAATACTAAAATTGTTTCTTTCTAGCTACTTGCAATATTTTCTCCTTGACCTGGCAACTCTGGAATTTGGCTACAGTATTCCTAGGAGTTTCTCTTTTTGGATCTCTTTCAGGAGGTGATCAGTAGATTCTTTCAATATTTATTTTGCCTTCTGGTTCTAGAATATCATGGCAGTTTTCCTTGATAATTTCATGAAAGATGATGTCCAGGCTCTTTTTTTGATCATGGCTTTCAGGTAGTCCCATAATTTTTAAATTGTCTCTCCTGTATGTATTTTCCAGGTCAGTTGTTTTTCCAGTGAGATATTTCATATTATCTTCTATTTTTTCATTCTTTTGGTTTTGTTTTATAATTTCTTGGTTTCTCATAAAGTCATTAGCTTCCGTTTGCTCCATTCTAGTTTTTAAAGAATTATTTTCTTCAGTGAGGTTTTGAACCTCCTTTTCCATTTGACTGATTCTGCTTTTTAAAGCAGTCTTTTCCTCATTGGCTTTTTGGACCTCTTTTGTCAGTTGAGTTAGCCTATTTTAAAGGTGTTATTTTCCTAAGCATGTTTTGTGGGTCCTCTTTAGCAAGCTGTTGACTTGCTTTTCATGATTTTCTTGCATCACTCTCATTTCCCTTTCCAGTTTTTCCTCCACCTCTCTTACTTGATTTTTGAGCTCTTCCATGGCCTGAGACCATTGCATATTTATTTTGGAGGTTTTGGGTGCAGAGACCTCTAGGGGTATATATTGTTCTTTCTCATTGGAAAGGATGGAAGAAAATACCAGTTCACCAAGAAAGTAACCTTCTGTAGTCTTATTTTTTTCCCCTGTTTTGGGCATTTTCCCAGCCAATTATTTGACTTTTGAGTCCTTTGTGAAGAGGAGGGTATACTCTGGAGACCTATAAGTTCTGAGTTTCTCTAAGGGGGCACAATCAAGGGAGAAGAGTTTACTCCTCTCCTGTCCTGCACACTGGTCTGGGAGCAACAACAAACTTTTGTGCCCAGAATCTGTGAGTAGTAGCATTCCCTCTCCACAACTGCCTCCATCTCTGCCACACCAGTGCTCCTCCTCACTCCTGGGGCTCTCTGCTGAGTTTTAGATCAGCTGCTCAATTCCCCCAGGGGCTTTAGGTGAAGGGCTCCACAAGTGGACGCTGTTGCTGCTGCCGCTGCTGCTGCACTGCTGCTGTCTCCTGAGGCCAGGGGTAGGGGAGGACTCTGCTTTTTTGTCACTGAGGTGAAAAAGCTTTCTCACTGACCTTTGAAGCTGCCTTTGGTGTTTGTGCGTTGTGGGATCTGAAAAACGACACTGCTGCTGGGAATTCTGCCCCTGAGGCCTGTTCCAGTTCTGTTCCTCCCTGTGCCGTTCAGCCAAGGCTGGGCTGTGCTCCACTCCATGCCCCGTGTGATAGACCTTTTCTGTGGGCCTTCCAGGCTACCTTGGGCTGGAAATCTCTTTCACTCTGTCGTTCTGTAGCTTCTGCTGCTCTAGAATTTGTTGAGAGTCAGTTTTACGGGTATTTTGTGGGCTGTGGGGGAAGAACTAGAGTATGTGCATCTTTCTACTCTGCCATCTTGGCACTACCCCCTCGCCTTATTAAATTATAAAATATCTGGATAGGGTAGATGATCTGCTTCTTAGAAACAAACACAAAGTCCCACACATGGCTTCAGAAGACCATACCATTGTGGTTTGGAGGGAAATCTACCTTTGCAGCTTCTTGTTGTTGTTTGGTCATGTCTGACTCTTTGTGACCCCATTTGGGATTTTCTTGTCAGAGATGCTGAAGTGGTTCATCATTTCCTTCTCCAGCTCATTTTCCAGATGAGGAAATTGAGGCAAACAGGGTTAAGTGTCTTGCTCAGGGTCATACAACTAGTTAGTATCTGTGGCCAGATTTCAACTTATGAAGATGAGTCTTCCTGATTTTAAGCCCAGCGTTCTGTCCACTGTGCCACCTAGCTGGCCTCCCCATACAGCACTTTATTATCAAAAAGACCTTTGGAATATTGTGAATTACAAACTTAATATGAATGAGTCATATTTATTACTGGAATTTCTAGAGTACTTTAAGTTTTCCAAAGCCCCTTATATAGATGATAACATTTGAGTCTTATGAAGTTCACAGTTGAGGAAACTAATGCTCAGGAGACTTTACATGATTTGCCTGGGTAACCCAAGTTTTCCTGATTCCAATTTTTGTACCCTCAGCTATAAAATAAAAGTTAATGAAATCTCTTGACTCCATGAATAATGTCTAGAATGAAGGAGATGACAGTCCTATTTTGCCCTGTCCTCACTAAAGCACTTTGGGAATATTTTGTGCAGTTTTAGGTACCACATCTTAGTGTTGTCCAGAAGAAGGTAGCTGTGATAAATGAATGAATGAATAAATGAATGGAGCATTTATGAAGCATGTTACTGTGCAATAAGCTTTGGGAATATAAATGAAAGGGCCAGATGGTCTCTGTTTCAAACATCTCACATTCTAATGGGAAAGATAACCCATACAGAAGATTTCTGATGGGAGACAGATAGAAAGAAAGCCCCATGGTCTTTTGGGTGCAGCCTCCAAACGGATGGTCATCATACCTTTTCTTTAAAGTCCCTTCTACTGATAAAATAATAGCACTTTCTGATGTTAAACCTTCTGACAGTGCCAAGGTAGCTTTGGTAGCAAAAACTTTTCTCTCTTAGTCTGTAGTAGCTATGACTGTAGCCTCTGTAGGAGCAGTTCACAGACTGCATCTGCACAGGGATTCCATCTCAGGGTGATGGTTGTGAGTACTGGGCTGGAAGCATTGCTATTCCCAAGGCTTTTGGGTTCAAGGTTCCAAGCTGCCCCCATCACAGTCTGAGAGGAGAATGACAGGGTGATAGTGATAATTTTAGTTCAGTTTGCCTGGCCCTTACTTCCTCTCTCTCCCTCAGGGTGCCTTGCTCTTCAACTAGGCTGGCATGTCTGCACTGGATGTTGCAATTAGTTGTCACTTGGTGGGGATGGCTGACCTCTTCTGTAGAGCAGCTTCCTCAGTTGGTGGCTTTGAGGTCTGGTGAAGAGTAGAGTCCCTTACTAGTGTTGTAATGACTCTGCTTTCCTTATTGGTCACTCAATAATGAGCAACTTGGCAATTCCAATGACTTTTCTCCATTCATCCCTGACATATCTGTAGCCTGGTGTTTACTAAGTCCTCTTAGGTGTGGAGATATCCCAGCTTCAGAGACAATTTCTTCCTTTTCTGTCTCATTTGCTGACTCCTTTTACTTTTCCTGATTTCTTAAGATAAATGGTTCCCCAAGAACACTGTCCTTGGCTCCCTTTATTCCCCTCCCCCCATTCTTTGGAAGTCTCAGTTATTCAAAGGATTCACATAAGTAAGTACTTTATGCAGATGGCATTTAAAGCTGCATCTCCAGTGCCCTGGTGGAGTAAATGACAGGCACACAAATGTACAAGTTGTGAATGCCTGTGGTAGGAGAGTAAAGGAGTGATCACTTGTCAGTCAACATACATTGAAGGTAAGGGAAGGAAATAAACATTTATATAGTACCTACTTGTGTCAGGCACTGCGCTCACTATGTGCAGATGCCATGCCTACACTGTGCCATTTGTACAACACCTACTATGTGCCAGTCACTGTGTCTACTACATACCATTATATGACACCTACTATGTGCCCAATATCATGGTAGACACAAGGTATATAAATACAAAGAATAAAATTATCTGTACTTCAAGGAACTTGTCTTTTATTAAGGGAGATAGTGTGTGTATACACAGAATAAATACCACATAAAGAGAAGGTAGTTTAGGAGATGGGGAGGCTTCTAGCGATTTAAGGGATCAGGAAAGACTTCATGTAGAAAAGAGGCTCTTATCCTCATATAGCTCATGGTCCTCTTGGACAATCTGGTGCAACCTATGGATCTCTGCTCAGAATAATGTTTTTAAATGAAGAGCAAAAAATAAATAGGATTACAAAGGAAACTAATTATATTGAAATCATTGTCAAAATATTTTTAAAAATTCAAGTTCATGTATCCCAGGTTGAGAACTCCTCTTTGAATTTTGTTGTGGGAACAGAGAGATTCTTTGAGGAGGAGATGAAGAGGGGGAGTGTATTTAAGTCATGAGATTGTCAGTGCAGAAGTACAGAATATGTGAGGAATGGTGGACTGGCCAGCTTGGCTGCCAGAAGTGGGAAGTCATGTATAACAAATGTGGGAAGTCAAGTTGGGGCCAGGTTGTGAAGGTCTTTAGAGGATAAGCAGAGTTTATATTTGATTAGAGAGAAGTTTATTAAAGAGGAGAGTGAATATGGTCAGGGCAGTACTAAGGAAAATCACTTGGCAGCTGTGTGGAGTTTGTTGCGTAGAGAGAGAGTTGAGGTGGGAAGAACAATTAGGAAGCCATTGAAATTGTTGAGGCAAGAGGGGATAGGGACCTGAACTAAGGGGGCCACTACATGAGTAGAAAGGATCAGATCTGAGAGATGTTGAGATAGAAATGGCAACATTTTACAACTGCTTAGATATGTAGAGCAAGCAAGAGTGAGGAACCAAGGTGATGGACCTGGGAGACTCTCATGGTGATCTACATTTCTATAAAAGGCAAGTTTAGAAGAAGTCTAGGTTTTTTTGAGAAATATAGTAGGTGCTGTTTTGGACAAGTTATGTTTGCAGTGCTTTTGAGACATAAAGTTTGAAATGTAGAGTTATTAGTTTCTTATGCTGGACTGAAGGTCAGGAGGATACTGGGGCTAAAATTTAGAGTTCTATGAGTATTCTTCATAGAAGTGATAAGTAAACCAATGGAAACTCATGAGTTCACCAAGGAAAAAAGTATAAAGAGAGAAAAGAAGAAGGAAGGATTGGTGGAGGAATGTTAAGCAAAGCTCTGGCCCCTAAAGGCAGTATGAGGTTTCAGCAAATGAGGGTATGGCCAGTGTGTTGTCAGTATGGGAGTCATCTGCATGGAGAAAGAGGAGTAAAAAAAAATAAGATGGAAGAACTGTGAGTAATCAGTATTGCTGGAACATGGAGTATGTAAAGAGGGAGAGGGTTATCAAACGTGTTTGGAAAGGTAGGTTGAACCCAAAATAAAGGACCTAAAAGTCAGTCTGAAGATGGTTTACCTTTGGTAGAAGGAACTCATGGAAGGTTCCTTCTTAGAGAAATGTCATACTAAGATCTTTACTTTTCTGGAAAATGTATTTAGGCAAGTTTGTGATGTACAAAGGTAAGAGATTAGAGGTGGGGAGACCCATTAGACATGTTACTATAGTGCAAGTGTTAAATGATAAAAGCCTGAACTAGGGAGGCAGGTGGCAGAGGAGAAATAAGTGAGAGAAGAGGGCAGGAATGAGAGAGATTTCAGAAGTAGTGTTGGGGGCTGCTACTTGCTTACCTCCTCAGATGGTAGAGTTAGAAATTAGGGTTGGAGTCAGAATTCTGTGGAGTGCTTGCTGTCAGCATGAAATGCCAGAATTGGGTACCCAGCCCCAGGCTTCAAAGCTACAGTTGTTATGTCAGATGAGCAGTTCAAAGACATCAGCCTTTCTAGTTACAAAGTGAAATACATTTCACTCAGAGGAGAAGGGGATCCTTTGCAGATCACCTTCCTGTGGGCCTTTCTGTGGATGAGATGCTGAGATGAGTACAGGCCTTTCAGCTTGTAGACAAGCATAGTGAAGTACCTTTAAGTACCTTTAAGCTGCACCTCTAGAGGAGTAAGGAATGTTCTAACAAGCAGAAGTGAACTGCTTTCTGCCAGGCACCTTGGGGAAGCTGACCTAGCTTGTTGTCTTAATGTGCAGAAGAACAAACAGATACTACCTTCATGGTGCCCTTAAACATGAGGACCCTAATCAGTAGCCTGGGCCAAGACATTGTAATGTGGCTCTCGAGCAGCCTGGCAGCTGAATTAGAAATGCTGTGTCTTCTCCCTCTCCGATGACCAAGTGCTGTGTTTACAATGTTTGTACTATACTTGGGCCTTGAATCTCAAGCCCATTTGACATATTTGTAGCTTGATTAAATTGTCCTAAGAACAATAGCAATGGGAACAAGGACAAAAAGTAGAGTCAATTAAGACTTGTTAGATGTGGTTTGGAAGAAAAAAGAAAATATTGTGAGGTTTTAAGCCTGGGTGATTTGGAGGATGGTGGTGCCAATAGTGGAAATTCAGAAGCTGAGAAAAAAAAAAAAGGCTTTTTCATGGTGAGATAGAAATTCAGTCAGATATTTTGTTGTCTACCTGTTGTCAACAGGTAGGAGAATCAGGAAAGAGAGCTACACAGAGGGGGCATAATTGGAACCATAAGAGTATTGAGAAAAGCCGGCTGAGGACAGAACCTTGGGAACACAGCCCTACATTTACTGGCAAGGAGAGAGTGGTATGATGAACCATTGTGGGGATACCAGGTCAGATAAAAGGAGAGAAGCCATGAAAACTGCCCTAGAAGCTAGGGAAAAACAGGTCAGGATGGTCAGGAGTATTGGAAGCTACAGAAAAGACTAGAAAGATTTGGCCTGAGAAAAGAGTGTTCAGCTTGGCAGATAAAATGTTATTGATGAACTTGAAGAGAGTGCTTTGGATGGAAACCAGATTTGCAGGGGGTTGAGGTGGTAAGGAAGTTGAGGCACTGAGTGTTAGTCTACTCTTCTGCAAGTTTAACTTTTTTTAAAAATAAATTTATTTTCAGTTTTCAACATTCACTTCCACAAAATTTGGAATTTCAAATTTTCTCCCCATTCCCCCCCTACCCGCACCCTGTTATCCCATTCTCTTCTGTTTTCCTATAGGGCAAGATAGATTTCTGTACCCCATTGCCTATGTATCTTATTTCCTAGTTGCATGTAAAAACAATTTTTAACATTCATTTTTAAAGCTTTGAGTTCCACATTCTCTCCCTTTCCCCCCTTCCAACCCAGTGAGAAGGTAAGCAATTCAATATAGGTTATACATGTGTAGCCATGCAAAACACTTCCATAACAGTCATGTTGTGAAAGACTAACTATACTTCCCTCCATCTTGTCCTACCTTCCATTTATTCTATTCGCTCCTTTGACCTGTCCCTTTATTGAAGTGTTTGTTTCCAATTACCCCATCCCAGATTATCCCAATCTTATGTCCCTTCTATTATTGACTCTCTATTATCCTCTTCCTCCCTGCTTTCCTGTAGGATAAGATAAACTTCCATACCTAGTTGAGAGTGTATATTATTCCTTCCTGAAGTCAAATTTGATGAAAGTAAGGCTCACTTGTTCCCTTTCAACTTTCCTTTCTTCCCCACCATTGAAAAAGCTCTTTTTTTTGCCTCTTATGTGAGATGGTTTCACTACATCCTACCTTTCCCTTTCTCTTTCTCCTACTACATTCCTCTTAACCCTTAATTTTCTTTTTTGGATATCATCCTTTCACATTCAGCTCACCCTGTGCATGTGCTCTCTCTCTCTCTCTCTCTCTCTCTCTCTCTCTCTCTCTCTCTCTCTCTCTCTCTCTCTCTCTCTCCCTCTCTCCCCCTCTCTCCCCCCCCCTCTCTCTCGGTTTATATATATACATATATATGTATATGTACACATACACATATATATATTCCCTCCAACTATCCTAATACTGAGAAAGGTCTCATGAGTTACAAATATCATCTTTCCTTGTAGGAATGTAAACAGTTCAACTTTAATAAGTCCCTTATGGTTTCTCTTTCCTATTTACCTTTTCATGTTCTCTTGATTTGTGTATTTGAAAGTCATATTTTCTATTCAACTCTGGTCTTTTCAGCAAGCATGTTTGAAAGTCCTCTGTTTCATTGAAGTTCCATTTTTTCCCTTGAAGTATTATACTCAGTTTTGCTGAGTAGGTGATTCTTGGTTTTAATCTTATCTCCTTTGACCTCTGGAATATCATATTCTAAGCCCACCAGTCACTTAGTGTCAAAGCTGCTAAATCTTGTGTTATCCTGATTGTGTTTCCACAATACTTGAATTGCTTTTTTCTGACTGCTTTGTAATGTGTTCTCTTTAACCTGAAATTCTGGAATTTGGCTACAATATTCCTAGGAGTTTTCCTTTTGGAATCTCTTTCAGGAGGTGATCAGTGAATTCTTTCCATTTCTATTTTACTCTCTGGTTCTAGAATATCAGGGTAATTTTCCTTGATAATTTCTTGAAAGATAATGTCTAAGCCCTTTTTTTTGATCATGGCTTTCAAGTTAGTCCAATAATTTTTAAATTATCTCCCTTCGATCCATTTTCCAGGTCAGTTGTTTTTCCAGTGAGATACTTCATATTGTCTTCTATTTTTTCATTCTTTTGGTTTTGCTTTATAATTTCTTGATTTCTTATAAAGTCATTAGCTTCCATTTGCTTCATTCTAATTTTTAAGGCATTATTTTCTTCAGTGAGCTTTTGGATGTCCTTTTCCATTTGGCTAATTCTGCTTTTTAAAGCATTCTTCTTCTCATTGACATTTTGGACCTCTTTTTCCATTTGGTTAGTCTAATTTTAAAGGTGTTATTTTCTTCAGCACTTTTTTTGGGTTGCCTTTAGCAAGCTGTTGACTAGTTTTTCATGATTTTATTGCATCACTTTTTCCCAGTTTTTCTTCTGTTTCTTTTGCTTGATTTTCAAAATCCTTTTGATTCTCTTCCTTCAGACCAATTTATATTTTTCTTGGAGGCTTTGGATGCAGGAACTTTAGTTTTGTTGTCTTCTTATGGTTGTATGTTTTCCATTTCCTTGTCACCAGTGACGTACGAAAATACCTCTTCACTGAGAAAATAAGAATCTGTAATCCTTTTCTTTTTTCCCATTGGCTCATTTTCCTAGCCAATTACTTGACTTTTGAGCTCTTTGTTAAATGGAGTGCTCCAGAAGCAATCTCCCCTTTAGCAGTGGCTACCACCACCCTAGGGCTGGGGCCAGGGCTGGACCACCCTTTCCTCTCAGCCATGTGAGAGACACTTCCCACTGACCTTTGAAGCTGTCTTAGGCATTTGTGGGTTGAGAAGTCTGGAAACCGCCATAGCCACCAGCAATTCACTTCCCTAAGGCCTGTTCCAACTCTGTCTGTGTTGGTGTGGCGCATACCAGACTGAGCTCTGCTCCCAGCCTGGTGTGATAGACCCTTCCTGTCAACCTTCCAGATTGTCTTGGGCTGGAAATTTGCTTCAGTCTGTCATTTTGTGGCTTCTGCTGCTCTAGAATTTGTTTAGAGTCATTTTTTATAGGTTTTTTTAAGGGGTTTGTGGGGAGAGCTCTAATGGGTCCCTGCTTCTACTCCTCCATCTTGGCTCTGCCCCCAATTTTAACTGTTAATAGGAAGAGAGAAGATATAGAATGTTAGCCTTTGAGGATAACAGGACTTCACCATATTTACAAGCAGCAGGGAAAGAACCATCAGAGAGGGAGACGCTGAAGATTAGAGGGAATTTTAGTGGCATGAGGTCAAGGGTAGAAGTATCTTCAGATAGGTAGAGTACCTCATCCTTAGAGGATGGATGAACACTTAGAGAGATTTTTCAGTTTTTGATGATTGAAGATAAGTGAGCTTACACTGTATGGCTTCAATCTTTTCAGTAAAGTAGGGTTATCTATTGAGAGAGAAACAAGACCATGGTGGTAATTTTGATGACTTAAGGAGAGAGGAAGAAGTTTAAGACACTTTGATTCCATTAGAATTGAATGAAAGAATTGCTAGGTAGTGTGTGCCCATTTGCTGTCAAATTGGTATTTGTAATTTCACAGAGCTTATGGCATTATCTCCCTGTTAACTTTCAGTGGCTACTCATTGTCTAACAAATAAAACCAATAGTGTGACGTTCAAGCCTTCCTATAAACTAACCCCAACCTGCCTTTGCATACCTTATTTCACATGTGTTTTCTTTCATATTCCTTATGCTTCAATCCAGCCATATGACTTGTTTGAATTGGGTTTTGAATGTGGAGAGGGATAGTTTGGCAGATAGAGGGTGGGAGACTGTTCACATCCTACAAAATACGTGTTAAAGAGTCTGGAGAAAAAGAAGAAAGAAATTAAAAGCAAGTTTCTTTAATTCAAAGAAAGGAACCAGAACAGTGGGGCATTGGGGTCAAGTGATCTAGGTGGGAACAGACTAGCAGTGAAGTGAACATCATATTGTTTAAAATAATACCTTACACTTGGGATAAAACATGCTGTTCAGGTGGTAGGGTGCAAATTGAGAAGCATTGTTTGGGACTTAACGAGTGTTTGTTTTGGGGGCAGGAGGGCAAGAAAAGACGGATCTTTGCTTGAAAATAAAATGAAATTTAATTAAAAATAAAAGACTGTCTGGTATAAAATTTTTAGATGAATTTTGAAGTATTTCCAACCATGTTATCTCGCTTGGTCCTCTCAGTAACCATGTGAGATGGGCAGGACAGGTATCATTATTCCTGTTTTACAGGTAGTGTAAAACTGAGATTTGGAGAAGCCATGACTTTCCTTAGTTTACTCACTGGGATGTAATGAGTCAGGATTAGAACACATTTCTCCTGGCCTTTAAGACCCTTCTTTAAATATGACATTACTAGTCTTATTTAATTGAACCCACCTGGAGAGAAGAGGAAACGTATGTACTTCATTCTTTTTGCTTACATTTTCTTTGTTCCAAAGGTAGTTTCATTTAGATATATTGATAAATTAGTCTGATCTAAGGTAAAATAAATAAGTTATTGATTGTGGAGGAAAATGAACATACATGGTAGAGTTGTGGGTTTGGAGTTTTTTTTGTATTGTTTTGTAGCAACCACTTGAAGAAATGAAGAGGAAAGTGCCAACTCTAATCCTTTCCTTGTCCTCTGCCACTTTTCTGTTCCCTCAAGAGGCTTCATAGTGAATAGAAGGGGAATCAGAACTTTGGTTTTATTTTCACTTTTTTCTTTACTGTATAATTTTTTATAGATGCTGCTGTCCACAAGGCAAGTGAGGACTCTGTTGCCAGAGGAGATGGTAGGAATTTTGCAACACTTTTTCCCCATCTTAATAGAGAGGACTTTTATGAGAGATTTATGTTATAGATTAAAACCTCTGCGAAGTTAATAATTTTCTTTGTTATTTATAAGAACTACTTAAACAACTTCTGTTTTGTGGAATGGCATATAGATTACAGGTGATATCAGTCATGTACAATAGAAGTATTGTCCATTTTCCCTTCTTTTTAGGCCTAGACTTTCTTCCACAGCTAAATGCAATGTTTCCAACAAGAAAACAACCATCAAGTACAAACACACCAGGATCACATCTTAGCTCTCTCCATGTCTCAATGGAATTCCCACTTACAGAAGAGAATGAAAGTCAAGATATAGCAGCTGAGAGTAAGAAGATACAGCCAGGAAAACAGGAATCGAGGGAACCTTTAAAACAGGTATCTTTGCAGGAGAATTTCCATCAGGTTGGTTTTTTTTTTTGTTTGTATCTTTTTATAGATAGGAAGCATAATGCGTTTTAATAGTTAACCAGATTCATGATTTCATAGGTTTGGCTAATGCTCTTTTGATGCTAGTTAAGACTTTTTTGCATCTTCATGAGTTTCATTGGCCAAAGAGATTCAACACCTGCTGGCCCCTCTTGGGTGCTGAGTTAGCAAGGCTGACTCTCACCTAGCAGGCATATGGTCTTGTCTCTGAGTCTGTCTCCAAGCTTTTTGTGTCTTGTAAAATGTGACAAAACTTATAAACCACTGATAGAGTATTCTGGAATTCAGAGTCACCTCCATTACACCATGAGGAATTGGAGTATGACTTGTATGGAGGATGGTGCAGTTTGTTGTTAGAAGGTTATTGGAAATTGTGTTGTTGGTGCAAGGATCTATAAGCTAATTGACTAAATTGGCTAAATTTTCTTTATTCTTTTAAAAACAAGATTCTTTTAAGTGGATGTCACATCACTCTTCACCCCTATTCACCTGGAACTTATATCTGTTGGAACATAAAATACCTTAAAATAACTTAAATAATTTAGCCTACGCTATATAGCAAATCAGTGGCACTTAGATTAGAATCTAGCTTACTTGACTTAAATCATTTTATTTTCTACAAAAACTTGCTTCTTCATAAGAGGCAGAACTAGTAAGAACATGCAGAAAGGCCAGAGTTATAGCTAAATAGTCACACAGTAGAATATGATTTTTATTCATGTTTAGAGCACCATTGTTAGTCTCATGCTGTACTGAATATATTAAAACAGGTTTTTAAAATATTTTATTAGTGTAATTTTTTAATACAATAGCCAATTTCCAATGGTTATTTCAATAATATCCACCATAGTAACTTTCTTCTAACAATAACAAAACCAACAAAAAATAGCACAACAAAACTGTCAGGGACTGCCATGGATAGACTTGGTATCGTTCTGTACCTGTAGTCCACCACTTCTTTCCTGAGAGGAAGGAAGCAATCAATATACATGTTGTTCAAGAAGAATGGAAAGTAATGCTTGCACTGCTTAACAGATATTTATGGGACGGGTCAATTGTATACCTTTATTCTCACAAAGAATCCTATTTTGTCAGATTATATTTCTATTGAAGGTGATATTTAGGAATAAGTTCAGGATGACTGGATTTTTCTTTATTAGGCTATCAAAAACAGTCTGTTTTTGTATTTGTTGAAGAGGTCAGTGAGTCTAGTTCTAACATTCTGGTAAGATTTATCTTAATAATTAGCCCCAGTACTACTTTTCTTTTGACTTTTTTTTAACTTCTCTTCCATTCCCAAAAAGAAGATAAAAATCTGTTGATATCTTAGATTAATATATTTAAAAAATTGGAAGCTACAAATGCATTGCTAAAATGAGTTGTTATTGTAAATTTGAAGCTCGCCAAGTTCATCTCTTCTGGTGCTGAATCTGGAAATCTGAATACCTCCTCAACATCTAATGCAGCAAGAAGCCCTGAGAAAACAGAACGACCAGACAGAGAAATTCAAGGCCATTTGGCACACGAATCCCCAATCAATGGAACTGCCATACCTCGTAAGTGCATAAAACTGCTTATTGATATGTTTTTCGTGTGTGCATGGATTCAAAAGTTTTAGAAATTTAACTTGAAATATTTAAATAAGTACAGTAGGGAGCACCAAGTTTGGAAAAGAGGTTTAAGATATGCAGTACTTAGGTTTTTTCTTATTCTCTATTTTTTAAAATACATTTTTACTTATTTAAATATTTCTCAAGTATGTACATATGTTTATTTAGTTTAATTTAGTACCCATGTCCAAAGTAACTTTGTTTTCAATTTTTTGAAGACTACAGAAGGAAATTATCATTGTATATGAATCAGCAAAGATCTGTACTATTTCATTACATTTCCAGGGACCAACTTCTTTAAGGTGATTTGCATGGACTGGAGCCTTTTTTCAGATATGACTCACTGTAGCTTGACTATGTAACCCTTGTAATTTTAGAGTCTATCATAGTGAAGAGAAGGCAATGCTGGCCATCGTGAGACATGTCCCTTAGACTGTAGGAAAGCAGCCTTTAAAGAGATAAGAAAAGTGATTGGTATCACCCCACCGCCAGAGACTGCAGAAGGAAAAGAGATGGACAGTGATCAAATTACCAAAAATTTCACGTGACCAAAATATGAAATTCTGATAATAGACGAACAAATGATGCTGATGGGTAAGAAAGAGACAAGAATCCAGAGAAACCACTATGACTGCCTGGCTCAGATTTTAGGAAGACGTTCAACAGTTAGAAGAGGAGACATGTAACCATTGACAAATGCAGCTGTAAATGGAACTGCAAGGGTAGTGTCAGAAAAGCTAATGCCTGGAATGAAATGATCTGACTCTTGTGGGACACACAAAGGGCAAAAAAGGGCTTTTGAAAGGCAGTCAGAACAAGGAGGGAAGAGGGTCACTGTTGGGGATAAAGGTTCAGTTTTAACAGATGACAGAAAAGGCAGAGTGAGGTGGCTCCTAGTTTTAATTTATCTTCTTCAGAAGGACAGACTGGAAAGAGCAAGACAGATGTGTGAGAAGGACTCAGAGTCCAAGATAGGCAAGATGCTAACAGTTATCATAATGACTCATATTTGAAGAGTGCCAGAGTTACCTCATTGGATCCTCACAACAGTCCTATGAGGCAGAGGCTGTTTTTGTTATCCCCATTTTATACATGAGGAGATTGAAGCAGAGGGAGGGTAAGTGCCTGGACCGCGGGTCATCTAGTAAATGTCTGAGGCTCCATTGGAACTTTGGTTTTCCTGATTCTAGGTCCTACTGATGAGAAGAGCACACAGCTGCTTGAAATCAGTTCATCCCAGAGAATAAAATGTTTGAAAGGAGGAAGACATTTCCCCCAAATATATAATTTAGCGATTTTTACTAAATGAATGCATCGTGAAGGTTACACAAAAGGAAGTGGTGTATTCTAGAAGCTATCTTGGGCTCACTAGTGACAGATAGTGACATCAATAGAAAAAATTATCGAAGGGAAGACAGAAGAAACAGACTTTGATGGATGCTAGCCTGTGTCCACAGTCTGGGGGAGCCAGTGTGAAAAAAATACTGGCTCTGGTGTCAGACACTTGGATTCAAATTACACTTTTAACACTTCATCCCTGTGAGACTTTGAGCAAATGCCTTCACATTCCTGGGCCTCAGTAGCATCCGAGTCATAAAACCAGGGTGTTGTACTAGATGGCCCTGGTGGTCCCTTCTTACTCTTGCTCTTTGGCCCTACAAAGATGGAAGAATGGGGCACAGGCAAGGAAAGGGTGAAAAAGGACAGCAAACAGCCCTCGAAGACGAGGAATAGATTGGGAAACTCTCCCCAAAAAGGACAGAGTTCAACTCACTTGAGCAAAGATCAGATTCTTCCACTGCAAGGAGTGATGATTGATAGCCCCCAGGCACCACCATGAGAGGCCATCCAGGGCTCATGACCAAAAGGAGACACAAGTAATAGTGGTTGCTGAAAGCGAGCATATGTTGCTCTGACCTTAACAGCAGGGAAGTCTTTTGTCTTACTGAGGTATATTCAGAAGAGAAACGCTAGAATTGGGAAGTGAGCATCTGGTTATGAAGGTGATACTTTAAAAATGGCCTTGGTTATTGATCGCAACTAAATAGCATCTGAATGATGGACTTCTATCTTGAATGCAGCATATTTAAAAAGGACCATTTAAATATGTATTTGTCTAAAGATTCATAAAATCAAAAAGAGGGCCTTAAATAGACAACAGAGGGGAAAAAAAAACTATCCATATGGTAGCTGCTAAGCCATATAAACTGTAGAGAGTAGCAAGTGTGACGTAGGAAAAATACCGATAGAAGAATGAGTAATAGACTGTAGTCTGTATTTAACAGAGGAAGCAAAACAACCTGACACACAGCAGTTATTAATACACAGGAGAGTTGGTCTTAGAATTAGGATGACATAGCCAGAAGTTTTGAATGCATTGGCATGAATTATTCCATTGAGAAAATAAAGAAGCCTCTGTCTAAAGAGACTATTGAGGATACTGAGGGAAGTTGTTGTCCAGTTCCACATTTTAAAAAGATGAAAGATGGAAGGGCAAGTAATTCAGAACAAATATGAAAGTGGCACATTCATGTAAGTGCAGATCTTTGGGTGCAGTGGGGCTGGAGGTGAATGCTAATAAGGAGAACAATAAAAATACCTTTTATTGCAGAAATAGGACCAGCCTCAGTGGTTAGGATAGGAAGAAGATGGAATTGGGTCAACTCTTGCTCATTTCAGTTCCTCGAAGAGCAGTCTTTTTATTGGGAGGAATAAAAGATGGTGAGCAGGGAGATGAAACATAAATAAGATAAAAAAAGAACACCCAGCTCTCCTTAACAAGTACAACAAATTACAGTCCTCGGTTCTGAAAGAACAGGAAGGTGTAATGGCTATATGCTGGTATTAATGAAGAATGGAAAATCTGTTGGAATACTTGATAAATTTCTTAGTTTTCTGAAAGGGAAGACAATGGAGTTGAATTTCTGGTAAAATTCTGGAAAGTATTATTAAATATCTCCTCAACCTGAGGTCTGTGAACTTGTTTTCCATGTCTGTGTGAGTGTGTGTGTGTGTGTACTTTCTTGGTAATCTTTGTATTTTATTTTATACATTTAAAACATTATTCTGATGAATCTAGGCTTGGATTGCCAAAATGAGGTAAGAAGCCATGATTAAGAGATAAGACTATGACCATTTAGAAAGGAAAGCAGAGTTTTTTTGTTTTTTTTTTATTCCTAAGATCCCCCAAGGCTTCATCAGAGTCATACCAGATTAACTTCATTTCTTCTCTTGGTAGGATTACTAGTCTAGTAGATCAGGGAAAAACTGTAACTGTGGTATGCCTGTATTTCAGTAAACCATTTGACAGGCTCCAATGCTGTCCTTGAGAATAACAGGGAAAAACACAAGCCAGACAACAGTATAGTATTCTCAGTTGGTTGAATTACCAACCCCACAGAGTGGTCATTAATAGGCCTTTAGCCTGCAGCCAGGTCTCTAGCAGAGTGCTCCAAAGACCTGTCCTGGGCCCTATGCTACTCAGCATGTTTATGAGGAACTTGAAAACTGTCACAGATAGCAGATTTGCAGATGACACAATGCAGGGAGGCCAGGGGGGGGGGATCATTAGTATGTGTAAGACTGTCGAATTTCAAAAAGAACTAACAGACTGGAACAATGGGCTATATCTAATAAGATGAGATTTATCAGGGATAATTGTCAATTCTTTCCCTTGGGATTGAGGAATTTCCTACACAAGTGGGGAACATGGCTATGTACCAGAAACAAATTAGGATGTTTAGTGGATTGTAACCTCAGCGTGAGATAGCAGCATTATTTGGCAACTTCTTAAATGGTGTGGTGGCCACAGTGAAGGAGGGTGTAATCCTTCTTTATTCTTCCAAGGTCAGAACATATCTGGAGCACTGTGTCCAGTTCTAGATGCCACATTTTAGGGAAAGACATTGATCAGCTGGACAGTGTCCAGAGGTGCGCTTCCAGGATGGTGAGAGAATAGAAATCATGTCACAAAAGGATTAGTAGAGGGGATTGGGAATGTTGCACCTTCTGTTCTGAAGGCTAAGGGGAATCATGATAGAGGTCTTCAGGTGTTCAAAGGATTGTCCTCTGGTAAAGAGATTCTGTTTATTTTGCTTGGCAGAAGGCAAAATTGATATCAGTGGGTGGGGATTTTAGAGTCTTTTGATGGTCAAGTTAAACTTTCTAAGAAGTAGCAACAGTCCAACATGGAATGGAGTATCTTAGGAAGAGGTATTGAGGGTGTTTCACTTCCCTCAAGGTTTTCAAGTAGAAGTTGGCTCATGAATTGTTGGAGGTGGTAGAGATGGGCTTCCCATTTAGGGCTCTGAGATTCTATGAATCTTGGAAGTAGAAACGTTGAGTCTAGAAAAGGGTCAATTCCAGCCCAAGATTCTGCAGTTTCAGGGATAACACAAATCTGGCTTGAATCCTTCCAAGGATTCAGGCCACCAGATTTAGCTACAAGGAGTTTAACTCCCAGACGTTGCTCATGGTTAAGTGGTTTTTACAACATTTTAGTGCGTACCCTTAGGACTTCTCTCGCACGTCTATCTTTACAAAGTTCTCTGAAGAAGGGAAGTTTTGACATTTAAATCTTTGAACAGAAGAATGTACAACTTAATAACGTTTCAAGATGTTAGCAAAAATGTTAGCTAAACATTCAACTGTCACTTGGCAGTAAACTGTATTTGTTATGACTAAATATGAGGTTCTTGTGTGTTTCGACTTTCAGTCATCTTTCTGGGTGTTGGTCTAATAATTTTAAAAGCATTTTTAGCCAATTATCTCTTAGTGATACTTATCTGTACTCATATACTCTCTTGTTGTTGAACTATGACCAACTTGTCATGTTTGTTCTATGTAAAATAGGTAAATGGCTCGTAGAAATTTTAAGATGAATCCCCTTGTCATGTGTTACCACGTTGGTCTGTTGGCAGTTTATAAGTATAGATAAGATAAATGACTGTTGGGAATAACTTAATAGAAAGTTCCTGGAATCTGTTTGAGAGACATTTTCTCTCCTAAATGTCATATAAACTTAGCTCTTTTCCCCAGTTTTTCAAGTATTTATTTGCCAGGTGTTTTGTTTTTTAGAAATGTTTTATTGTTTTTTGATCTATTTTAGATCCAAAGATAACGTCCTCTGTCACTTCCGGAGTTGCCAATTCACTTTCAGAAAAAATAGCAGATACCATTGGAAACAACAGATCAAATATACCACTGACATCTGTTCAAATCCATTTTATCCAGAACATGATACAGGACACATTGGATGACTTTAGGTATTACTTAATAAAATTATTTCCCCCCTATTTTGACTTGTTTTTTGTTTGTTTTCTTGTTCATAACCCAAGCAAACTAAAACTGAAAGCTACTACTTTGAAGTTTCTACTTCAAGTCCTGAGGTCAAAAATTTGAATGTGGTTTTGCAGTATGACTTTAGCAAACATAGTGGATTATGATGCTGACCTCAGTCTTGCATTTACCAATTATCCTGCAGTGAAAGGCTCATTCATTCAGGGCAACCTGACAACTGCAGTTTAGCAGGCAAGCTGTCAGTTTGGAAGCTTTTGTTAACAAAATAATGTTCCTAAAATTTGAAAAACAGAAAGCATAAAGTTTTTGGTTTTCCCTTTTACAAGGTCCCCTAAATATAAGACTTGCAGATTATCTGTCAAATATACCATTTATTTATACAGTAGAGAAATACATTTTAAAAAGCAATTATGAGACATGCATTCTGTGAGTAGAACACATCTGTTTGTAGCTTTTTTTTTTTTTTTTTTTGGTAACTTATGTTTGTCCCTTGCCTTTTAATTCTCAGCCTTTCCTTAAACTTCTAGAAAGTTGTGAAAGTAGTTTGTTAAATATGGTGCTACATCTTTCTCAGTGTCTTCCATCCAGCATTTGAAACTGTTTAATTACTGGGTTGGTTACTTTTTTTTTTTTTTAAAGTCCTACACAGCTATTAAACACCCTCAAAATCCATGATGGATTAGCATTGGCAGGGGATTTGTAGAATGCCACTAGTCCTCTATTGAGATGTACTGTTTTAAGAACATTTGTAATGGATATTTGAGCATTCTAAAGGAAACTAATGAGAAGTCTGTAGATCTTAAATATTGCTACAAAGGGCAAGAGGACAAAGGTGACATTTGGTTAGCCAGGAAGTTGTTGGAGCTAGTGGGATACAAAAGAAAGGCCACCTTGAGTTTGTAATCTTCCTCTCTATTACCCCCGAGGCCAGTGGAACCTCACCTAAGCTCTGCCTGGAGATTTCTTTTGTTTCCTTCAAAACTCTGCTTACGTGAGTCCTTTCACCTGAAATCTTTTTTGATTTCCCCCTTGCTTGCTGCCCACCAACACCACCCACCCCCCCAAAAGAAAATGTGACTTTGTAGTTACTTTGAATGCATTTTCGGATACTTGTGTATGTACACATTTTCTCTTGTGAATGTACACATTTTCTCTTGTGATTGAATGTAAGCTTTTTGAGGGAAGGGACTATCTTATTGTTAGTCAAAAATCCTTTATGAAAAGTGCCAGACACCGTGCTTAGATACTGAGAAAGGCAAAAACATTTATCGTCTGTATCACCAAATGCGTGTTGACCAGTTAGCCTAAAGTTTGGTTTTTGTTTGAACATAAATTTCTGAGGCTAACAATTTCCCTTTATTGGTCATAGTTGCTTCTTTTTTTTAATAAAAAGCTTATTCAAATTTAGTAATGTTTTCCTTTGCATTGATATTGGAAAGCTAATTGTACGTTCTTCCCCTTCCCTTCCTTACCCGCCCATCTTACCTTGGGCAAGAAATCAAAGTGATATTAAGTCATGTACTCCGTACATTTTGTTGGTATTGAAGGACCCTTAGAGGTCATCTCTAGTCCAGGGTTTCCTGAAGTAGATGCTCTAAGTCAAGTGACTGTCATGACATTTTCTAAAATCATCTGTGATTCCAGGAACAGTGGTGATGGGAATGGTATCAGTGCAGTTAGAAGATCTGAGACATCCCTCAGATGCTAAAAATGCTATATCAAGCTTTGACACTCTCCTAGTTGTAGTTTTTGTATTCTTAATATACCTAGCAGAAATCCCACTTTTAGCTCATTCTACCATAGTAGACTTTGCCATCCGTTGATTGGTTTATAACATTTTCTTTCACAGTCTTCTGCCCACAAAATAATTTAATTGAATTCGTTTGACACTGATATCCCTTTTCCTAAGCTCTCTCATTTCTACTTTCCTGCTTTCACCTTTTTTATAATTGTGAATGGACAGCCCTGTTAATTAAAAAATAAACTATGAAGATATTTTAACTTTTTGAAATTAAAGAAATTTAAAGCAGTTAATCTGACCCACATTTAATGATATGTGTTATTGTTGGTATGCTGCATGGAAATTAAATATAAGTATTAGCTATTCATATAATTGAAAATAATTATCTTAATTTTTATATAACAGGTATCTCTGCAGTCATAATATATGGCATCAATTTACTCTTCCAGTTTCTTAGAGCCAGGTGTTAATTTTTTTTAAGCTCCAGGGGAGGCAGAAGAGACAATTTTGGGATGTGGGGAACGATGGCATCTGTAAGGGGGTGCTAGCAATGTAGGATTTTGCGCAGAGAAAAATCTAAGTGAGCACTAGGGCCCTGAGTGGTAGGAAGGAAGAATGGTGGGAGAGAAGAGAGAATTTTTGCTTAAGATTCAACATGAGAGGCCAAGGTGGTTTTCAGCTAACTCTTGTCAGGTTCTTCCCATGTGCCTTCAGTTTGCTGTGCCTGGGCTATGAGATGAGAGGGAGGAGGCACATGAGCAAGTCCCAGTGATTTCTCTTCATTGGTTTAAGAAATTTAAATAACAACTGATTCAGAAACAACTCAGTAGAAACTCTGTCCTCTCCATTTTCACCAACAGAATTCCTGTTTATCTGATTACTCCAAGTAGAAATTATTTTTTCCCTTCTCACAGTCTCCTGTTAACGCTGTGTAGCTTTCTTACGGCATTTGTCATAGATTGCTTTGTAGTACGGGATATGCTCAAATCTCTTACGCTAGCACTGTCTCTCTGCCTGTCTCTCTCTTTCTCACAGACATATGTATACTCACACATACATACACATGATTTCAGCCATGCCTCTAGAGGGTAGGAATGAGGGCTCGTTCTTGTTTGTATTTACTTAGCATAGTAATTCTGTACATTGCCTTGCATTTACAAGTATTTGTTAAATGAATTCATATGGAATACTTTTAAAACGTAGAGATAAACAGGCCAAATTCGACCAACTTTACGACTCCTATTTATTATCTGACCTTGGGCTACTTTAGGTGCATGAACGTAGACCTGTAGTTAGACAGGTATAGAATTTACACAGTGGTGATTTGTAGAGAGAACTCCACCCCAGAGGGCTCTAAATTCAGCTTTGGAGAATCCTTCCAAGAGCATCTCTTCTCCTGACTGTTCCTTCTCCCTGCAGTTATACCAGACATCTTACTTTTCTTGAAACAATTCATTGACAGTCCTGTAGGAATGAATACGGTGAAATGCCTTTGAACCAGAAGTGCACGAAGAAGAGAAGTTAATAGATAACTTTTTTAAGACAGAATGGATCGACTTTCCTGTGTTATGATGTTCTTTGTTCTTGTTTTCCTAGGGAAGCATGTCATCGTGACATTGTAAATTTGCAAGTGGAGATGATTAAACAGTTCCATATGCAATTGGTATGTACTGCAAATGGTGTATGAAAAGGAAGTCGGAGCAGTTGGAAAGTTAGCAAGTCTATCGAAAGGACATCTATAGTTATTTTTTACCTAACTGCTAAATCTAGTTGCTAAGCTATCTGAATAAGGAATAATAAGAGCGGAGTGAATAAATGAGTTTTAATTGACCAATTATATTTTTTAACTGACTGTATATGTGAAATGAAAGGAATGAATATGAGAACCCAGTTAAATAAGTCTGATTTGTTTTTTGCATATTCTTCTTTTCAGAAGGATATGCCCGCAAAAACTCCTAGATTTAAAAGAATCTCAGCAGTTTCAATCGCATTTCTTTTAACATGATGTACAAAGGATGACTTGAATACAGGAGAAGAGCTCTTGTTAGCCATTTGAAGGAGGGGATCATGATGGGAAAAATGACCAACTGAAAGTGCAGATTGCCAAATCAAGTCTCGCTACTGATTTTGTTCCCCTCCAGAATGAAATGCACTGCTTACTGGAAAAGTACTCAGTCAATGGGAGTTTAGTGGCTGAAATCGAGAGGCTGCGAGAAGAGAATAAAAAACTTCGGACCAATTTTTAAAAGCTACACTTGGAAACATTGGCTTTGTCATGTGGGATGGCCTTGGCGGCACAGAAACATTCTGACTGTGTTGTTTTCGTGATTACTGAAGAGTTGTGAGTTGTTTTTTTTCCTCAAACTGTAGATTATCAGTCACCACTGTATCTCAACTGACTGCTCTTAAAAATGTGTATTTTTGTGATGAAAGTGTAAACAATGCCTTTTGCATAATAGGAAGGTCCATAGGGTGTTTACTGTACTGAAACTCCAGTTATATACACTTAAGTGCCTCTTTTCATAAGAAAAAGAAATTTGCATAAAATTATATTTTATGTAGGTTTTTCACAGATCTATTTTTGATTAACACATTGCCTTCCAATTTTTTTTTGTCTGCCCAAACTGAGAATTTTGGGATGTCCTGTTTTTCTGAAAGTCATTTTAATAGGACAGTTGGAATTTTAAAGCAATTAGCTAATAAAATACAGGGTTGATTAGTGATTATTTCATTATTATGACAGAGCTGAACATGACCATATTTATTATTCCATATGTTTTGAAAAATTAAAATTCTGGAATTGCATATTAAAACTACTGCATTTATTGTAAGAATATTATACTTTAAAAATAACCTCTGCTATTGGTTTTTATAGGTCAAGTTACTTTAGTAAGTGAGCTATTTGAGATTTTTATAAAAATATTTCATTCCTTTCTTTATTGGCATCACATGAGTTAATATGCTGAATTATTTTGTGAAGGTTCAGTGAATATGATTAGACTTGTAAACCTTGCAGACTTCATGGTGAATACTTAGATGTGATTTCAACAATAGCAGGCAGGAATTTATTAAACACTGAATGTGTGCTGGGTACCCTGCTAGGTTGCAAGAAATACAAAAACCAAAGGAGTTTATGTTCTCCTGGAACAATCTAATTTACTCCAAGTAAAGATGAGACAAACTCTGAAAAATTCTCAATGTATTTTTGTACAAGTTAGAATTTTAGTAAGGCTGAAGAACAGGTAGCGCAGTGTTTCTTATCTGGAAAACACTGAATCTGTTAAAAAGTTAAAGTTTAGGTCTCTCATTTTTTGTTCTTTTCCATGATTATATCCAAGTGGCCACTACTATCAAATGTATGTTTTTCAAATGAATCACACACACACACGTGCACACGCACACGCATGCACTTAAATACTATTCTTCATTAAGTAGCTTCTGAAGAGCCAAGTCATGACAAAACAGCATGGGAGGAAGTTAAAAGCAAAATACAGTATTATTCAAGGCTGACAACTTGTCAGATAGCTGCTGAAAGTTGTTTTGCATTACTATCAGATAAGTTTTAGAAGTACCTCAAAACCATTTCATTAAATGCCCACAGGTTTTCATTAATATATAATAAGTTATATTTGAAGTATAATGAAAAAGACAATTTGTAAAATTTTAACAGTAATGTTTAGAAAAATTCACATAACTAAAATGAAATCATATATAATGAATATACAAATTTGCAGTAGTTTCCTATATTTTGCTCCAAATATAAAAGGGTTTGTATTTTTAAAATTATTATTTCTGTATCATTTTTCAGAAGTTTATGTTTCTGTGTGAAGAGTTTTTGTTTTCCTGGTTTTGTAGCAGAAATCTTTGGCAGCATTCAATGCCAGATAAATGCAGAGACTTTAACTTAGGTGCAGATTTATTTCTAGCTTTTCAAGCTACAGTTTCATCAGCGTAAATGAAATTTGTAATTGCATTGGCTTAGCTCTTTGTTCCAAAGATTGTAAACTGTTCACCTGATGTGCAGTTCTCCTTTTGATTTTTTTTAACTGAGATGAAACTGATAGTCACTCAAAAAAATAGCACAACATAGTTAATGAGCAATAGTTTAACAATGTGACGGATGAATTTTAAGTGACAAGGACTTAATAAATGTAATTTGTACTAATAACCACTTTATAAATAAAAATAAGGAATAGAGTTATTGCTCTTTTTCTCAGTATGGTTTTTAAATATCAAAGAACAAAGGAATGTTAATATGGTGATTTTTAGCCACAAAAATGGTTTTACTACCTGCTGCAATATCATTTTACTAATGTGATCCTTCAAGCAGATAAGCAGAACTTAAATACTAGCATAATATCTCAGTGCACATGGCAAAAATCCTGTATTCGCAGTTCTGGAGATTCTCTTTACTTTTCCTCCAACTGTGTAAGATATTTCAAATGCCTAGTGGGCACGTAGATACTGAATGGAAACCTGCTGTTAACCTGGTGCACATTTATCTAGAGCCTTACAAACATTTTGTCACTTGATCCTTGTGAGGGAGGTGTTCAGTTACAGATGAGGTAAAAGGGCCAGAGAGGTTAAAGTCGACTTAGCCACTTATTTACTGCAAAGTATGATTGGCCATTTTCTTCCCGTCATCCGCATAGTGGGGGTGGGGGTGGGGGGGTGTGCACGGAGTGCTGGACCTGGAGTCCCATCCTCTGTAGCTGTGTGACCCTGGGCCAGTCACTTCACCACCATCTGCCTCAATTTCCTGAACTGGAAAATAGGTATGATGATAATAGTACCTGTGTCCCAGAGTTGTTGTGAGAATCAAATGAGGTAATTATTTATGAAGCACCTGATATCTAGGTAGGTGGCCTTATACATTCTGTCGTCATAATTATAGCGGTTGTTGTAGTTGTAAATTACTAAAATAGTCTCGATGGCACTTTCCCACCAAACTCTAAATACTCTGCTCTTAACATGTTTTAGGAAGTACTCTAGTATCCATCTTAAAGATTATTATCACGGTTTTTATGCGTTGTAATTAGATACATAAGCACAAAAAGGTGAAATGAGAGTATTAGATCATGATTTTCTTATTAGTTTCAGAATGAGCTTATTGGTTGGGGCAGTGGTGGGGATGGGGGAAGAAGTCTTTTTCTTTGTAATTCTTATATTTTGTTTTCTAGTAGCTACAAGAAAAACTGAAAATGTTCTTTTAAAACATGCATTATCTACTGCTTTGTAAAATGTGAATACTTTTTTTTAGAGCAAAACTTATGCAACTGCTTTTCCTGAAAACTTACCCTGAGAATGTGTTTTATATCTTAAAACACCCAGCTTCAGCGAAAGAAGAATTTCAGTGCCTGGCTGTATTTGTAGATTAACTTGTGTCTTTGTCAGATCCGTTAATCACAGGATCATAGAATGGAGACCTCTTGGACGATCTAGCCCTTCCTCCTCATTTCACAGACAAGGAGACTGAGGCTCTGAGGGATCAAGTCTTTATTCCTAGTCCTTATCATCTTTCCAACAAATTAGGAGAGCAAAACTCTCTAATTCCAAATTTCTTCTTAGAATTGAGTCAAGTTGATGTTCAGGGAGCAGTGTTCTGGTCAGTGGGTGTGAGGAATGATCAGTCGGGAAGCGCTCTTGCAGCCGTAATTCATTGTTTTCATCAGTAATTATTAAACCTTTCAGCACGCATGACATGGAGCTAGGCTGAGCATCTGATGGTCTCGTCTTAGGAAAGATGCACTTTAAAGACATCACATCCATGTTTGGCATAGCTTGACAGGTTGTTTTAAAAAGCCTTGAAGGAACTTTAGCTTCTCAAACATTATCATGCCAAGGAAAGTCCATTCAAGATGCCCTTTATGTGGCAGTGAGCTATTCTGTTGAACTTTGCTATTAACTTAATGTGCAGCTTCTTTGGCAGATAGAAGGTTGATGATGTGTGCTAGAAGGAATACCTGTTCTGGAGTCAGGGAGAGTCAGAGTTCAAATCCTACCTTGGAAATATATACCAAGGTCATCTTGGGCATGTCTCTTAATGGTCCTGAGCCTCAGTTTCTTGATCAAGAAGGTAAGAGGGTTGAATTAAATGACCTTGGAGATCCTTTCTAACCCTCAAACTAAGAGCCTGTGAATTCCTATAACTGACATGTCATTTTGTCATAGTTCAAATTAGTCATAGTTTACTATATTCAGCATATGACAAGTAGGTGAATGACCTGAGAGTTTTTTTCTTGAGACTGAAACATTGCCTTCTACCCAGCCATAAAAAGGGCATTTTGGAGCAGTAAGGTTTTGGGGGCACTCGAATTCTATGCTGATGCCTCCTTACAGGGTAGTGATCACTGTGGGTTCTAGAAGGCCAGGTTTTTTGTTGTTTTTTTTCCAGGGTCTTTGTTCCCTTTTTATTTTTTATTTATTTAATTATTTTTTGAGTTTATTTATTTTCCATGTTCCACAATTACTACCATACAACCTAGATTTTTTTCTTTCCCTCCCTCTCCCTCCCCCCCCACTTCCCCCTTCCTCCCTGAGATGACATACAATTTTATATAGGTTCTACACATACATTCCTATTAAATACATTTTCACCATAGTCATGTTGTATAGAAGAATTAAAATGAATGGGAGAAATCGTATAACAAACCAAACCGTAATACAAAAGAAAATGATCTGCTACAATCTGTGATTGAATTCCATAGTTCTTTTTCTGGATGTGGAAGGCTTTTTGCCTTTAAAGATCATTGGGAATTTTTTAAGTCCTTGCATTGCAATGAAGATCTTAGTCAACCAGAAAAAGTCCTTGCACACTGTGGTTGTTGCTGTGTACAAAGTTCTCCTGGTTCTGCTTCTTTCACTTAGCATCAGTGCATATAGGTCTTTCCATGCCTCTCTGAAGTCTTCCTGTTCATCATTTCTTATAGCACAAAAGTATTCCATTACATTCATATACCACAATTTATTCAGCCATTCTTCAACTGATGGGCATCCCCTTCATTTCCAGTTTTTGGCCACCACAAAGAGGGCTGCTATAAATATTTTTGTACATGTGGGACCCTTTCCCATTTTTATGATCTCTTGGGGATACAGTTCTAGAAGTGATATTGCTGGGTCAAAGGGTATGCACATTTTTGTAGCCCTTTGGGCATATTTCCAAATTGCTCTCCAGAATGGTTGGATGAGCTCACAGCTCCACCAACAATGAATTGGTGTTCCAACTCTCCCACATCCTCTCCAACATTTCTCATCCTCCTGTTTTGGCATGTTAGCCAATCTGATAGGTGTGATGTGGTACCTCAGAGTTGTTTTGGTTTGCATCTCTCTAATCAATAGTGATTTAGAGCAATTTTTCACATGACTATAGATAGCTTTAATTTCTTCCTCTGAAAACTGCCTGTTCATATTCTTTGACCATTTATCAGTTGGGGAATGACTTGTATTCTTTTACATTTGACTCAGTTCTCTATATATTTTAGAAATGAGGCCTAGAAGCCCAGGTTTTAAAGGGCAACATCCCCTATCCATCAGTGGCATCACAGCTGACAGTGGCCCCAAACTTTCCCCTCCTCTCCCTCAAGGGAGAGACTCTCCCTTGGCACTCTCCTAGGAGCCCCTCAGACGGTTACCTGTTGCCACTAAAACTGTGTCCAAAGCCATGAGCTAGTTCTGAGCTTCCACATAGCAGCAAAGAATGCCCCACCGGGGAAAGGCTATTAGTCTCCAGGTAGCCAGTGGAGACAAATAGCCATGTTTTATAATTTTAGAAATGGAAAGATTAAGTTAAAAAGACAGAACTTTGATCAGTATGTGTGAAATGTAGAATGAGAAGCAATAGCACTTCTCATTGCTTTAATTTTTAATTTTTTTCTATTCTGAACTTGATAAACACCCACAAACATGATCTTTTCCACATGCAAGGATCATTTATGAAACTGCAGATCTCATTATAGATAACTTACGGGGTTTTTCCCCAAGTGTACAGAAGGGTCCCACTTGGCACTGTCATCTTCAGAACCTGCTTAGGGTTTCTTCTGCTCACTGTGAGCACTTTATTGATATATTTTATTCCCCTTTCAAACTCTTAGTTCTTCCAGAAAAATAGTTGCGTTGTTACATTGACCTGAAACTTCCACCCACTGTTCCCAGTTCTGTCTGCTAGAACCAAACAGAACAGGTCCAGTCATCTTTCCATGTGATCGCCCTTCCAAAACTTAAAGATAACCATTGTGTCCCCTAATTCTTCTCCACTATAAGCATCTCCAATTCCTTCAGCCAGTCCTCATGCTTTGATCTCAAGGTCCTGCACTGTCCTGGCCATTGTCCCTGAGGGTCTCCCTCACTTCCTCCCTTCTTCCACCCCTTCTTTGTTTTTAGATGATTTAGATGTTTTTAGTATTTATTTTAGTATTTTTTCCAATTACGTGTAATAACATTTTTATTTAACACTTAAAAAAGAATTTTGAGTTCCAGAGTCTCTCCCTCCCTTACCCTCTCCAGTCCTTGACAAGGCAAGCAGTTGGATACAGAATATGCATGTGCAGTCATTCCTTTGCCTCTCTTGCTCTCTCCTTCCTTTCATCACTCCCTCCCCTCTCTCTCTCTCCAGAGTACTGATGATATAATCTAACCAAGAGAACTATTGCTTCCCTTGTCCTAGACTTTCTGTCTTGGTTGAGGCAGTCCAGGTACAAGTTGACCTAGAAGACAAGTGAAGGCCTTTTAACCTGTGAGCAAGATTCTGCAAGTCTGTTGTGTAAACCTGAGTTGTTAGTGAATTGTGTGTGTGTGTGTCTGTCTGTCTGTCTGTCTGTCTTTCTAGTGTTATCATGTCATTGAACCTCCTATTCACATTTTGGACAAATATAGGCTCTTGAGCTTTTAAAATTGCTCCAGGCTAGGTGACACGTCCAGGAGAGGAGAAGCAATAACTACTTTATTAATGTTTTCCTCTTGCCCAAAGTAGTAAAAATAACTACGTTAGACTCGTAACGTTACAGTACAAGTGGGATGGGATGGGATTGGATGGAGTCAGATTGGCTACAAATGCTGCTTCCTCCAGTGGAGGGGCCCTGGTGGCCTTCTCTTCTTAGTAATCATTGGCCCATGGCCGCATATACTTCCTATTTATGTGACCCTTGGTAAGTCACTTAACCCTGTTTGTCTCAGTTTCCTCATCTGTAAGATGAATGGAGAAGAAAATGGCAAACCATTCCATTATCTCTCCAGAACACCCTCCCTCTGGGTGGGTTTTTCCAGCAGTCCTTGATCCTTGAGTTATCCCAAAATTGGGTTAAATGGTCCTGGGTCCTTCTCAAAATGGTGCTCATTGATATGCTTTTGACTTGTCGAAAGCAGCAACAAAAAGCTCATTGACAGGAAGATTTGCTTGTTGCAAACATTAATTGTACTTTTCTAAATTCATTTCATGTCCCACAAGGCTGTTTGGAAAGATGATCTTGCTTACTTGCCTTTTGGACTACTCAGTTTTCTTCCCTGCGATCACTTTTTTTTTTTTTTTTTGTGGCACCTGAATATTAGCTTCCTGTTGGTGCCCCCTTTCTACCTTCATGGTTTTTAACAGAAAGTGGTTGTGAAAATGTGTTTCACTTCTTACTTCTGTCACTATAACTCCCAGACTTAAGTACCAGAATCTCCATGAAATTCTCAGGGGGTGGGGGTGTGGGGAAGAGTGATCTGCTGATTTCTACGCAGTCCCACAGCACTGAAGAAAAGAAATACAGTAGTGGCTGTTCAGTGTTTGTTTGACCTCTCAGTGCCCCGCTTTCCTCCTCTATAAAATGAAGGTTATTATTTTTAATTTTAATTGGGTTATTTTGGTTATTTTCAAAGCAAACTCTTGATAGTGCTTCTCCCTCTTCACCCCCTCCCCCCCATCATGAGCCACCCCTCACAAACGGTTCTTTTGACTTGCTAATCGATGACTTTTCCAAGGTCATTCTGCTAGTGCAAAAGAGAGGCATGAAACTGGGACTTCTGAGCAAATCCAGTTTTTTTTCCCCACTATACCCCTCTGCCTCCCTTGGCAGGATCAAGGAATCCCAGTTTAGACATGGCTTTATTGCCTGCTGGTCTTGCCCTTATGTTTCCTCTTTGGTCAGGAAAAACTCTTAGCGCCTTTGTCTTGGAAGGCCCAGAGTCCTGTGGAAAGCCATAACAAGACCTTATCTGTTCTCTGTCTTAAATGATCCAGGGCAGCCAAGGGGTGTATTTGAAGAACTGTCACTGGAATCTTCTCAGAACAAATTGTCCACACAATGGTGGGTTCTGTTTGAAGGAAGGAGACAGTTTGCCCAGCGTTGAGTCAACGGTTGCTGTTTGCTCTGAGCAATATGAAGGCTGTTAACCTCACTAGAAATGGGCACTAGCAGACCTAGGGGTAGGCATGGTGTGGGGATAAGCCAGCTCCTGACCTTTTTGGTTACTCCTTGATCCTATCTCATTAACCCTGTTCTCATACATCTTTTAATTGGTATTGGTTTTTCTTCTTTTGATCTGTATTAATTGAAAATTATTTTTAAAAGTTCATTATAGTTTAAATAAAAAAAACCCACCTAGTATGCTTTTTACATTTTTGCTTTAGAACAAATCCTTTTGACAGAGTTACGTTAGTTCACTACATCATGGAATCATCAAATTTGACCTCAATTCCAACTTAGAAACAATGAAGACTCCCAGTATGACATATCCAACAAGTGGTCAGGTGTGACATAAGAACTATTCCTTTAAGTAGGTGACATGTAATCTACCACAGGAGAAGCAGTGTTGGACAGTGAAAATACAGCTGGATTTGAAGTTGAGGACCTGAGTCTGAGTCCTGCCTCAGCCATTGATTTAATATTTCCATGACGGTGAGCAAACCACAGAGACTTTCTAGGTTCCAGTTTCCTCATCTGCAAAGAGATTGGATGCCCTGGCCTCAAAGGTCCTTTCCCATTGTAGTTCTATAATCCCTGGGTGAGAATATTGTTATTTATGTAGCCCTGAAAGATTGGCAAATTATATTGTATATATTATCTGACCAGATCCCACAACAGTCTTGGGGGTGAAGGATGATTATGTCCATTTGATAGACCAGGAACCTAGGGCTCAAAGATAAAATGCATTCTTAGAGAGGCCTCATGGTGTGATAACAGTACTAATAACAATCTAAATTTATTTTTCAGCTTTAAGGTCCGCAAAGCACTTTATGTATGGAATCTTATTTGATCCTCAACAACCCTGTGAGGTTGATGCTTTATTACCTCCATTTTACAGATAGGAAAACTGAGGCTCAGAGAAGTTAAGTGACTTGCCTAGGGTCACACAGCTACTAGGTTTCAGAGACAGGATTCTAACTCAGATCTGTCTTGACTCCCAAGTCCAATAGTCTTTCCACCATACTATAGGAGGCAGCGGAAGATAGTATATTAGGGGTCATCCTTGGAGTCAGGAAGACCTGAGGTTTTCAGCCTGTTTGACTTAGAAGATGGTGATGTCCTTGACAAGAATAAAAAACTTGGGAAGAAGGAAGAGTTTGGGGGAAAAGATAATGTTTTCTGTTGTGGACTTGTTGAGATGTCTCTGAAGTGTCTGGTTCAAGGTGTCCAAAGGGCAGTTGGTGATGCAAGAGTAGAACTCAAGAGAGAAATGAATATGAATGCTGAGTAGATAAATCTGGGAATTGTTCACGTGGAGGTGATCAGCGAAACCGCAGGAGAGAGTATATAAAGAGATGAGGACAGGTACAGAAACTTGGTAGACACCAAGGTTAATGAGTCTGACTTGGCTATAGTTCTAACAAAGGAAGCTCAGAAATACTGCTCTGATGGACATAATGAGAACAGGAGAGAGCAGTATTATGGGGGATCCAGAAGATGACAGATGACAGTTTCAGAGACGGCAGAGAAATTAAGGAGGATGAGATTTGAGAAAAGACCATTAGATTTGGCAGTTAAGAGATCAGCGGTAACTTTGGAAAATGAGATTAGAAGCCAGATGGCAGAGCTTTTGGAAGCCAGGGAAAATCTAAGACACAATGGGCTGTGTGTGATCTGCATTGTTGGAAAGAATCTGTAAAATCTCAAATGTTACAGATCCATATGAAAACTTTAGCGTTTGAGTAACAATCCTGTGAGGGAGGTGCCATCATTAAACCCTGTTTCATAGATGAAGTAACAGGCTGAGAGCAGTACAATTGTGACCCAAGTCTTCTGTCTCTCCAAAGTTGCCAATGTCCACTATACCAGTGGTGTCAAACTCAAATAGAAAGGATCCCTGGGTGGGTGGGGCACATATTGACTTAGAAAAACACAAATTAACATCAACTTCGTTGTATTGTATTTTTATTTATGTTGTTAAGACATTTCCCAATTACATTTTAATCTTATACCAGCATGTCTGACATCTGATCTACATCACGGTGTTCCTTGAGTTCTGATAATGTCCCGTTTGTGAATTCTGACCAGAAATATAGAGCCTTTAAACACATGAAAAAGGCATGTACTCCATTCATAATTATTACTATGGGGCTTGGAATAGGTACTCCATTTCCATTTTACTTTTCTCTGCTGGAAAAAACCTCTCACCATCATCAGAAAGGCTAATCTGCTATTTTCTCAGTTGTTTCTTTAGAAAGTTGGGCCTCCCTTCCTGAAGGTCACGCTTTGTACAGTAGAGTATTAAATAAACATTGATTGATGAGCGTAAGACTTCAGTTAAGACATCCTTACATTATCACTTTTGTTCACTGGTCCCCTCCTGGGTTAGACTTGCAGAAGACCAAGTCCCTTCTCTGTTGCAATTTGGATGCTCCACCCTGAGGGGCAGTATGGTGTGCTGGGAAGTCTTCTGGTCACTCTTGCATGGCCAGCATGACCTCCCTTCACGTGGGAACTGTTTCTTTCGGTCTGTAGTTCCCCTTATCTCTTTATTATCCCAGAATAGTTTACCCAGGTTCAAAGTCCTCTATCCAAATGATAGCTCTTGAGCGCCCACCACCATGTCTGCCAAAAGACACCATCAGCCTAAAACAAAGACATTTAGTGAAATAGCATGATAGACAAGATTGTGTACAACATTCCCCTTACAAACTTAGGACATACTTTCCCAAAAATGGACAGTGGACACGCTTTGAGATTGCATATGAAAGCATGGCACTGTTTCTGCTGGGCATGCAGTCTGCTAGGACACTGACTAAAACCTGTCCTCAAAAGGTCAGGTTGACAATACAGAGCCTCTGTATTCCAACCAACTAAAACCAAGCAGAATGCCAACTGATTAAAGTTAGGTCTCCCTTATACCTGGACCAGAGATCAAAGCATTCGTTCATAGATAATAACTATCTCATATATTTAACCACCCTTATGTGCCCTTCTCCCCTCCCTGTACAACCAAATCCATTCTTCTTTTTCATAGTTTTATTTATTTTTAGATTTCAACATTCACTACCACAAAATTTTGAGTTCCAATTTTTTCCCCATCTCTCCCCTCCCCCCACCCCATAACACCTTGCATTCTGATTACCCCTTCCCTCAATGTGCCCTCCCTTCTTTCACACCCCACGCTTCCCTTATCCTTATCTTCTCTCTTTTCTTGATGGGCAAGATAGATTTCTATACCCCATACCTATATTTCTTATTTCCCAGTTATATGCAATAACAATTCTCAACATTCGTTTCTAATACTTTGAATTCCAACCTCTCTCCCTCCCTCTCCACTTATCCCCACTGAGAAGGCAAGCAATTCAATACAGGCAATATATGTGTCGTTTTGCAAAAGACTTCCATGATGGTCATGTTGTGTAAGATTAACTATATTTCCCTCCATCCTACCCTGTCCCCCATTTATTCTATTCTCTCATTTGACCTTGTCCCTTCCCCAAAGTGTTCACTTCTAATTACTCCCTTCTCCCATTTGCCCTCCCTTCTGTTATCCCCCTCACCCCACTTGTACCTTTCTCCCCTACTTTCCTGTAGGGTAATCTAGATTTTCATACTAAATTGAGTGAGCGTGTTATTCCCTCCTTAAGCTATATGCGAAGAGAGTAAGCTTCACTTTTCCCCTCTCACCTCCTCCCTTTTTTCCTCCATTGAAAAAGATTTTTCTTATCTCTTTTATGAGTGATAGTTTGCGCCATTCCATTTCTCCCTTTCTCCTCCCAGTATATTCCTCTCTCACCCCTTAATTTTATTTTTTGTAGATATCATTCCTTCTGATTCAGCTCAACCTGTGCTGTGTGTGTGTGTGTGTGTGTGTGTGTGTAATCCCTCCACCTACCCAAATACTGAGAAAAGTCTCAAGAGTTACTCATATTATATTTCCATGTAGGAATGTAAACAGTTCAGCTTTAGAAAGTCCTTTATAATTTCTTTTTCCTGTTTCCCTTTTCATGCTTCTCTTGATTCTTGTGTTTGAAAGTCAAATTTTCTCTTCAGTTCTGGTATTTTAATCAAGAATGCTTGAAAGTCCTCTATCTCACTGAATGATTATTTTTCCCCCTGAGCTATTATACTCAGTTTTGCTGGGTAGGTGATTCTTGGTTTTAATCCCAGTTCCTTTGACTTCTGGAATATCCTATTCCAAGCCCTTCAGTCCCTTAATGTAAAAGCTGCCAGGTCCTGTGTTATCCTGATTGTGTTTCCACAATACTTGAATTGTTTCTTTCTGGCTGCTTGCAATATTCTCTCCTTGACCTGGGAACTCTGAAATTTGGCCACAATATTCCTACGAGTTTCTCTTTTCAGGTCTCCTTCAGGAGGTGATTGGTGGATTCTTTCAGTATTTATTTTGCCCTCTGGTTCTAGAATATCAGGGCAGTTTTCCTTGATAGTTTCATGAAAGATAATATCTAAGTTTTTTTTTTTTTTGATCATGGCTTTCAGGTAGTCCCAAAATTTTTAAATTGTCTCTCCTGGATCTGTTTTCCAGGTCAGTTGTTTTTCCAATGAGATATTTCACATTATCTTCTATTTTTTCATTCCTTTGGTTTTGTTTTCCAACTTCTTGCTTTATCATGTAGTCATTAGCTTTCCTGAACTCCACTCGTGAGCTTTTGAACTTCCTTTTCCATTAGGCTAATTCTGCTTTCTAAAGCCGCCTTCTCCTTATTGGCTTTTTGGTCCTCTTTCTCCAATTGAGTTAGCCTATTTTTAAAGGTGTTATTTTTTTGGATCTCCTTTAGCAAGCTGCTGACCCTCTTTTCAAGCTCTTCCATGACCTGAACCCATTGTATATTCATTTTGGAGGTACTGGATGCAGAAGCCTGAACTTCCTCTGTCAGTTGTTCACCAAGAAAGTAACCTTCTATAGTCTTATTTTTTTCCCTTTTTTGGGCATTTTCCTAGCCAGTTACTTTACTTCTGAATCCTTTGTCAAGAAGAGGGTCCTAGTGCTCCTGCTCACCCCACTATGGAAATGTTAGTGGTTTCTGCCGCTCAGTTCAGCCAACCAATGTCCTTGCCCATCTTGTGCTCTCTTCTTGACTCTCCAGTCTTTCTCTGTCCTGCCATAGCTTCCTTCTCACCCTGGAAGTTCACTCTTGCCCCTATGACCTCTTCCTCTGATTGGTTAGTTCATCCTAAAATCTCTATTTGAAGGAAAGTGCCTAGGCTAGCCATGTCTTTTATTTCTCCCCAGGCTCCACTCCAGACTCTTGACTTTCTCTACCATGCCTCCTTGTAGGACCCATATCCCTGACTCCCCTTTACAATTTCATTTTCTGCGTTGTCTTTCCCCATGAGAAGTTAAGCTTCTCCAGGGTAGGGATTCTTGTCTTTTTAATTTGTGCTTGTGCTCCCAGCTCTTCACACAGGACCTAGCAGCAGAGTAAGCACTGAACTCGTTGACTTGACTTGATCAGAGACCAACTCGAAAATCTCACAACAGCAGTAATGATAGCAGATATTTGTATGGTGTTTGCTGTTTGTTAGGCATTGTGCTAAGTGTTTCACAAACTCACGTATGCCACAGTGTCAGTGCTACGCTAATGAGGTGACTACCATTCCTATTGTGGAAGAAAATGCTGTTTGACGCACATTGTAAATGCAACTTAGTGGTCTTGTGTGTGCTAGGAAGTACCTTGTACAAATCATTGCATAAATAATTGCCCCAGAAAAACAGGATGCAGGATATTGCTGAGGCTGAACAAAAATAGTTCTCCAGCTAACGTAGCTTTTGATCAAATATGACGTCTTTCCAAACACTGCACAACACAAGCAGGGTTAGCAGGCTTTTTATTAAATAGGAATTCTGAACATCAGACTGGTTCACAGTGATGATCCTCCAGCAGGGCCAGAACCTAAAATTCAGTTCACCTTTATTGAGTGACTTCATCATGTTGGGCCCATTGCTTGGGTCTGTCACCTAAAGGACATTCTCATTTTGCTGTAGTGACCATACAACCTGGCCCCAATTTAGATATCTAGATTACTTATTCTGCTCACTGAAGCTGCTTTGAGTCCCTAACCCAGAGTTTCTGGGCTGCCAGATCTCAAATTCCTGCCTTCTGAATCCAAGAAACATTCAGATACACTCGGTCTTACATTTTAAACATTTAATTTAAGAGATCCTATTATGGGTAGTTTTGGAAAGACCTTAGCTTCAAAAGGCCAAGGCCTCCCCCTGCATCCTGGGCCATCTCCTGTTGTCCTGATCTATATCTGGCCACTAGACCTAGAAGGCTCCAGAGGAAAGAGTAAGGCTGATGACTTTGCACAGCCCTCCCTCACGTAAATCAAAGTCATTTGCAAGTCATGACATCATCTTGCTGATGTCATGTCTTCTGAGAACGAAGGACAAGCCACAACCACAACCTGGAATTAGAAAAAGATTGGGTTCCAATCTCACTTCTGATAGGTACTGACTGTGTAACCAAGGGTTAGTCAGTTAGCCTCTTTGAGCTCATTTTCTTATTGGTAAAATGGGGTTGGTGAGACCTGTAGTATCTACTACAAAGGGTCATCGTGAGATCCTAATGAGATAATGTGTGTAAAGTGCTTTGCTAATTTTATATTACTGTATAAATCTTTATTATGATTATTATTAACAGGTAGAATTAATCCTACAACAAATCACTGCCCTGTTATTTTTTACATTTAATGTTCTGGGACTCAGCACATCGGTGGATAAAAATAAATGGATTAAACGGCCTCTGATGTACGTTCATTTTCTGTAGGCTCACTGAAAGCATCTTTGGACTGTCTCCAGTGGCAAACAAGATGACAGAGAAGATGTGTA
Organism: Notamacropus eugenii; assembly: GCF_028372415.1. NCBI lineage: Eukaryota > Metazoa > Chordata > Mammalia > Diprotodontia > Macropodidae > Notamacropus > Notamacropus eugenii. The sequence goes on from NC_092874.1 coordinate 279,592,419, forward strand.
CCTTTTCCTGTTCCCACATGTTCTCCAAGTATACCTGATTAGAATTTCCCATAACAGGTGGCATTTGTGTGCACGAACAGAATTGCCAGAATGGTTGAAGATGGCAGTTTCCTCACAGCACCTTTTCTGAGGGCCCATTTTCTGTTAAAACAAAATTTGACATAAAGCCCATCATAAAAAAAAAAATTAAACTGTCAGAAATCCATTAAGTTCACTTTCTCATTCAAAAGAAATGAAATGCTTTCTCCCTCTTTGGAATACCTATTCTGTCAATAGACACCTGTTACATTTTTGGTATCCTGGTGGGACTAGAAGAAATTTTTATTTATCATCTTTATTTATTGATTTCTTGCATTATATCTATACTTGCCAAAACAAGAAAGAAGAAGGTTGGATGTCTGAATTTTGTTATATATATTGAGTTTTCTTCAAGTATCTAGGCATTTGGCTAAAAAGAATAAGAAATCAGGAACACATTTAAATTACATTTCATCTCTATGTAACTACCCCTTGTTAAAAGTATACTTGTTTACGGAAACAGCATGCAGATATTTACTGTGTTTACAAAGCATGGAACAGATTTGTTATCCTTTGCCTGAAGATTCATTTTATAGAACTTGTGCCCTCTTCCAAAGATAACTAACTCTGGTTACCTTACTACTGCTAGCCCTCTGGTCCAGACCTTCATTATCTTTCACCTTATTATAACATTTTGGTTGTTGGTGTTTTGAAATTGCCAACCTTTTTTTTTGACATTCCCTTCATTTTCAAAAATATTATTCTCCCTTCTCTTTCTCAGAAAGTTATCCCTTCTAACATAGAATGAAAAAAAGAAAAGGCAGTGTAACAAATCTAACCCACATGGCAACCGAGTCTGATGGTACATGCAGTGTTTCACTCTAGGAGGGCCCCTACCTCTGCATGGGAGGAAGGAAAAATGTACATGTGTGTTCACTTCTAATCCTACTGTCCTGTGCAGTTTGCCTTCACCATACCTTCCCTTTCCTGTCAAATTAGACCACGTCCTGCCTGGAGTGGCAGCTTGGTGTAGGTGTCCTGGAGTCCGAAGACCTCAGGTTCGATTTATGTGAGGAAAACATTTTGATAGTTTTAAAGTACTCTCTAATGGAAAATGTCATTATTATTTGAGGGATATTAAAAAAAACAAACAAACCAGGCAGCCCTGAGTCTGTACTGTTATACCCAAAATGTAAAAATACCAAGAAGAACCACAGCTTACTGGTTGAACCTTTATAAGGATTTGTGGAAGCACTTGGATAGGAATGACAGGGAATAAGAGGATCTATGCCATGGATGAATTGCCAGCCTTGCTGAAGAAAGGATACATAAACAAGGAAAGAGAAACAGTCACTGCTTACATTCTAATGGTGTGGGGAGATGTTGTTTAGTTGTGTCTGACTCTTCATGACTCCATTTAGGGTTTTCTTGGCAAAGATAAGGCAGTGGTTTGCCATTTCCTTCTGCAGCTCACTTTTCAGATGAGTAAATTGAGGCAAATAGGGTTAAATGACTTGCCTAGGGACACACAACTAGTAAATGTCTGAGGCCGGATTTGAACTCAAAAAAATGAATCTTCCTGACTCCAGGCCTAGAGCTTTATCCACTTCACAACCTAGCTGCCCAATGGGAGGAACACAGTACGTCAGGACCTTAAAAGAGGAGGAGCTAATGAAGGAGACATGGTTTTGAAGTCTATAGAAAGGAACAGCAGATGAGATCATGTAGCCCCTGAAATATCAAATTATTGTATGTTATTTTTGTTGTTCTTTTGAGAGGCAGCCTGGTACAATAGAAGAGGCCCTGAATTTGGCACTAGACATCCTGGGTTCTGATTCTGACTTTTCCATTTACTAGCTTTGTGTGAAGTCATTTCAATTCTCTGGGCCTCAGTTTTCTCATCTGTAAAATGAGGGGATTGGACTTCGTGGTCTCTGAGGCCCTTTCCAGCTCTACACCTCTGATCATCTGGCTTACAAGCTTTTGTTCATAATTACCTCTGGGGATGCTAAAGAAGTTAAGGGATTGTGTACTCGTCCTTCATTGCTGAAGAAGACCATGCTATCAGAGAAATGATGACTTGACTTGCACTTGACTTTGTTTTGAGTGAGGGAGGGCTGTGCAGGTCACCAGCCTCACTTCTCCTCCAGAGCCAACTGAATCCAGTGACCAGATATCCATCAGGATGACTGGAGATGACCCAGGATGAGGCAGTTAGGGTTAAGTGACTTGCCCAAGGTCACACAGGTAGTGAGTGTCAAGTGTCTGAGGTGAGATTGTAATCATAAACATAGGCAGTTTCGCAGGTAAAACTTGAACTCAGATGTTCCTGACCCTGATGTCAGCTCTCCATCCAATAAGCCAGGCTGTCTCCTCATAAAGTTTAAACTACGGAATACAATAAATACCTCTCCCCCTCCCCAACCCCGACCTGCACCTGGTGAAATCCTATCCACCCTGCAAAGACCAGCTTAAATGTCACTTCCTTCATGACGCCTCCACTGTTTGTTGTCTCCCAGTCTCAAAAGATCGTGTCCTCTCGTTAACTTCCATGTGACTGTATTTGTCTTTCTCTCTAATATTTATCATAGTCTATGCTTGTTATTTTATAAAGAGGCAACCTGGCACTTGAGACATGGCCTTGGGAGTCAGGCCAACCTGACTGAATTTGAATCCTGTGTCTGGTACACGCTAGTTGCATGATTGAGGCAAGCCACTTAACCTCTTGGTGCTAAGACCAACACTCCAAGCTCTCTTCAAAGAATTCTTGATCTTGTTCTGTGTTTTGGACCCCTCATGGAGTCTCACCCCTTTTCAGAATAATGCTTTTAAAGGCATAAAATAAAATAGATAAGATTACAATGGAAGCAAACTATATTGAAACATAGTTATTGAATTAAAATGTTCCTGAATCCTAGGTTAAGAACCCTTGAAAATCTAAGACTGCATATTGGTAAAGGCAGTTGCTTCATCAGAAGGCTGTCTATAGAGATGAAACTAGAGTTGTAGAGATCTCAGAGACCATCTAGTGTAGTGCACTCGACAATGGCACGGTGGGTTTGAAACAAGTTGAATGAAAAAGATACACAGTTGTTGTTCAGTCATTTCTGACCCTTCATGGTCCCATTTGGGATTTTCTTGGCAAAGATACTGGGGCGAATGGCCATTTCCTTCTCCAGTTCATTTTACAGATGAGGAAACTGAGGTCAACAGGGTAAAGTGACTTGCCCAGGGTCACACAGCTAGTGTCTGAGAGTAGAGTTGAACTCCAGGTCTAGCACTCTTATCTACTGTACCACCTAGCTTCACTATACAAAGAGTTTACCAAGTTCATAATTCAGTGTCATAGGAAAGAAGACTTCTAATGGAGTATCTCAAGGATGCTCAAGTCAAAAATGTGATATGGAATCTAAGAAATCTAAAATGATCTTCGGAAGGCAGAGACATAGTCTTCAAGGTGAGAGAGATCACAGTCCCACAGGGCCTACACATGGTCTATTATTTTGTGTCATGAACTCCTTTGGCCATCCAGTGAAGCTGGATTATGAGCCCTTCTCATAATCATATTTTTAAATACATGAGACAAAATACATAGGATTACAAGGGAACCCAAAGGTTAGAGAAAATAGAGATATTTTTTTTTTCTCATCCAAATTCACAGACCTTATGAAGTCTATATATCCATGACTGGCAGGTTAAGAACATCTAATCTAGAATATTGTACTCAGTTCTGGGTACTGTTTTAGTAAGGCCATTGATAATTTAGAAAAATGTTAAGAGAAAGGGTTTCAGAACAGTGAAAGACCTCAAAATCATGAGGATGAGTTGAAAGAATTGAGGGCTGGAGAAGACAAGATTTAGGAGGTAAATGTCTTAAGTTTTTGAATGACTATCATCAGAAAAAATGATTAGATTTGTTCTGCTGGCCTCAGAAAGAAAAACTTAGGACCAATAGGTGGGAATTGTAGAGAAGCAAGCTTAAGTTTTCTGTAAAGAAAAACTTCCTAACAGCTATACAAAAGTAGAGATTTAGTAGGTTTTCTGTATTGGAGGCCTTCAGGGAAAGGCTATATAAATAGCACAAGATATCCCTGTTCAGGTACAGGTGAGACTTGGTGGCCTTCACCACCAAGCTTCTATGATTCACTGATCTAAGGTGGAATATATATTCCCTTAGAGTTCACAGACACTCTACTATCTTAGCTAGGAGAATTTTATACCATATTCAGAAGGGACTTTTGTTGTTTTTCAGTGACTTTTTCAGTCTTGTCTGACTCTTTGTGACCTCATTTGGGGTTTTCTTGGCAAAGATACTGGAATGGTTTTGTCCTTTCCTTCTCCAGCTCATTTTGCAGATGAGGAAACTGAGGCAGGCAGGTAACATGCTCAGGGTCACACAGCTAGTAAGTATCTGAGGCCAGATTTGAACTCAGGAAGATGAGTGTTTCTGACTGCAGGCCTAGCGCTCTATCCACGCTGCCTCCTAGCTGCCCTCAAAAGAGATTAGAATTGACAAAACTGGTTGTGGTCTAGTCTTGTATATATAAAAATAATTCATAAAAGAATAAATAATGTTAAAAATAAGGTTCATGCATGTAAGGAAATATGTACACTAGGGGGAGACAAGCATGATGGAGAACATTTGGATAAAGGTCATTGGAGTGAGAAACAGGAGGAAGAAGTAACATCATATACTGCATAGAGTTTAGAATTTGGAATCAGAGAATCTTGGTCCGAATCTTGTTAGTATTTGTGACCTTAGCCTGCCACTCAATTTTTTGTGGTTCAGGGGAAGGATCAGGGGCAGAAGACATGGATTTAAATCCTACCTCTGACATGTACCACTCCAGTGACTTAGGCAAATCTCCTTGGGGTTCAGTCTCTTCATCTGTAAACTGTATATCCATCCTTCGTTGCTGAAGAAGACCATGCCATCAGAGAAATGATGACATGACTTGCACTTAACTTTTGTTTTTTGAGTGAGGGAGGGCTGTGCAGATCACTAGCCTCACTTCTCCTCCAGAGTCATCTGAATCCAGTGACCAGATATTCATCAGGATGACTGGAATTGACCCAGGATGAGGCAGTTGGGGTTAAGTGACTTGCCCAAGGTCACACAGCTAGTGAGTGTCAAGTGTTTGAGGTGAGATTTGAACTCAGGTCCTCCTGACTCCTGTACTGGTGCTCTGTCCACTGCACTGCCTAGCTGCCCCTTCATCTGTAAACTAGATAGCCTCTGAAGACCCTACCAGCTTTAAATTTATATGATCTCTGGGCTTTCCTTTGCTTATCTGTACTATGAGGCAGTTTGACCAGACTGGGGGCTCTAAACCTGGGACTCAGAATGCCCCCAAAAGAGATTTCAGGGAGTCCACAAAATGGGACTGGAAAAAGAGCTTACATCTTTATTTCAATCTAATTGTTTTTCTTTGTAATCCTATGTTGTATTTTATGAATTAAAGACCATTATTCTGAGAAGTCTAGAGGCTTCACCAGATTCTGCCAAAGGGATTCATGACATGTATGATCCTATGAATCATGGAATCACCCAGCCAGAAGGAGGAAATGGATGATGAGTTTAGGAAAAAGATCTTCCTGCCTAGGAAGAAGGCAGGATATAATTAGGTTGGCATTAAGAAAAGGAAACAATTCTCTCTCATTCTCTCTCTGTCTCTCTCTCTGTCTCTCTCTCCCTCTCTCTCCCTCTCTCTCTCCTCCTCCCTCCCACTTCCTTTCTCTCTCCCTCCCTCCCTTCTTCCTCTCTGTCTGTCTTAAAAATTAGAAGTGATACAGTAAACCATTAGTCTTAATCTGACCTGATTCTGAACAGTATGTAGGAACTAATTGCCAAAGTAGAAATGATGGAAACCTCAGAAGATAGCTGTCTCTGATATGAGTGATATTCTGGTAGACAAGATGGGAGAAATGAGCTAGACAACATTCTAGTAAGGTAGATTTGAAATTGACTGAATAGACTGAACTCCCAAAGTAGCAACTGGTAGAGTGCACCAGGAGCCTGTCCTTGGCACTGATCTGTTTAATATTTTTAATGACTTCAGTAAAGGCTTAGATAACATGCTTATCAAAGCTGCACAGGAGACAGAGATGACCCTTGGGAAGACAAGGATCAAATTTGTTCTGTTTGGCTCCAGAAGGCAAAATTAGGAATAATGGATAGAAATTACTGAGGCAAAATTCAGAGAAATGTGTTTGCCAACATTTAGAGCCGTTCAAAAGTAGAATAGGTGGGATACTCAGAATGTGGGGATATGTGCATCACCAGAGATGATTAAGTCTGAGACAGAATGGGGAAGATAAATGGAATTCTTGTCCTTGTGTAGGTCAGACTAGCTGGGTGTCAGAAGGGACCTTGGAGGCCACTCATTTGCCTCTCATTTTACAGATGGACGGACTTGCCCAGGGTTACACAACTAGTAAGTGTCTAGGTGTGATCTGGCCCCAGGTTTCCCTCACTTCAAGTCCAGCGGCCCATCTAACTCTCCCATCTTGTCACTCTGTCAGTCTGGGCTTATGGGTCACACTGCTCTGTCTAGAGCCACAAACATCATGCTCCCGAACTGAGGAAGCCTATAGATAGAACACAATGAAAACTGTTCAGATCCAGCCATTCAGCACCTATCTGATCTGTACTGACTGAACTCATGCTTGATTTCTGAGCCCTGGATAAGGGATACATGTGACATTCTGGACCTAACCTGCTCTTTCCCTTCTCTCAGCTGGCTCTTGGCTACCCAGCTAATCACCTGCCATTGCCCTTCAGTTACCAGTTGCTGCTCTGTATATTTAGGGTTAGTAGCCTTAATTAAGTTCTACTCATCAGTCCTTACCAGCCAGCTCCACCAGCCAACCCAACTCAATGGACAGTCCCTTGGGGGACCCCATCCAGCCTAGCCAATTTCTTTTCTTCCATTCTGTCCCTTCTTACCTTTCTTCCCTCCCTTCCTTTCTTCCTTTTCTCCCTCCCATCTCTCTCCCTCTCTCATTCCTCCTTCCCTCTCTTTCTTTCCTTCCTCCCTTCCCTCTCTTTCTTTCCTTCCTCCCTTCCCTCTCTTTCTTTTCTTCCTTCCTTCCTTCCTTCCTTCCTTCCTTCCTTCCTTCCTTCCTTCCTTCCTTCCTTCCCTCTCTTTCTTTCCTTCCTTCCTTCCTTCCTTCCTTCCCTCTCTTTCTTTCCTTCCTTCCTTCCTTCCTTCCTTCCTTCCTTCCTTCCTTCCTTCCTTCCTTCCTTCCTTCCTTCCCTCCCTCTCCCCTGTCTTCCTTCCTTCCTTCCCTTCTCAGTAATCTGCTTTACTGTCCAGATTCCAGGAGCACTTCATGGCAATAGGCAAAGCTTGTCTGTTTTACTTCAATCTCCTTTTGGATATCTCCCAGTCAGTGTGCTCTCTGGCTTGTTCATTTCCTGCTGCCTTTTGGATCAGTACATCTGTTACATTCCTACATCTGCTCTTTCCTTTATCCTAGATCAACCTGTTCACTGTTAAAAGCCAGCATCTCCCAGCAAATGCCAAAAAGCACAGGGTCTGAGCAATCAAAGAAAGGCATACTGGAGACCTTGATAGCTCACTGACTTTTTGGTCCTGTGTATTCTTCCTTCAGATCTTAAGCTGTTTTGCCAAACAGCAAACAGCACAAAGAGATACCTAGCTTTAATAACTATATAGCTTGTTGCAGAATAAAGAAGGCTGGATTTGGCATAGAGGACCTGTACTGGAGTCTCAGCTTTGCTATTTACTGTTTACATGACCCTCCTCAAATCATTTCCCCCCATGACTCAGTTTCCCCATCTGCAAAATGAGGAGGTTGGAGTAGAATCAGGGGTTTTTAATCTTTTCTGTGTGTGTCATGGAGACTTTGGTAAAGCCTATGTAGCCCTTCTCAGAATAATATTTCTAAATACAAAAGATTACAAAGGAAACCAATTATACTGAAACATGGTGGTCAATATATATATATGTGTGTAAATATATAGATGGTGATATAGATGTATAACTACATTACATACTCACCATGTATGCCTATAGATTACTCTATATATTACTATATATGCCAAGTTATATATATAGTCATATAGTGCATATATAATACATAACATATCAATACATACCTATAAATTGTTTCAGTATAATTAATTTCCTTTGTAATATATCAATCTATATTAATAAATATATCATTATATTACATATATAAGAATATATGCATGTAGTGATATATAGGTACATTTTCATATAGCTATATATCACTATATATCAATATACACATATATATGTGGAAAACTGTGTTTCCATATAATCCATTATATAAACAAGTTGATTATACATAAACCACATATAAATTGGTTATATGTATATTGATTATATCACCTAGATGGCACAGCAGATAAGAGCGTTGACATATGAGTCAGGAAGATTCACCTTCCTGAGTTCAAATCCTGCCTCAGATACTTAATTCACAATATAATCCTGGGCAGGTCACTTAACTCTGTTGATGTCAGTTTCCTCATCTGTAAAATGAGTGGGAGAAAGAAATGGCAAAACACTTCAGTATGTTTTCCAAGCACTTCTCAAATGGGGTCACAGAGATTCGAACATGACTGAAACAACTCAATAATAAAATATTGATTATGTATAAATTGATGATATATAAACAAGTTCATGGCCCCCAAGAATCAGATCTCAGCTCTAGACGATCAGTAGGGTCCCTCTGAATTCTAGGATTCCTATATACTGATTTCAAGGCCTATTGGATTCTTAGGGAGTTACCAGTTTTAATCTAGATGCCTGATCACTGGGGCAGAAAGAACAAGCTGCCAAGTCCCATACTTGACAGATACATCCCAGGATACAGTGGAGCATCAACTAAGTCGTTAGGAAACAATGCCGTGGCCCTTCAACAGCACTGAGCAAATAGGATTCAATGGCAGAAAATGTCCTAATGGTGCATTTGCAGACTCCAAACCCAGTAATGCGAGACTGTTAAATAACTGGACATGTTTGTCCTACAGAAGAGACAACATATGGAATGTTAGGGGTGAAAAGGATCATAGATATAGAGCTGAAATCCCTTCATTTAAAGTTTAATAGGGTCATAGATTTGAATCATCAAGGATCCTCAAAATCCTCAAATTTCTAGTCCAGCCCCTCTCATTTTACAGGGAAGGAAACTGAGGCCAAAAGAGCTCAAAAGACTTGACCACAGTGTCAAATTTGATCTCCTATCATCTGACTCCAGAGTCACTATGCTTTCTATTGTACCTCTCAGTCTCCTACAATACCTTACTTCCTGCCAGGAGAAAGCTAAAGGTCTAGAGAATGGATAGGAGTTTCCTAAGGTCACCCAGGTAATAATAAGAAGAACTAATACTCCAGCCCAGATTCTCTTGACAAATCTGGAACTCTTTCAACTTATTTTTTACTCTCATGTTTTGTTGTTCACTCATTTTTCAGTGATATCTGATCCTTAATGACCCTATTTGGGGTTTTCTTGGCACAGATAATGGAGCAGGTTTTGCAATTTCCTTCTCTAGCTCATTTTACAAATGAGGACGCTGAGGCAAATAGGATGAAGGGGCTTGCCCAGAGTCACACAGCTTATCAGGGTAGATTTGTGTTCTAGTCAGCCTGAGTGCACGTTACATTGCCCTTGGCTGCCTTTGGTCTCATACTTGGTGCTGATAATCACAGGCCGTGATCCTGGCCTCTTCTTACACCCCTAGATGCTACTTTAGCGGAAGCCTTTTTCATGGTGCTTACAAGCTAGGCTTTTTTCTTTTTTTTAAGGAACATTTTAAAAAGTCTCCTTGCTCAGAACAGCCCCGAGTTCATCATCTGATAAATTCAATTTGGATTTCTTTTTGCCCTCCAGTTCAAAGTCTTCATATGTCTCATATTGTGAAGGCTCTGAAAGTCTATGCCATCATGGGAACATGCTCTGGGAAATTCTACCCACATGGGCCCAGCTACCAACTATCAGTTGTCTAACGATTCACCTCCATAACCATGGCAGTGGTGGTTCATCACAAGACTGATTCACTAGGTCATGGATTCTTGGCCCCCCAACATGTAGAGGAGGACCAGCTTTTATACTTGTTAACGTCCATACTCATCAAAGGAGGGCATGGACTTTTACAGTAATCCTATTTGAATTTCTCTGTGTACTGTAATTCAACAGAATTCAACAAACATTTGTTGTTTGTCTCTGATGCCTATTTTTGCCTTTGTAAGCCCAGGGTTTAGGACAGTGCCCAGTGCCTCGTAAATGCTTAATAAATGCACATTGATTGGTTGTGACTGCCAACAAGGAGCTTAAAAATTCCTTTGTTTATGAAGTGCAAAATGGATAATTTTGATTACATTAAATTGAAAAGATTTTGCATAAACAAACCCAATGCAACCAAGATTAGGAGGGAAGAAGAAAACTGGGAATTTTTGCAACTAGTGTCTGTGATAAAGGCCTCATTTCTTGACTATATAGAGAACTGAGTGAAATTTACAAGAATACAAGTCATTCCCCAATTGATAAACAGTCAAAAGATATGAACAGGCAGTTTTCAGAGAAAGAAATTAAAGCTATCTATAGTCATATGAAAAAATGCTCTAAATCAAAACAACTTTGAGGTACCACATCACACCTATCATATTGGCTAACATGACAAGACAGGAAGATGGTAAATGTTGGAGAGGATGTGGGAGAGTTGGAACACAAATTCATTGATAGTGGAGTTGTGAGCTAATCCAACCATTCTAGAGAGCAATTTGGAACTATGCCCAAAGGGCTACAGAAATGTGCATACCCTTTGACCCAGCAATATCGCTACTAGGACTGTATCCCCAAGAGATCATAAAAATGGGAAAGGGTCCCACATGTACAACAATATTTATGGCAGCTCTCTTTGTGGTGGCCAAGAACTGGAAACTGAGGGATGCCCAACAATTGGGGAATGACTGAACAAATTGTGGTATATGACTGTAATGGAATACTATTATGCTGTAAGAAATGATGAACAGGAAGACTTCAGAGAGGCCTGGAAGGACTTATATGAACTGATGCTGAGTGAAAGGAGCAGAGCCAGGAGATCTTTGTACATGACAACAACCACAGTCTGTGAGAAATTTTTCTGGTAGACTTAGCCCTTCACAGTAGTGTGAGGACCTAAAAAATTCTCTATGGACTCTTGAGGCAAAACACCTTCCACTTCCAGAGAAAGAACTATGGAATTGGATTGCAGAATGAAGCAGACAATTTTCTCTTGTGTTATATTTTGTTTTGTTTTATGGTTTCTCCCATTCATTTTAATTCTTCTATTCAAGATGACTAAGGTGAAAATGTATTTAATAGGAATGAATGTGTAGAACCTATATAAGATTGCACACCATCTAGGGGAGGGAGTGAGAAGCGGGGGGAAAGGAGAGGAAAAAATCCAAGACATGTGGAAGTGATTGTAGAAAACTGAAAACAAATAAAATAACTTTTAAAAAAGTTCCTTTGTTTTCATTTTTAGTTGGTTTTCAGATGACATATTAAAAAATAAGCCAAGGAAAAATTTCTCTGAACTGATATGTGAAAGAAGTATTTGTTGTTTAGTCATTTTTTAGTCCCTTCGTAACCCCACTTGGAGTTTTTTTGGCAGAGATACTGGAGTGCTTTACCATTCCCTTCTCCAGCTCATTTTACAGATGAGGGAACTGAGGCAAACGGGGTTCAGTGACTTGCCCAGGATCACACAGCTAGGAAGTATCTGTGGTCAGATTTGAACTCAGGTCTTCCTGACTCCCTCCACTGGGTCACCTAGCTAAAAGAAGTATAACCAGGTAAAACAACAGACACAACATTTACTTTAAGAACATGGGAAGAATCATGACGTTAAACAACCTTGAAGGTGGCAAAAATAAAATGAGCAGGTTTAGCCCCAAAGAAACACCTTCAGTCACTTCTCTGCAGGGGTGGGGGACAGTGGCTTAGAATGCTGCATTTGGTGTCAGACATTTTTCGATGTGATAGTTTTGCTGAAATATTTTATCCTCTACTTGTTTTGTTTTTTATTTTTTCCCTTTTTATTTATTCTTTTATCTACCTTATATCTTTTGTTTATTCTTTATTATAAGGCACAGTTCTATGGGTTAAAGGAGATGAGGGGATATATTTAGACAGATTAAAATATCAATAAAATTTATTTTTTTAAATGTCAAGTATAATTCTCTCCAAAGCATTTATTTCTTTCTCCTTGAAAGATTCAGATTCACCTGAATAGCCATTCCAATGCACGTGAAAAACTTAGAAGGCAAGCATTATCCATGAGCCTGACTGATAATCAATTGGATTCTAAATTCCCAACAAGGCCACTGTTTATTTTCCCCCTCTTCTTCTAAAAAAGAATACTTGGCAGGATTCCTTTGCTTATATCAAAAATATTTTGAAGCCACAGATAACACCCACCCACCCACATACTGGTCATGAATATTTCAAAGTCTCCAGATTCCCCAAACATGAAACGCATGTCAAGCCATTCTATAAATTGACTTTAGACAGCTCTTCCTTCTGGGCAGTCTCTTTTGACATTCACACCAATGTTTCCATAGTAACTAATGTGTTCAGAAAGTGGGGGTGGCGGGTGGGTGGGAGGAGAAGCAGAGGAAATGACAAACAAAAGAGAAAAACCAAATAAGAGAGAGCTACACATTGCAAGGCTTAGGAGGAAGTGCTTGTAAAGTTTTAGCTGTCACTTGTTCTAGAAAAACAGGATGGCGCTCATGGAGTGCCCTTCCACCTCCCCCATTCCCATCTCCATTTGCATCCTTATCCCCATTCCTAAGAGATGGGATACAGCAAGACTACTCCCAAAGGTGTCAATTAACATTTCATTGCACTCCAAGGCTCACCCATTAATGACCATTTGGAATGCTTTTCTCTCTGATTTTCATCTTTATGCCTCCCTCTTCCCCCTTCCCTAGGTGGTCTGTTAGTTACTATGGTAACAGTGAGGTAATTGGGATCTGTCACTGAACTGCCCAGAAAATGTAGGATCAAGTCAATTTATAGGTTTGTTGGGAAAACAGTGGTCAGGAAATGCACCTGTAAGTAATTATTATGGTTGTGTGTGAATGTCCACTGAGGTGAGGAGGGCTGGCACTTTATTAGACAGTTATGCCTAAGCAGGTAAGTCTCTCTTCCTCCCCCCAGCCTATAAAATGGTTCTGTGCCACATTGCTGACATTAGAGAGGTTACTTAATGGACAATTATTCTCTCATGACATCTAGAACAGTGACATTTTCTTTGATTAAAACAGCTGTTCCTCCAAACTCACTTCTGTTATAACTTTACTTGATTAAACCCTGAGTCATCTGCAGACTAAGTCAACCCAGGGGGCCAGTCTTTGGTGAATATATTTGGAGGTAAGTAAGATACCATGCGGTGCTGGAGTAACTTCTGACCAGAGCTGATTGTTAAATTATCAGTGCAAGAATTTACACCTTGGAAATCAACAAATGCTAAGAATCAGATTGATTTAAAGTTAAGAAAGTGATGGAGAGAAAAATTTAATAATGCAAATTAAACTTAAAATGTGTTAAAGGTACTTTTTTTTCAAAGAGTTGGTTTTTATACATTTACCAATACAACCCTGAGTATAAATATGACCTAGAATAATTAAGTTTTCTTAATTATTTAATTAAGTTTTATGAAAGGAGGTGGACCTAGTTGAATTTTGTACTTAATCCAATAAAGATACTGTGCTCTAGATGCACATAGTAGGTGCTTACTTGATGTTGGAACTAGTTTCAAGTGAAAAGGAAAATTATAACTGGGGCAACTGGTCCAGGTGAATGTGGAAAGGCAATTCAAGCATTTACGAAGTACTTATTTTGTGCCAAATGCTGGAAATACTGTGACCAAAAAGAAATAATTCCTGTGCTCAAGGAGTTTATATTCTATTTGTAGAGAAAATATTTATAACACACATGTACACATTATCTATCTTCTATCTGTACACACATGCATGCATACAAATAGGTATACATATACAGGGGGCAACTAGGTGGTGCCATAGTGCATAGAACATTGGACTTGAAATCAGAAAAACTCATTTTCCTGAGTTCAAATCCAGTCTCAAGACACTAGCTGTGTGACCCTGGGCAAGATACTTAATCCTGTTTGCTTCAGTTTCCTCATTGGCAAAATGAGCTGGAGAAGGAAATGGCAAACCACTCCAGCGTCTCTGCCAAGAAAATTCCAAATGGGGTCATGAAGTGTTGGACACAATTGAAAAGATTAAACAACCAATGCGTATACATGCATAGATAATGAGATGAAGCAACTTGCCCCAGGTCACATTGCTGGTAAATGTCTGTGCCAGGATTTGAACTCATGTCTTCAGGACTCCAAGTCTATCACTCTATGCACTATGACGTCTAGGTACTAACCATCAGAAACTTGTATGGCTTTGAATACCACCCCCAAGCATGCTCAAGTACTCCCCTGTCTTTTCCTCCTCTAGTCCCTTTGTCAGTCCCAGTCAGAACCAGTTCTTTGATCCAGGATGGTAAGCCCAAATTTCTGGGATGGTGTCTTTCCTCACCTCTACTTTTTGACTTTCTAGCTTCCTTCAAATTTCAAATATATATATATGTATACATGTATCTATATAATATACATATATACACATATGTATACATATGTGTATATATGTGGGTATGTATATAGATACATATATGTGGGTTTATATTTGTGGGTGAGTTTTATTTAAATTTTTTGCATTATGGTAGGCAGGAGAGTATGCTAGCCCTGAAGGCAGAAGACCTGGATTCAAATTCTACCTTTGTGTTCTTGAGCAAGGCATCATTTCATCTCCCTTCCCCTCAGTTTCCTCAACCTGCACATAACGCTGACTGCCCTAGCCCCACTGCCCGCAGGCCAGGTACTTGACATCTCACCTTTCTCCCAAGGTTCTTTGGTACCCTTTCAGGTTTGGGGCTGTCTAGGCTCCAGCCCTCACCAATGGATGTTCCCCCATGAATAGGGCATGGTACCTTGCACCCAGTTCCCCTGAGCCTCAAACAGTTGGATTCGCTTTTGCAAAGGAATATTCACCTCCAGAGGTATAATCAAACTCATTCCCCAACATGCGGGAGGTATAATTCCCATGTCTCTCCTTATACTGCCTGGGTCTCTGCAGCGAGAAAGGAGCATGGGTTTGCAGTTTCCTTCTGTTCCTATAGAGCACAGTTCCGATTTTAGGTTCAAAATTCCCCTTGGCCTCAAGTCCCAGGCACCCTGGCTTCCCTGGCTTCCAGGCTGGGCTCATCCTACAGACACTCTGGTTCCAAGGTCCCCATGGCTCCAATTGTCCCCGCCTTTGGGAATCATCTCCAGCCCCCCAAACTGAACGAGACAAACACTCTCCAAGCCCCAGAGGGTGCAAGGGAGGGCGGCATGTCCCTCTTACTGGCTCAATGCATGTCCCTCCGCTGTGAGCGCATGGTGCGCTCCATCCTCTGGACCCAGGTGTAAGGAGCGCCCAGGGGACACACTCAGGCCTGCCAGTTTTAAAAGGGGCTGTCTCTTCGGGCTATGCAGTCAATCAAAGGAGCCTACCCACCAGCCACGTGCTAGGGGATGGAATGCCTTCAGTTGGGAGGTCCACGCATGCCCAGGACAAGCCTCGTCCGTAGCCTCCATATTAGGACAACCTGGACCCTTTACCTGTAAAATAAGGTAATTGTACCCTGCAATCTCTGGGATCACTTCAGTTAGCTTTCTCTCTCTGTGAACTAGATTATTTCATTTAATGCATTTTTTTTTTTTGGTCTTTGCAATTTCATTATCTATAATCTCAAGAATTCCAGCTATGGCTTTTTCCAAGACAGAATTAAAATTTATTGAAGACCACGGACATTTGTCCAAGCCAGGGACTTTCTTTTCAAAATATAATTAATTCAAGATGTCACTTTCAAAATTCTTCTGTCAGTAGCGTGATATTCTTTGTGGCCCTTGGTTTTCCTTGCTTGCCTAGCACCCACCGCTCTCCTCCCTGTTTAAGTACTCTATCCCTTCCACTCTCACCCTTAATTTCCATAAGTGGGAAAAAAACAGCTTGAAATAAATATGCAAAGTTCAGGGAAACGAACCCCCCTTGGAGGTATCTGAAAATCTAAGTCTTATTCTACACCTTGATTCCATCATCTCTGTCAGTAGGGTGGGTGGCATATTTTATTGCTGCTTTGATAGAATCAGTTTTGATCGTTGCATGGAACACGGTTCTTAAGCTATTATTCTTTGTTCATAGAAGTCTTCTCAGGCTGCTCTGAAATCATTCCTTCTAGGATTTCTTATGGTGCAATTTCATCATATTCAAATGTCAGAATTTACTGATTTTCCAATTAAGGGTAACCTCTTTGTTTCTAACTAGTTCTTTGCCATGACATCTGATTCCATTTCCTCTTTTTTCTCTTTGGGATATTTGTTTAGGTGTGATATCACTGGATCAAAGGATAAACACATATTAGTCATTTGGAAGGGCAGAGTCTCAAATTGCTTTCCAGAATGGCTGTGCCAATTCACAATTCTACCAACTGTGCATTGCTGTGCCTTTTCTCCCTCAGTCTCTCCAACAAATTGTCATTTGCCTTTTTTGGGGGGTCATCTTTGCCAATATGATGAGTTTGACATAGAATGTCAGAATTGCTTTAATTTGCATTTTTATTGGTCATTTGGAGCATTTTACATAGCTATTGATAACTGGAATTCCTTCCTTTGAAAACTACTTGTAATATCTTTTGACTGTTAACCTCTTGGGGAATGACTCAATCTTATAAATTTGAACAGTTTCCTTAAACACCTTGGATATTAGATCATTATCAGAGAAATGTACTGCAATTATTCCCCCCCAGTTAATTACTTCACTTCAAATTTTGATTGTACATGTTTGTGAAAAATTAAAAAAAAATTCAACATCTTCTACCCAAGGGTTCATAAACCATCCACTTAATAACACATTCTAGAATTTTATCAGAAAGAGGCCAAGCTTATTCTCTTATAATCTGAAGTACTTTCTTCTTATTTGTTACCCTTTTTTGGGGGAAGGGGGATGAGAAATTGGGAGAACCCTTCCCCACCTCCAGTCCCATGGCACCTTTCATATTTTTAAAAAAATCACTCATCCAATACAGTTGATGCAATGACATTCACAAGATATTTCATTATCCTAGAAGGAGTTTTTTCCAGGACAAGAAAGGGAATTGAATTCTGGGAGGGCAGATGGATATTCTTGTATTATCTCTTCATGTGTCTGGAGTTTCAATTTCTTGTCACCCATTTCTATTCTATCTTTTCTAGCTCAAAGATCTTCATCTTGGTAGAGAAAACAAGAAAAATAAGAGTTAAGAATAGGTCCTGTCTGAGTCCTAGTTTCCTGACTGCCAAAATGATGAGAATAATACCTCAGATTAGGATCGCACATTTAGAAGGGATTTTAGAAGTTACTCTTTCCTTTTACAGATGAGCCCCAGTAATGTGAAATGACTAGTCTAAGGTAGCCATCAGAAGCAGGATTTGAACCCAAACCTTGGTGACTCCACATGGCTCCAACATCCCTGGAATGACTTCCCTTGAGAATTTGTTGCTAGACTCATGTCTGAAAAATGGAGGTACTTTGTTATAATTTCAACAGACCACTTTCAATAAGCACATTTGTAGATTATCACTTTCCTATACTTTTATTTATAATGTGTGAGGGTCTCTGGTTGATATTCTCTACTTTTAGTTTCCATTTAAAATTTAGTCTCTTTTTTGTGTGTGCTGTTTTCCATAATTATAGTAATGATGATGATGATGATAACTATATTATTATTGTTTTCATAGTGCTTTGGCTTTGTAAATCCCTTTTGTTTTTCGTAATAAATAAATCTGGTGATGCATGTATTCCCATGCCCATTTTACACTTGAAAAAACTGAGTTTGAGAGAGGTCCCCCTCATAGGATTGTAGGTTTAATATGGGAAGGGACCTTAGAGGTCGTCTAGTCAAATGCCCTTAATTTTTACCGACCAGGAAGCTGATGCCCAGAAAAAGTGAAGTGACTTGCCCAAAGTCACTAATTAGCCAAAGCCAGAACCGGTCTTTTCCAAATTCAGCTCCAGCACTGCTTTGGTGGTTGTTGTTCAGTCGGGTTTGACTCTTTCTGATCCCATTTGGGGTTTTCTTGGCAAAGATACTGGAGTGGTTGCGATTCCTTCTCCAATTCATTTTTCAGATGAGGAAACTGAAGCAAACAGGGTTAAGTGACTTGCTCAGGGTCACACATCTAGTAAATGTCTGAAGCCATGCTTGATCTCAAGTCTTCTGACTCCAGGCCAAGTGATGCTTTAGCACCCCTTAACCCTTCTTCATCAGTTCCTGCCAATAGCAAAGCTATGTATCCTACTTTTCTCCATAATGCCCCTTTCCTCTCTTCTCAAAATTCTGAACAGCCTGTTTCCAGAAAAACACAGTGTTCTGGGGTCCCCTCCTCCTTCTGTGGCAGAGGAGTGCCCCCTGCCCTCCAGGACAGCAGGATCACGATTTGTAGCTGCCAGGGGCATCAGAGGTCACGCGATGCAGATGAAGAAACTGAGGTTCCCAGAGCTTGGATGACTTGCCCTGGTAACGAGTGGTAGCACTGGGGTGAGATTCCAGGTCCTCCCACCCCATCCTCTGCCCTCGGACTGGCCCTGGCTGCAGCCCAGCATAGGTGGCCATCTCCAGCACTCAGGTCCCCGTGGCCAGCAGGTGCTTAAGGTCTGGCTGGGGGCCAGGGTTTCGACTCAGTCTGACTCTGGAAACTTTGCCAGCGCCCGAGGTGGGCGCTGAGGAGCCTGGGACCGGCCCTCCGGGGCAGAGGAGCGGGGCCGGCAGCTCGACGCTTGGCCACCTTGGGGCCAGGCAGGGCGTGCTGCGGGCCGGGAGGCCAGGCGGCACTAGCTTGCCTCGCGGAGCCGGGCTCTGGAGCCTTCTTTCTGCCGGCGCTGTGCCGCGCCCCCTGGCATGATCCTTATCGGGCACAGCCGGAGCGCCGGGGGAGACGGCTGCCCCCGTGGAGGCAGCGGCCGAGGTAGCACCCGTGTCCTCTCTACTACCGGGGTGAGCACGACCGCGGCCCGGCTGGGGGATTGGGGGGTGGGGTAGGCAGCCCTGGAGAGGGGGGACCGGAGATCCCCAAAATGCAGGTGTCAGAAAGTTTCCGGGAAGACTCGCGTCTTTGGGTCACCAGGCTGACCTGGACATGACCTGGGAGCAAGGGCAGCTTGGGGGTCCTGCCCTGTGCTCCTGGGGTGGGGGCACTGACAGCGACACTTGGGCGCAGCCCCTGCCTTTACATCTGGGGATTCGGAGGAGGGTCTGGAAAAAATGTCGGGGGCGGGGAGCCAGTCATCTCCGAGCCAAGGATTTTTGAATCAGATGTTCAAAAGGATCTTTCTTTCTTCCTTCCAAAGTAGCAGCTCTTAAAAGTTGGGTTGAGATTCTCTCCCTGCCCTCCCCCGCACCCCCAGGTGCCTTCATCGAAGGCGAATCTAAACTCCTTTCAGTTACATTTCTTGAATCTCCCAGCCCTTGGCAGATCCTCCAGAGGAGCTGGAGGCAAACGGACAGGGAGAGGAGAGGACAGAGGAGAAGAGGAGAGGACATGACAGAAGAGGAGAGGACAGGACAGTACAGGATAGGAGAGGAAAAGAGGGAAGGGGAGGGAAGGGGAGGAGAGGGGAGGAGAGGGGAGGAGAGGGAAGGAGAGGAGAGGAGAGGAGAGGAGAGGAGAGGAGAGGAGAGGAGAGGAGAGGAGAGGAGAGGAGAGGAGAGGAGAGGAGAGGGGAGGAGAGGGAAGGAGAGGAGAGATAGTTATTGAATAAGTGCTCCTGAGTTGAAACTAAGCACAGCTGGGATACTGGCCAATTAAGAGTTAAGGGGCCAGAGTGTCCAGATTTCTATTTTTTTTTTTTAATACCAAATCACTAACAAGTTGCTCTTCAGATGGACAGAGGCAGTTGACATCTCTCCCTCCAGGTTGGGGGAAAGGTGTCCTGAGTTCTCTTTCATTCAAAACAATATATGTGACAGCACTAAATTCTAGGCCCAGCCCTGTAACAAGGGAGGTAAGCTCATTCTCCAGGCAGCAGGGAGCCTATTTACTTAAAAGAATTATATCCCACTGATATTTGGGCTTATTTCTCCTACATACCAACTGATACTAATTATACAGCCTCCCCTTGTACACCAGACTTACTTAATTCTTGTGGCGTCCCCTCCCCAACCCCAACTTGTTTTCAAAAAGACTGCCACAGTTCACCTCTATCTAACAAAATAATTAGAAACGTCAAAGAAGTCTTAAGTTTCCCTTCAAAGCAAAGCTTTTTGTTCTCTGTTAAAGAAAGTGGAGGGGTATCTTAGGGAAACATTTTCTGTTGACATTTCTTTTGCCATTCAAATTCATGAATTCAGTAAGGATTTATTAAGCTACTGGTGTGGCTTTGGACAAGTCACTTAACTTTTTAGATGGCTTCTAAGGTCCCTTCTAGCTTTAAATCTTTTATCCAGTGGCCCTGACCACTTATTGCATGCAGGCACTATGCATGCTAAGTGTCAAGGATACAAAAAACTGTAGACAGCTCCTGTTTTCAAAGAGTTTATATTCTGAGCTTTTGGAGATACTACCTTTATTAACCCCCATTTCTGAAACTCCCAACAAGTAGAGACTATGAAAAACACTTCTTGCCCCCAACAACATTTTGGTTCAACATCTAAGATTCTAGATTTAGAATAGGAAGCAACCATAAGGGGAAATCTTGGCCAACCTCCACTCTAGGATTTGTTGTTCAGTTGTTTTAAGTCATGTGTGACTCTTTGTGACACCATTTGGGGTTTACTTGGTAAGGATACTGGAATAGTTTGCCATTTTCTTCTTCAACTTGTTCTACAGATGAGGAAACTGAGACAACGGAGTTAAGTGATTCACCCAGGGTCACACAGCTAGTAAGTGTCTTAAGGCTAGATTTGAACTCAGGAAGAGGAAACTTCCTCACTCCAGGTCCCACATTCTATCCATTGTACCACTCTTGGAACTGGATTCTCTGAAAAGGAGAAACTAAATATCAGAGGTTCATCCAGGTGTCCCAGTGGAACAGCTGGGCTTAGCCTTAAGAAGACCTATATTCAAATCCTGCTTTGGACAGTCACTAAGTTGTGTGAGCCTGGGCAAGTTATTTGTCCTCTCTGGGGCTCAGTTTCCTCATCTGTAAAATGAGAAGTTGGCTTTTGAGGTCACTTCCAGCTCTGAGTTTATGATCTTGTCAGTGACTTACCTAAGGTCTCTGATCACAAATCTCCAGTTCTTTTCCTCGACTTTGTGTGAGGCATCCTTTCTCACCTCTACCACTCATTTTTACAGATGGGCAAAGCTGAGTTCCATTTTTTTTAAGGAGCCCTGCAGAAAGAGTTTAATTAAAAAAAAAAACAACAAGGAAAAGTGGGGATTCTGAAAGGAGTTGGAATATTTTTCTAGCCCAGACAGTACCACGTTATCCAGAGTTTTGGAAAGTGTGTTTGAAAGAGGGCCGAACATCAACTCACTCACATTCTCTCTAAGGAGCATAGAGGATATTTGATTTAGAACCTCAGTTCATTCGGTTTTTGTAATATTCCACAGTGATCCCTAATCATTGCAGACCAGATATTGAGCAGAATCTTTTAATCCCTCCTACCAAAATGTTTTGCGTCTGTTTGAACACTTCCAAATTGAAATGCTGAATTAGTATTCATTGAAAACTGCTTTCTCACAAAGAATGTATCAGGAATGAAACCTTTCTAAGCCTTCTTTGCATTTTCAAGTGCACCTTCAATTCTTTACAAAAGTCATTGTTCCCAGGGATGGCAGCTTTTGTCAATTCCCTCATGTCACCTCCAGAGGGCACAGCCGTCCCAAATTTTCTGAGTTTCGTTCAGCCTTGCCAACATTTCGTTTTCAGGAAAACTGGTGTTTTGTTAGTTGAGGTCTAGGAGCAAACAAAACAAAACAAAAAGACAAAAATCCAAACAAGCCCTCAAACACTATATTCTAAATATTGTAATGAATCAATTATTTGTTCAAGAAGAGTTTATTAAGCACCAATTACATGCCAGGCACTCTGTGAGGTGCGGGGAACAGAAGGAAAATGGGCTTTCAGGTGAGGGGCAGGTGGTAGAATGGAAAGGCTTTGGAATTTAGAAGACCTGAGCTCAAGTGGTGACTGTCATTTCTTACCTCTCTAGGCTACAGTTTCCTCATCTGTAAAATGAAAGAGGTTGAACTGTCAAGGCTTCTGAAGTCTTTTTTGGACCTCTTTGGCAGTCTGGTAAAACCTATGTACCTCTTTTCAGAATTATTTCTTTCTTTTTTTTGGGGGGGGGGGAGGAAGGTGACTTGCCCAAGGTCACACAGCTAGTAAGTGTCAAGTGTCTGAAGCCCGATTTGAAATCGGAAGAATTATGTTTTCAAATGCATCAAATAAAATGTGAAGGTTTACAAAGGAAAAGGAATAGGTTATAATTCACTTATCTCTGTATTTCTGTCATTTTGTATGTCTACCCATCATCTATCTTCTTTATTTCTATCTATCTATCTACCTATCTATATCATTCTATCAGCCTGTCAGTCTACCTATCTACCTACTTATATATTTTTTTAGTCCACAGACCTCAAGTTTCAAACCTCTAGAGAGACCAGATGACCTCCAAAGTCCTTCTGGTTCTAAATCTATGAATTGTCCAATCTTCAGTCTCTTGTTTTATAGGACATGTTAACAGTATTTTTTTTTTTAACAAACCTTTCTACATTTTCATCTTGGCTGGATATAACCAAGGAGCTATGGCAGTAATTTTGGATCCCCTTCTGAAGCAAACACACTCCAGGTTTAAGCATTAGTACCAGCTGGGTTCAAACTGTGCCCTTTGATTTTCCTAAACTCATTAAATAGCATATTTGCTGTAGCCTCAACATTGTATTTGGCAAAGAAATTACATTCAAAGAAGCAGGTTCCCTGAAAAGTCCAAAGTTTGAGCTTGTTAAATTACACCAAATATCGTTTACGTAATTATATTACCCGAAATACCACTGTAGCATTAGCATTCAGACTGTTATTGTAAAATAGAGTATTATGTTGGGATAATTGTTTTAGAAGCTTTTGCTGTGGAAGCTGTACAAAACATTTGGGAGGATTTATTTTAGTGGCATCAAAATTTATGGTGACTTTTTATTTTAAAATGTCTTTATTCATCTGCAAAGGAGGGAGATGTTGACGTGAATTTGCTCCAAGAAGAATGGGGTTATTTTCTTTTAAAAAATGACATTACGCTATCTATCCTTCCTGCTTTGTCTCAGCTTTGGAGGCTGTTTTTAAGTGTGCAATTGAATGGAGGGAGGGAGGGAAGGATGAAAAAAGAAGAAGAAATAAGGAACTGTTCAGAGCATTTGTGGATTTCTTTTATGTGTTTGCTTTCAAGCCTTTGTTTGCTGTTAACTTTCTGCTATTTTCTTTAGCTGATTCTTTACTAGTTAACATTAAGCTTAAAAGAAACTGTTACAGGAATGTGTGAAAGGGATTGTAAATTATTTAAAACTGTTTCAAGTAAGTCTATGCATATATGTCTATATACAGAGAGAAGGAGAGAGAGGGAGAGAGAGAGAGAGAGAACATGCTTTGTATATACCGGAGGCTTATTTCCATATTGGCATCTCGTTTGAAAATTTTTGGAAATAATTTAAGGTTGGTATTGGAAGTGTCCAACTTTTCCTGTTTTATTCTTTGAAGATGCCAGAGATGTGTTTCTGATACCAAAACATAGGCTGTGTTGCCTGAGGAAGGAGGATTAAGTAGCAGGAGTTACAAAATGTGCATCAGAATCAAGAGGGGCCCTTTGGAAGAATCCCTGAAGTCTGGTTAAGCCTCACATTAGCCAATCTGGACTAATGTCTGTAGCAGGGAATGATAATTAGCAAATCTACAAATTATCCCTCTACTTTATGTTTCAATGCTGGAAGCTTAAATGTTAGTTTAATGATTTATGCCTTGATTGTGTTCATCTTCTCTCCCTGAAGAGACTGTAAAATCCTTTTGGGCAGGGACAGGACTTTGTCTTGTCTCTCCTCCCTGTGGCCCTATTAGGATCGCCTAGTGCAATGGTAGCCCCTTTGTGGCTAAACACTGTTGACAGGATATTTCCCTTCTCTCTTCTGTCCTCTCTAAACACAAGGCCACCACCAAGGTTCAGACTCTCATCACTTCTCACTTAGCTGATGGTAAGAACTTTTAAATTTTCTCTCTGCTGTTATACTATTGATGCTACAAAATCAGCCAAGGCCTTCTTGTGGTTGATGTCCAAAATGGATTCTGAAACAGGACTTGCTTGACTTACGTATGTGTCCCTGAGAGCACTGGATTTGGAGTCAGTGGACCTGGGTTTGAATGTAGAACCTCATGTGGTGACTGGCACACAGTGGGTACTTAATGTGTTTGTTGATAGATTGATTCTGTCTTCTCTCCTGCAATTCATCCTAAGTACAGATGCTAGTGTTCCTCCTCATAAACAGGTTTGTCCCATGTTATGCCTCTGCTTGAACCCTTCAGTGATTCACTAGTATCAGTGGGGTAAATTCACAAGCTGCTTAACTTGGAGTCAGGAAATAACTGCCTTCCTGTACTTCGTAGCAAAACCAAAAGCTCTTTCCTGTGTGTCTGTTTTTGGATAGATCTTCCCCCATGTTTGGAGCATGGGCTTATATGATTAGAGCTAGAAAGGGCCCTGGAGTCCAAGTCCAATCTCATTTTACAGATGAGGCAACTGAGACTCAGAGAAATGCCTTACCCAGACTCCCATGGTTAGTAAGTATCTGAGGCAAAATTCCCACCCAGCCCTCCCTATCTTCTGGTCTAGCACTCTATCTGCTATACCATACTGCCTTTTCAGATTTTCTTTTCCCTCAAGGTTCACCTCAGGATCTACTTTGCCCATGTGGCCATCCCAGATCCCGTAGCTAAAAGTGGTCTCTTCTCACATGTTCCTAGTTCACTTTGTCTGGATTTCTTCTTTGTCCCTATCATAATCAATTAACCAATCAACATTTATTAAGTGCCAACTATCTAACAGGCAGGGCAGCTAGGTGGAGCAATGGATAAAGTACTAGGCTTGGCATCATCTTCCTGAGTTCAAATCTGGCCTCAGATACTTACTGGCTGTGTGATCCTGAGCAAGTCACTTAATCCTATTTGCCTATTTGCCTCATCTGTAAAATGAACTGAGAAGTAAATGGCAAACCACTTCAATATCTTTGCCAAGAAAATCCCTAATGGGTTATGAACAACCACAGCAATAACAAATATACCAGGTACTGTACTAAGTACTGGGGACACAAAAAGAGACAAAAGACAGTCCCTGCCCAGGGAGCTTATAGTCTAATGAGGAAGGCAGCCAGCAAAAAAATATATACAAAGCCAGCCATATGCAGGATAAATAGGAAATAATTAATGGAGGGAAGGCACTGGAATTAAGAGGGGTTGGGAAAGGCTCTCTGTGGAAGGTAAGATTTTACTTGGATCTTAAAGGAAGCCAAGGAGGTTAGTAGTTGGAATAGAGGAGAGGGAGTATTCCACAAGTGCCTATTGGTCTGTGTGACACATTGCCCATACCAGAATGCAGGTTCATTAAGGTCAAGGGTTGTGAGGTTTCTCACCTTTGTATCCCTGGCACCCAAGACAGTGCATTGCACACAGTAAGTGCTTAATAATTTTTTTTGATTGAATGACATAGTTAAACTCCTAGTTACTGATATACCATAAGAGATTATTGGTCAGACTTGGTCAGATCAATTATTGGTCAGATTCATGGATGTGAAATGTAAGACATGAGCCAAGTGCCAGAAAACTCTGAATGTAAACAAATACAGAGATTTTTGTGAGAAGCCAAGAAGATCAGACCTGGCCTTTGTAAATCCAGAGCTTTAGTTCTGGGCCAAGTGATGATTTATAGGTAAATGGCATGGAGATGTCGCGCAGCACATGCACACACACACATACATGTGAATTGCTAACCCACGAGCTTCATCTGGCCAAAGTTAATGAAATAATATACTCCTGTCCCACTCCACAACCTGAACTCGCAATTTGTGGTTCTGAAATACATGCATGTGGGTATATGAATATGCAGTTGGAATCTTTCTTCTTTAAGACATTCACATGAGTAGAATTTTCCTGTCAATACTGAAGATATATAAGGGCATCTTTACTTGTTATATTACCAGTTTATATTGAGGTACATTCAAAGTAGAATGCCTTCCCTTGTAGGTAGTGATTTTAGTGATTTTCCTGTAGACTAGAAGTATGCAAGTAGATGTTGGATGGGCATCCTTTGGAAATATGCTTGAAATGAATTCTTGGTTGGATGGGCAGGTTGGCGTAGATGATCTGGAAGTTTCATCCTCTCCCCAACTCTAAAGTGTGGTGATTATTACTTGGATTCAGAGCACCCTTACAAAATTACAGAATCTCAGATTTTGAGAGGTGGAAGGGACCTCATTGGCCAACTAGACACTAAAGGAATCCCTACTATAACATATCCAGAAAATGGCCATTGAATCTCAGCTTGTAGATCTCTGAAGAGGAGGAAGCCTCTTTGAGATCTTCCACTCTCCATGTTGACAACTAATTCTTAGGAAGTTTTTAGGAGCCTTAGTTGCCTTCTTTCTAACTTGTCCATTGGTCCTGGTTCTACTCTCTGGGACCAAACAGAACAAGTCTAATTGTGCTTCTACATATTAGCCCATTAAATACTTGAAGTCTGTCTTCTCTAAGTAAAACATTCCCCAGTTCCTTTAAGGGATCATCCTATGTCCTAGAGTCAAGGTCTTCCATCATTTTGGTTGTCTTTCTCTAGACAAACTCCAGCTTATCATTGTCTTCCTAAACCATGGTACCCAGATGAGGTCTGAGGTGAGCAGAATACCACAGGACAATTGCCTCTTTATTCCTAAAAGCATTGCTTCTCTTATTGCCCCCTAAGATCTTAATTGCTCCTT